>NC_040039.1:28907808-29082783 GCF_003713205.1 Coffea eugenioides
TGTTTGTTTTGGGCATGTTAGTGGCCGTTTGTGAAAAAATCTTCTATTTCAGACAGCGGTGAGCTAGGCGGAGCCGGTGGGGCCCACTACTAGCGAACGCGCGAAGCGATTTTGCTTTCGTACTACTTTTGGTATTTTGAGTAAGTATTCAGGCCAGTTTGATGTGTTTTCTTGGCTATGTGTTTGAGATATGTGAAAAGGGTACTTAGGCGAGAGTGTACTTTATCGCACTCGACCTAAACCCTAATTTGAATGTATAATTGTACTTGGCATATGTATATGAACCTTTTGGAACCAAAACCCTTGAGCTTGTGGCTCGGGGCGACTTTCGAGTAAAGTTTGTGAAGTTTGCAAAGTTTGTGAGTTCGTGGGCCCGATCTAAGACCTGTTTGGACTATTCGAGCCGGTTAGGGCTTGGTCGAAGTCAGTCCAACCTAGTCTGAGGTCACCAAGTTTGTAGGTTCATGTTATGAACCAATTTTGTGAATCCGGTTCACCGAGAAGGTGACCAAGTTTGTGACCCGAGCTTGTGACTCAAGCTCAAGTTTGTGATTTCGTTCGCCCGGGCAAGTTTGTGAGGTGACTGGCCAGTGAGGGTGATAAGGTGTCGGTGGGTGTAAAAGTGAAGTCTACGGACCATTGAGTGTGGTCGACGGAGTGTCAGCAGGAGATCACGCATGGCATATGAATTGGCTTTGGAGCCACCTGTATCCTTATTATGTGATGTTACTTTTCTGTTTTTGCTTTACTCTTACTGTGTAACTGTTACGTGAAATTTATGCTTTCGCCCCTGTTTACTTACTAAGCATATAGCTTACCCCTTTCCATTTGTTTTCCTTAGCAGGGGCCGACGCGGGGACTTTTGACTCGTATACTAGTATAGTTAGATTGGCTTGTAATAGTTGAACAGTTAGGATGGTTGTTTTTGTTTTGGTGGTTTGTATAAGGACCCTTCTTAGGGTCTATCTTCTGCTGGTTGTGGTTATAGTGTATTAGAGTGGTTTGACTCGAGACTTTTGCAGATGTAAATATAACTTTTGGGATTGTATATAGTGCTCTTTCGATTTATAGAGTTTTATTAGCTTTAAGTTTTGAGTCCTGGCGCGAGCTAGGCAGGCGGCCCGCCGATACCCTTGGGTTCGCCCTTGGGAGAAGTGGGGTCGTCACAGTTGGTATCAGAGCGCCTAGGTTAGAGGACTTGGGCAAGTGGGACATACGCGATAGATACTAGGCATATTTGACCATCTTAAGTTGAATGATATCTTTTAAGCTGAAATGCCGGTTGACTGACGATTTAATGTTTTGTAGGTATGTATCCGGGCGGTTCGAGTGATGCGGGACCTAGTGGTGTGGGACCGAGACCTCCTCGTAGGAGGGGCCCAGAGGATCGAGCGCTGCGTAAGCGGGTGATCCGTTATAGGCAGAGGCTGGGAGAGCCTTACACTTTGTACTCCCCCTTCAGCCAGGTGTCGTGCCGACCCTGCGCGTGTTGGTATACGTATGGCTATCCCGACGAGGTAGTCATAGCATTGGATGACGAGCGTTATTACCTCGACAGGACAGTCGACTCTTTGAGAGCGCAGCTGGAGGAGTCCAGAGAGGTTGGCCAGGGGCGGGCGTCACGCATTAGGCACTTGGAGCGGAGTCTCCGAGAGGAGAGGGAGAGGACGGATGCTTTGCACCGTCAGCTCCAGGACACACACCAGCACCTCTTCGCTATGAAGAGGCAGCTGAGGGACAGGGTTCGGAGTATGTCTGTTGACTGCGAGCTCTTACTAGATTTAGCCGCAGAGGCTCCGCCACGAGCCACCGGTCTGGAGATGATGGATGAGGTGGATACGTTAGGTTCCGTTGGGAACCTGGGTCCTAGGGGAGACGCATAGGGCCGCTTTTGTACTTTTGACTGTAAGGCGGGTTACTTTTGTTAGAACTAATTCGGCTAAGCCGACTAACTAGTTTTGGAGCCGGAGTGCTCGTGTATATTGGGTTTTGTACCGACTAGAGGTCGGTAATGTGTAAATCTTTTGGTGTGACTTTGTAAATACGTGTATATATGTGAATGGAATTTTGAACTTATCTTTTGTGTGCCTTTTGTGCGTAAGTTTTGTGTCTCTTCTTTTGCTCATAGTCTGGATGATAAGTATACGGATTGTTTCGAATTATAGACTTGTACACTAGATGGCCTCCGGTACTCGAGGTGGAGGTAGAGGGCGAGGACGAGCCCCTGAAATGGGCCAGCAACTAAGCCGTCCAATGCAGGGGACAATCGACCTAAAGGGCCAGCAAGAGTGTATGCAATGGGTCAACAGGAGGCGATTGACCCTTCGGCAGGTTTTGAAGGTACGCTTTGACCAACGAATTAATTTCGAGGACGAAATTGTCCTAAGTGGGGGAGATTGTGAGGCCCCAGTTCGTTCTACGTTGAGATATTCATTATTTGGGCGGTAACGTTTGGTTTGGGAGTATTTCGAAAACCCTAAGTAGGGATTAAGATTTAAACCCTAAGTTCCGGTTAAGATTGAAAACCCGTTTTTTCTACATTTTCTTTATTAGAAAATTCCCCAGATAATTTTTATTGAGTAAATAGAGTTTTTAGATGATTTTTCTAGTATTAGTTAGTTTTTGAGAAATTAAGAACGTATATCGGATGTGGGACCCACTAGTGCGAAAAGTTCGGAAAAGTTCGGCCAATAAGGTTAAGTTTCGGATACTGTGTAAAATTTATCGGGTGTTAAGAGATAAGTAGTGTGTGTGAAGTGATTGATGTGAGAGAGAAAAGAAAGATAAGAAGGCATTAATGGAGGTGACAAGTGTCACTTTCCTATTGGTTGGACTTTAAGAATTACTATTTACTTTCTTGACTTTTTTTGACCAAAGGATTAAATATCAAAAAAATGCCCAAAATTCACCATTTTTCTCTTCCTTGTGGCCGGCTCTCTCCTTGCAAAGAAGAAGGAAATTCCACCAACTTTCAAGCTTCCATAAGCTTCAATCTTCCATAAACAAAAGCTTAGACTAGATTTCACTCCATAAAATCCTATCTTCTAGTGCTAGTAAGGGTTGTAGTGAAGTTTGTTTGAAGAGCTAAGTGTCCAACACCTCTCTACATCTCTTGTTCTTAGGTAAGTGATGTTTTACTACTTCCTTATACTTAATGATGGTTATTTTGTGCTTAATGGTGGCATAAGTGTTAGAATATATGATTTATTTCTTGATTTGAAGAGTTTTGGTGAAGTTTTCCATTTTATGATGAATTTTCTGGTTTAAAATGAATGGGATGTTGTGGCCTTGTATGATGATTGGAAATGGACTATAATAACTCTAGTAGGTGTGAATTGTTGATAAATGCAATCAATTATGGATTTGGATGGAAAAATGGAAAGTTAGGGTTTATAAAATCCCAATTCTGTCCGGTTTTGGATCATAGGGTTAGAGGCCGAATTGGACTTTGCTCAAAACATGAAAGTTGTAGGTATTGATTTGTATAAGGTGCCTGTAAAATTTCAGGGCATTTGGATTAGTGTAGAGTGAGTTATGACGAAATTACTGTAGCTGTTCTGCTTTGATCAGAATGCGAAAACTGCGTTGGTATTTGGCTGTTTTGACTGGAATTGGTTTGGATTTTGAAGTTGGTGTCTTCTGATGAAATGTAACTGGATGTCTTAGCTAACATATGCCTTTGGAATTTCGGCATTTGGACTTGTATGGACTGAGTTATATCGATTACAGTTTTCTGCGTTTTGCAAACCTGTTTTGGTGAATCTGGTTTAGTATTTGGCACATTTGACCTAGTTGTGCTAGGAACTGGATTGAGTGGCCTTCTCCAATATTGTAACCCTGTTTCTTAGCTTTGAAACAGTGGGTCTTACACCCCCATCCGATAACCGTAGTGAATTTGGTGCCATTACCGCATATTAAGGTCAAATACGGTTTGTGATCCTGTTTTGCAATTCTGGTTTAGTGTCTTGCATTTTTGACCTTGTTACATTCAAAATTGGACAAAGTTTCCTTCTTCAACATTGTAGCCCCTTAAGTCCCGGATATCCCTATAAATTTTCAGGTTAAACGGATTAGTATATCCTGAGCTATAAACGAAATACTCAGACCTGTTTTGACCGTCAAATTCTGTTACGTTTTTGGACAGTTTATGACTGGAACTTTGGCTTCACATTTGACTGAGTTACAAGCTGTTTGGACTTGCGACCAAAACACCAAACTTATAGCCTTATATCAGAGCTTTCTAACGCCCTTGGAATTTCATGAATCGGATTTATAAAACCTGAGATATAGCCAAGCAAATATGGCCTGGCCGTGAAGATGACCATTTTCTGGTCAGATCTGTTTTGGTCTTAATGACCAATTTCCGTTCCGAATTTGGATTTCCGACCTTCATGAAAGTTGTTCCATTTGGAATGAACTATCTAACTGCCAATTTTCAGCTCTTTTGACCATGTGTAACATAGAAAACAGTTTGCACTCAAAACTGACCATTTGTGCATTGGCCAGATTTCGTAAGTGATTGTGTTTGGTCATTTGGGACTGAAGCCTCCAGTTTCAGTTCTGGATGTCTTCATAACAGTTGTTGTTCATCCTTTAAGCTTCGATTTGGCATCTCATACGCCTTAATCCGATATTCGTAGCTCAACTTATGGGTAAACTAGAAATGAGTATCAAATCTGCCGTTTCCGTTTCCGTCCGTCATATTTACGTGCGCGCGTGTCGTTTTGCCGTTTTGTTTGTTTTGGGCATGTTAGTGGCCGTTTGTGATAAAATCTTCTATTTCAGACAGCGGTGAGCTAGGCGGAGCCGGTGGGGCCCACTACTAGCGAACGCGCGAAGCGATTTTGCTTTCGTACTACTTTTGGTATTTTGAGTAAGTATTCAGGCCAGTTTGATGTGTTTTCTTGGCTATGTGTTTGAGATATGTGAAAAGGGTACTTAGGCGAGGGTGTACTTTATCGCACTCGACCTAAACCCTAATTTGAATGTATAATTGTACTTGGCATATGTATATGAACCTTTTGGAACCAAAACCCTTGAGCTTGTGGCTCGGGGCGACTTTCGAGTAAAGTTTGTGAAGTTTGCAAAGTTTGTGAGTTCGTGGGCCCGATCTAAGACCTGTTTGGACTATTCGAGCCGGTTAGGGCTTGGTCGAAGTCAGTCCAACCTAGTCTGAGGTCACCAAGTTTGTAGGTTCATGTTATGAACCAATTTTGTGAATCCGGTTCACCGAGAAGGTGACCAAGTTTGTGACCCGAGCTTGTGACTCAAGCTCAAGTTTGTGATTTCGTTCGCCCGGCCAAGTTTGTGAGGTGACTGGCCAGTGAGGGTGATAAGGTGTCGGTGGGTGTACAAGTGAAGTCTACGGACCATTGAGTGTGGTCGACGGAGTGTCGGCAGGAGATCACGCATGGCATATGAATTGGCTTTGGAGCCACCTGTATCCTTATTATGTGATGTTACTTTTCTGCTTTTGCTTTACTCTTACTGTGTAACTGTTACGTGAAATTTATGCTTTCGCCCCTGTTTACTTACTAAGCATATAGCTTACCCCTTTCCATTTGTTTTCCTTAGCAGGGGCCGACGCGGGGACTTTTGGCTCGTATACTAGTATAGTTAGATTGGCTTGTAATAGTTGAACAGTTAGGATGGTTGTTTTTGTTTTGGTGGTTTGTATAAGGACCCTTCTTAGGGTCTATCTTCTGCTGGTTGTGGTTATAGTGTATTAGAGTGGTTTGACTCGAGACTTTTGAAGATGTAAATATAACTTTTGGGATTGTATATAGTGCTCTTTCGATTTATAGAGTTTTATTAGCTTTAAGTTTTGAGTCCTGGCGCGAGCTAGGCAGGCGGCCCGCCGATACCCTTGGGTTCGCCCTTGGGAGAAGTGGGGTCGTCACACTTTGACTTGAGCAGGTTGACATGTACAGTACTTTTAACTTGCTATATGCCTTATTTTGCTATGTACATAAAGGCCATGTTTGTTTTGAATGTGTTTTACTGTCTCTGCTTTATGATTTGAAAATGTTTTATCCGAGCCATACCTTATTTTGCTTATATTTATATAGTTGGCTAGTCAAGAATCATGGAAGGTAGAAGGAGTCAAGATCAGGGAGCTACTCGAGGACGTGGCTCTACTCATGGGCGAGGGGGTAGACAGGCTCAAGAACCAGTGCAAGAACCAAGAGGGGAAAGAATTGGAACGGCGGAGCCTCAACCTGGACCCCGAGTGGAACTAGTCAAGAATCATGGAAGGTAGAAGGAGTCAGGATCAGGGAGCTACTTGAGGACGTGGCTCTACTCGTGGGCGAGGGGGTAGACAGGCCCAAGAAACAGTGCAAGAACCAAGAGGGGCAAGAAGTGGAACGGCGGATCCGCAACCTGGACCCCGAGTGGAAGGGGGGATCAGGTGGCGACGGCGATCCAGCAAATGACTAATATTCTTGCTCGTTTAGTATAGCAACAGGGTCAAGCCCCTGTGAACCAACCAAGGGATCCCGATATGGGACAAGATAGAGCCCTCGAGAGATTTCAAAATTTCTCTCCTCCTAAGTTCCTGGGAGGACCGGACCCTGTGGGAGCGGAGAGATGGTTAGAGACCATGATCAATATCTTTGCCGCTTTGAACTATGCGGAAGATAGGCAAGTGCAATTTGCTACTTTTCAATTTGAAGGTCCGGCTAGAGCTTGGTTTAATGTAGTTAGAGCTAAGTGGGAGAGAGAGGGAACTGCATGGATCTGGTTGAATTTCGTGCGGGAGTTTAACGAAAAATACCTCCCACCTATCGTTCAAGAGAAGAGAGAGGGTGATTTTATTAAGCTCCGGCAGGGAACTTTGAGTGTCTCTGAGTACGAAACCCAGTTTACGAAATTGTCTAAATTTGTTCCTGAATTGATAGCCACGGAGCAAAGGAGGATAAGGAGGTTTGTTCAAGGGCTCAATGTGGAAATATAGGAGGCCTTGGTAGCAGCTCAGATCAATACTTTTACTGAGGTTTTGGAGAAGGCCTAGAGAATCGAGATTGCTAGGACGCAAGTGAGAAGTTTTCATGCAAAATGAAAAAGGGCTCCTAGTGGAAGTCAAAGTCCGGCACAGAGTGATCGAAGCATACCACCCCCTAAAGCCGGTCATGGAGCTGGGGGTGGAAGGTTTACGGGTACTTCGAGGGGAGGTACGCCGAGGGGAGGCCAATGTGGAAGGGGACAAAGGAGAGGTGGTCCACAGGGGGGCCAGACCTCTACTCCTCGAGTGACGTGTGGATATTGTGAAAAATCAAACTACACCAAGGATAATTGCTGGAGAAAAGCCCGGAAGTGCCTAAGGTGTGGAAGCACAGAGCACCAGATCGCTAATTGCCCGCTAATCAACGATGCTCAGTCGGCTAGAAAATCGAACCCGAAACCGACCACCGTAGGAGGGATCAGGTCGAGGGTACCGGCCAGGGTTTATTTGTTGGACCAACAATCGGTACCTGAGCCGACGGAGGTCGTGGAAGGTACGATTCCTTTTTTCCATCGTTTAGCCAAAATTCTGATAGACCCTGGTGCCACTCATTCTTTTGTTAGTCCTACCTTTATGATTGGAATTGACATGAAAGTTGAAAGGCTACCTTATGAATTAGAAGTAAGAACACCTACGGGTAATCAAACTTTACTTACGAATGAGGTGTATAGAAATTGAGATATTTGGATTGGTGAGTGGAAATTAGTAATCGACCTCATAAGTCTAGCCATTAAGGGGTACGATGTTATTCTAGGTATGGATTGGCTAGCTCATTATCATGCCCGGATAGATTGTAGGTTGAAGGTGGTTGAGTTTTGCATACCAGGTGAGGCAACTTTAAAACTAGACGTGAGGGGTATGCTAGCCTCATCTGCGCTCATTTCGGGAATAAGGGTTAGGAAATTGCTTAGTCATGGGGCACGCGGGTATTTAGCTTTTCTAGTTAACACCCCAAGAGAAAAGGTTAAATTGGAGGACATGCCGGTGAGTAGTGAGTATCCGGACGTATTTCCGGAGGAGTTGGGGTCATTGCCACCCGAAAGAGAAATTGAATTTAAGGTTGACCTAGCACCTGGAACTACTCCCATTTCGAAAACCCCTTATCGAATGGCACCCGCTGAACTTAAGTAGTTAAAAGTTCAATTGCAAGACTTGCTAGAACGGGGGTTCATACATGAGAGCGAGTCACCATGGGGAGCTCCAGTGTTATTTGTTAAAAAGAAGGACGGGAGTTTAAGGTTATGCATTGACTATCGAGGTTTGAATGCAGTAACCGTTAAGAATAAGTATCCTTTGCCCCACATCGATGAGTTGTTTGATCAATTACAAAGGGCGGTGGTGTTCTCTAAGTTGGATCTTCGACAAGGGTATTATCAATTGCGAATCAGAAAGGAGGATGTGCCAAAAATGGCCTTTAACACTCGATATGGGCATTTTGAGTTTGCAGTAATACCTTTTGGCTTAACTAACGCCCCAGCGGCGTTCATGGATTTAATGCATCGAGTGTTTAAACCCTATTTGGATAAGTTTGTGGTGGTGTTTATTGATGATATCCTAGTATATTCGAAAACAAGGGAGGAGCATGAACAACACTTGAGGATAGTATTACAAACCCTAAGGGAGCACCAGTTGTTTGTCAAATTTAGCAAGTACGAATTTTGGATGGAAAAAGTGGCGTTCCTAGGCCATATCATTTCAAAGGATGGGCTTACTGTAGACCCGGCTAAAGTGGAAGCTGTAGCAAAATGGAAACGGCCGGAGAATCTGTTACGGCCCTACCTCCCCCTAGGGCGTACCCTAGGGTTTAGCGAGTCGTCTACCCAACTCTCGCCAGCACTCAGTCACTCATAGTTCAAGAAAAATAACGTACATCCATAGAAAATGCATAACACATCCACTTCAACTTCATCTATACATTGATACTCAAATCCAGATACAAAGCTTCTACATACCAAAATACTTCAAAGTGTTTACAATTCGAGTACAATCAACCCTAGTCGGGTACTAGCGTGAGTACAAATTCAAAATTCAAAACAACTAGACTACGCTAGTCTGTACACGTCTCACGCCTCGCTCGTACCCCCTGTAAGGAAAACAAATGACGTGGAATGAGCTAAAAGTCCAGTGAGGTTCCAAATAGCAAGTTGACCATTATTTAAACGTGCAAGTATCATGTAGCAATGTAACGAGCATGAAAAGTTCAGAAAAGTAAGCAATAACATTTCAAGTAGCAAATCTCAAAATGAGTGAGTGTAAAGTTTTTTTTTTTAAAAATGAAACAATAACACGATAAGTACTAATCATTCCAAAGTATAAGGATACGGATGGCTCTCAGGAGCCAAATTCCCATTGCAACACCAGAGTTTGATCAAGTAATAGTTGACACTCCGTCAACTTTCAACTAAGTAACCAATCTAGTAGAGCACCACTTAAACTACTCTCCGTCCACCATCCAAACCCCTTACTGGGCCCAAAATCCTCAATAAACACTGGTGGTAATACTCGAGTATACCGATTAGTCGAGGAGATAACACTCCACTCGACAACACTAGATACCCATGGTTCGTTATCTAATCGACCCAGCCCTTGCCGGCTGGACTCGATTAACTAGCCAGTGGGGTTTGGGTCCCCAAGAAGTCGATGAGATACATCTCCAATCAACTGAATCAAGATAAAAGTATGGAGACAGGAATGAGAGGTACCTCCCACTCGGATCAAGTGTGGTACATACTGCCGCTTAGTACTTACAAGTCACGCACAAGCATCTCAAATCAATTGCAACAATAAACAAGTACATATCACATTAGGGCAAGTGCGATAAAGTACACCCTTGCCCGATCATACCAATCACATATCATTCGATCATATTGGTCAAGTATTGAAAATCAGTGTCCAATTCAATCAGGTATTTGGAAGCACTCACCCAAGGACTAGTGCCTCTCAAAAGTCACGTTCAAATTCAACTCCTTGGTTGGAGTCCAAATCTGCGATAAAATATCATCTATGAATGTAAAACTTCTAGAATTCGAAACATAGGAGTTTCGCTTCAAGAAAATCAAGTAAATGCGACTCATTTAAGTAGTATTAAAGATACTTATCACATCCCGAATAATTTTTGCTCGCTCGTTTAGTTTCGGTAAGGAAGCGGTTGAAACTTTAGAACTCCTATTGGAGTCGAAAGAACGAGGAAAAACGTATTTCTAGTAGTCGTTATTTCATTTCCCAAGGGTACAAGTTCGGCCAAGTTCTAACTTATATACCTCAATAAAAGAAGACGCGATAGCCTAGATGGCTCAAGTGGTATTCTCTCTCAAACCTTGCTCAAGTCGCAAGTATATCTACCTAGCCCTCGAGCGTAAATTTGGGCAGCACGCCCTTTGTATTTACCTATTTTCCAGCCATTTATGGCTTCATTCTTTTCCTCAATCAGTTCCAAAGTCACACACAAAATAATCTCATTCCAATAGCCGTTCAATAGGCTCAAAGTCATACAAGTACAAAATCAAGCTAGGAATATGTCCGGAAATGAAGTTTAAGCATAAAACAAAAGACAGATTTGCCGTCGCTTAGCGTAACGGACACAACCGAAGCTACGCTTATCGGATTGGGGTACAATTTATATCGTTTCGAAGCTAAGATAAAGGGATACAACTTTTATGAAGACCACTCAGTCCAGTTCGTGGTGTATCCAAGTCAAAATTTCAATTTATAGAACCAAAATCTCACAATCAGGCTAGTTAACCGCACTAGGCGTAAACGACAATAACTCAGGCTACCGAAGTCCGATGAGGCGTTTCCAGGGCTGTTGGAAAGCTAAGACATAGCACTACAATGCATGTGTTTTGGCCAAATGTTAATTCAGTATGGATTAGGGTGAACAGACGCGGTCAGATTGGTAAACTGTCAAAACCATCCACAGAGCTCTACCTATGGCAGTCAGGGGTATTTTTGGTTTTTCACATGTTACAGTACTCTGATTGAGTTGAAATTTTACAGACAGCTATAACATATCATTCTCTACAACTCTCATGTTTTGTACTAAGCCTAATTCGATGAAATCAGTCGGAATTTTACCATTCGAAAAACGTCCTGTTGGCTGGCCACCGGAAAAATCTCGACCATAAGGCTCAAAATTACTCCTAGCAACTGTTGGGATTTGATTGTTGTTTCCAGAATCAACAGATGAGTCTCCAAAGACTATAATGGCCGGAATTTTTGCACTAGTTTGAACAATCAAGAAATGAATCACAAATAGCCATGAAACCCAAATACCTGCCATCTTTTATCCACCTGATTTTTCTGGCTAAGAAAGTAAGGTTTTGATGGATATATATAAGGGTTTTAAGCAAGGAACTTTAAGCAAAGAATTGAACTAAGTTAAAAAAAAAAAGAATTGAACTAAGTTTTGGGGCTTTAATTGCTAGTGATCAATTTTCAGAGAGTCATGTGAACAAAGACTTTGAGAGGAAAAGGACGGATATCTAATTCACAAGCTTAGTTATTCGTTGGCCATTGGTCAATCCAAATGAAGAATATTGTTGAATCAATGAAAGAAAGGGGTCCATTTCTGGATGCCACAGAATTGATTAAATTAGTAATGAGGCAGTTTGGAGGATAATTAATTGTAGTACCTTACAACCACCAGTATCTAATGTTTCTTCCAACCGGTTTGATTGATTGTCTAGCGCACCATGCTGTCCCACCTTTTATGTTGTCTGTTGATTTTTAAGCTTTTCTACGTTGGAAATAGGATATATTACATGTTAACATAAGTTGGATCAATCAGTAAAAACGGATTACTTGTTCTCATAAAATGTCATATGTTCGAATCCCATGTAAACGTGAGAGTCGTGTTGATGGACAATGTAAATAACTTGTGATTTTGAAAGACAATCCATAAGAACTCTGGTAAATAACTTGTGATTTTGAAAGTATGTCCTCACTTGTGGTGATGACTAGAAATCAATCCACCCAAATTTTTTCTTAAAAAAATGTATTAGACATATTATGTCAAATTTGTGCCCGATCATGCTTATATATCTAGATTCTCCCTTTTACCATTTCACCAAATTTTCCCTTTAATTTTTCTTGAATAAACTATCATGAAATACATGTGATATGTGTCACGCTTTTCGAGAGTCATTTAAGGACAGTGCCTTCGATGATATTAATGTTTAAATCACCAGGTAAGAAGGGATGTCGGATTTGAAAAAGAAAAGAAAAAAAAAAGAAAAGTATCTAGAATTTTCTGGCTATTTCATTGGTAGAGTAGCTCTAGTAATTTTTTGTAATAGTATAATTAACAATGCAACCCAAAATATGGTTTGCTACATTAATCAAGCACATTTTGATTATTTGTCGTCCACATTTTTTCCCTATAAGAAACGAACCTATTAATTTATTTTGGATTCGTCATATTGTTGATTATTCTAAATTGTTTAGCAACACTAGTGCAAAAAATCTGATTGCACAAACTAACTTTCAATCGCAACATTAAAAAAAAAGTACAGTGAATCGAAAATAGCCAGACAATAAAACAAGAATTAAATTTGTACTGTACTTGTTTTTCCTTTTCCAAAAGGGAAGAAAGAGGCGGAAGTATGTGCCTGTACGATGTGATTGCATTGGCATGTACGATGTGACGGCATTGGCATGAGAAAGTTTCCAGAACAGTTGGGCATTAAAGGCTTCTCCAACTAAACTGGAGGTGAATTCAGTGACCTCTTTATGACCTTTGAGATGTTCACATATCATAGTGCATTGAAAAGCATTTTTATAAATCGGGTTTTGGGTCAATTGAATCTCTTTTAGGGCGAAACATAATGCTCCATCCGTCCCACTTTGATAGTTCTGATTTTTTTTCACACAGTTTAAGAAAAAGTAATTAACTTTGTTGGAACAATTAATTTAGATAACTATTTTTCTAAAATACCCTCACATTAATTAGAGTACAACTTTATGGGAATTTAAATAGATGGTAAAAAAGAATCAACTCTCATTAAATGGGGTAGGTTTATAGTAACAACAACTTACATTGAATAAGGGTATTCTAGGAAAATTAAAATACAACTACATTCTTCAATTGGAAAGTGCACCATAATTTGGAACAGATGAAAAAGGAAAACAGGACTATCAAAGTGGGACGGAGGGAGTAACTTTTGATTATGAACCAATAGGAATTTCATAGGCAAAAGACAAAGAAACAAAAAGATGGTTAGTTTCAAAAGTTTTTTGGGCAAAAAATCTGAATGGCCCTCAAACTATATAGTTGGTCGACTACAAACCCTCTAACTATTAAATGCATACTTTTGCTCTTTGAACTTGTAAAATAGCATATTATTTAATCCTTTTGACTAGAAAAAATTTCAAAAACCTCCCTTAAGATTTATGATAATATCACTTGACACATTTAAAATTTTAGAAATTTCACTTGACATCCATATCAATGAGGTGGCACCATTAAACACTTTTACAGTACATGAATTGATAAAATTATCTTCCCTACTTAATAATTTTCAAACAAAACATTATGGAAGAGAAAAATTTTAGATGTAAATCTTTTATTATACTAATTGATTTGATAGAAAATTTAATATAAGACAATAAAGAAGGGTAGAATTGAGAGAAAAATATATCTCTCTCGTTAAATAATTATTGTAAGAATATTTTAATAATACAATAGTGAGATTGTTACAAAAGGTATGGTTTTAGGAGAGGTAAGTGATTATTTTTGAAACTTTATGAGGAGGTTTCTAAAATTATCTCCAGCAAAAAGGGTGAGGAACATACTCTTTTATAAATTGGAGGGGCAAAAATATGCACTTAATAGTTGAAGGACTAAAAGTCGACCAAATTAATAGTTTGAAGGCCATCCAAATTTTTTGCCCTTTTCAAAATGTATATTCCTACATATACTTGTAATGTAGAAAATTTTTATTATGGGGGAAATTAATAGTAACACCAAACATTAAGGGGGTAAAGTGATAATAACCCTAATGGTATATGAAGAACTTTATATGTGGTTTCGGTCCTACTATATGTATGGAGCTTGGTGGACTTTAGGGTTGCTAGATGAATTTTCTATATTGATTTATTTGAAAATTTTGAAGTATGAATTCTCAGAAGATTTGAAAGATAACCTTCTACCACATATTATTTTCAGAAGATTTGAGTTTATCTGTTTGCATTTAATTTTCTGCTGCTACATTTCGTTTTATTCAAGCAATGGATTTTCTTTGTTCAGAGTTTGCAGGATTTTTCCCAAAATGAAGTATATACAAATGTTTACTGCATACAAGACCTTTAAAGAAATAATTCAACAGTTCACTCAATTCAATTATCACTTCACTTCACACAATACAATTATAACTTCACTTAAAAGAGAACGAGTGCGATAAAGTACACACTCGTCTCGATAATTCTAAATCAGTTAATTAACAAGAAGCAGTTCAAGTAATTAGCAACGATTCATGCACTTGACACTCACCGAAATCAAGAGTGTAAAGCAAGAACAAGGAAGATCAAACGAGCTCCTCGGGATCCTCTTGATCACCTGAGACACGCACAATTACAAATCACCTAGGTATTCAACCAATGTCTAATAGTATTCCTGCTACCCTCACTCAAGAGATAACACGTTTAGATCGAATGCAAATATCACTTACTAACTTAATTCACGAGGGTAGTATTTGAAATTTTCTAAGAATGCATTAATTCAAGTCAAGTCAAGTCCAAGATTCTCAAATTTGAGGATTAAGCAGATCTCTAAGTTTTGGCATGAAAATCGAGAAAGATGGAAGATTATTTTCTTGTCAAAATTCCCTAGTTAAAGGCCCAAGTTTCAAGTATAAGTGAGCTTTCACATTTTCCAAACTCATTTAGTTAAAGTCTAGTAAAACTGCCACTAACGGCTCATTAACTTCTTTAGCTACCACTTCAAGTTGTAAACAGAAATCGAGTGAAATTTCTCAAGTTTTATTTTAGTAAAGGACTCACTTAACATTCATTTTGAATGGTTAAATCAAGGGTGTAAACTTAGGAGACTATGGCGATAAAACTTTGGTTTTCAAATAAGGAAGATGAATACATTTTTACTTGGAAGCTTGCCAAAGCATTCCGAGTATTACTAATTAAGTTCACAAGAAACCTTTCAAATCATTCTTTTAAAATGCTTGTATGATTGCCAACTATAGTACAACTATCAAGGCCAATATATGGACAAGTCTAGCAAGTAAGCTTCACTTGGAAATTTGAAAATGGTGGGTAAAAGCCAAGTACAAGTCTTGACCGCTTTAATTAAGGTAACTTGTTAAAAATGTAAAATTTTGAGGAAAGGGGAGATACATTAGCGAGAAAAGTTCAAGGAAGTGGAAAAATCAAGGTAAGAGATTAGAAGTAGGCCGTCCGAGGTTTTAAAGTTCAAAGAGACCTTGTATATAATCATGAAATTAGACTTGAAACGGTCCAACAATTGCAAAGGAAGGTGGAAAGTTCTTAAAAGGTGTTTTTGTTTGAAATCAGAAAATTTTCAGCTTAGAGCGGCACTACTTGAAAAAATCGTAACTCGAGTTCCGTATGTCCAAAAATTAAAAACTTTATACCGTTGGAAACTAGATTCAAAGTACTAAAACTTTCCAGAAGATACCTTTCCCTGATTCCAACTAGAAACCATTCGAATTTCAGCTCAAAGTTACTGTTTCATGAAGACAGGGTAGAACCAGTTCTTGTTTTTCAGCAAAGTTTGAAAATTTGGCAAAATTCACAGGAATTGAATCAGCCTCTAAAATTTATAACACAACAAGAGTTTCAGTAAAGTTTCAAATGCAACAAGCAGAACTAAATTCAGATTTTTGAACAGCAAGATACAACAGTTTGAAGATAGCTGGATTTCACAACCTGTTCAGCAAATTTTTCAGTTACCAGTTTTGAAATCAGACCATATCTAACTCTACACATGTCCAAATTGAGAATGGTTTACGGTGTTAGAAACTAGATTCAAAATGCTATAATTCATCAAAATGCTATAATTCAAAACTAACAGTCAAATTTAACGGAGTTTATTAATTCAAGTGATACAACATGTTTAACTTTCAAAATTATTATCACTTTACTCCCATAAACTATAACTTTATTATCAATTTATCCCCTAAAGTTAATTTTTAGACAATTTATCCCACCATTAAACCAATTTATCAAGTTAAAAAATCGTACAAGATAGTACCCTCTTTTTTGCATAATAAAAATAATAAAAATTTAGAGTGATTCTTCTCCTTTTTAGTATCAAGTAAAAAAAATCAAAACATTAATCTCTTTCTTCTTGACAATCTTATTAATATTTAAAAAAAATAGAAAAATAGAGGAAGGGAAGAGAGAGTGAGTGAGAGAGAGAGCTCAATTCTTTTTTTAATACAAAAAAAAAAAAGAATTCAATATTTTTATTAATTTAAAATTACTTTATTTTTTCTGTTTACTACACAATTCCAATCCTAATTCCGAGGACATTAAAGTAAATATGATAATATTAGATTCTTCCTTTTCTTTTTACAAAATCTAATTTTCTGTCTCCTTCTTTCCTAACTCCTTCTTTCCTAACTCCTTTTCTATTCCTAGTATTATTAATAAGTGTGAAAATTTTTTTGAAAAAACCATTTTATTTTTATATTTTTTTGGAATCTTAGAGTGGAAAGAAGGAAGAATATTTATTCCAATTTTTTTTATTTTGAATTAAATATAAAAAAGGTAAATACATTTAAAAATTTTTGAACATACTTTTTAGATTAATGATAGGATAAAAATCTAGAAAATAATGTTAGAGAGTAAAGTGATTATATCACTATAATTTAAAGGGATAAAGTGATAATAACAATATAATAATGCTATAAAATAAAAGGGTATTTTTGTCAAAAATTTATTAATATGTTGTGTTGAATTACTTATGAGGTGAAGTGACTAAAAGATAACATTAGGGGATAAATTGATAGTAGTGATATAGTTTAAGGGGGTAAAGTAATAATAATCCATACTATTACAACCGAAACCTTTACACAATAAAGAGGCATGCATATTCAACCGGGTGGTTTGTGGGTGGTAGATGCAGCCTATATTGGTGCGCTCCTACAGCGACAAAACACTCGTATTACTCCATTTGTCGCAATATTAGGTGAAATTATATCTCGATCCAGATTAAATATATGGTAAACTTAGTAATTGATATTTGACCAATACTAGAGTAAATTTTTGAAAGTCCAAGTTAATCATTATATCCATCTAAACCGGTATTAGATGAATTTACGTGTGCACCTTTTGAATTTAAAATACTCTCTTATTAAATGTGCATTGAGATTTGAAAAAGTGAATTTTTCGAAGTACAAAAGTAGAAAGCATGTGCTAACTGTGAAGAGGTGATTTTTATTTTGACACACCAAAAAAGTGAATATTGATACTCCCTCTACCCCAAAATTTTTATCCTACTTTCCATTATAGAATATCCCAAAATATTTGTCCTATTTACAAAGTCAAAACTCGTTTTGGTTTCTTTTCCCAATATTGTCTCTACTTTTAATCAAGGAAAAATGGCCAAATTCATCCATAACTTTTTCCTAGTGCTGATTTATTTCCTAATTTTTATTTTTGGTCAAATTGATACGTGAACTTATATTGCAGCTCTAATTAAGGACCTTCGCCATGGCGCCACCACAGAACATCAATTTAGTTCCTGATAGACTGAACAAACAAGGGTATTTTGGCATTTTTGGGTTATCATCTTCTTCTAGCACCAAATTCCATTACTTGCCACCCACCTCTCTCTTGGGACATGAGAAGCGAAGTGCAGTAGTAGTAAAATTTTCTTTTGAAGGACAATTGCTCAAGGAAATGATACATCTTGATGACATTCAGGAAATTAATCTAGCAATGAGAAAGATAGCTAGAAGTATACTATGGACAACAAATCCCAATGCATTGAGATTGGGAAAGAGTTTAACGAACTGAGGAGAAAAGCCAAAGACTTCTAATATTGAACTTGGGTTTTTTTTTTTTAAATGTTCTTATGCAGTCACCTTTTTAATTATTTGAATTGCAAGATCTAGTTTTGGAATAGAAATCCTATCCTATGAAGTGAGCTCGAATGGAAAGCTTTTCTTTCTTCCTTTAATCTGGGATTTTTACAAGATTTGATTTTGAAAGTTTTCCTTTCTTCCTTTAATCGTTTTTCTCTCTTCCTTTAATCAGCGAACTTTGACTTTTTATCTTTTGGACTTTTCTTTGATGGAACGAGATCAAGAGATGTAGCATTAGTAAGGGGATAGGAGGAGAGTAGTAGACAAAGAGGAAAGAGAATAGGAGGGGATGGTGGCGGTGGCAGAGAGGAGAGTGGTGACGATGGGAGAGAGGTAAGGCAGGGGAAGAGGAAAGAAATTAAAATAAAAATTTTAAAAATATCTCACAAAATTTTAAATATTAAAATACCCAAAAGTTAATGATTTTTTTCTGATTTACTTGGTTATATTAACATCCACACTTGAAGTTCTCAAAATAGCCCTATTTAGCTATTCAATTAGAGGTTCGAGTGTTTTTACGTGGTGGTGTAGCCGTAGAAGTCCTTAATTAGAACCGCAACATATATTCATGTATCAAATTGGCCAGAAACAAAAATTAGGGACTAAATCAGCACTAGTAAAAAGTTTAGGGATGAATTTGGCCATTTTCCCTTTAATCAAATACATGCTACATTTATTTTCAACTTTTTAATTTTGAGGGATAAGATTGGAAAGAAAAGTCACAAACATCATAATCAAAACACTATTGATAAAAAGTTGGATTCACAAAGTGTGACTAAAATTTTTGCAGAGGGAATATTGAATATAGGACAATAGGAATACTAATTAACATAATAATGGCTGATAAAACATGTTTTTGAGTAATGTTTACTGAATAAAGAAATGATTTGGGAATTTCATAGACTAGCTATTCATGTTTTGGACGAGTTTGCAATATTTTAAAGGTTGATTTCAGAAAGCTTCCCTAAGGTTTACCTAAATATCACTTATCATTCCCTAATATTTTGAAATATCACTTACCTTCCCAGACAGAATGATAATGAAATGATGATGCTACTCCCATAGGTTTTCTACTTTTGAAAGAGGAAAAGGAAAAAAATTTTGTTTTAGCTAAACAAAGAGTCATTTAGGTTGAAATATGTGAAAGAAAATAAAAAGAATGCCACCTAAAATGATGCCAATTTGGCCACATATATGATGAGAAGATAGGCGTTTTGTAAGGAGGCCATCAAACATAGAAAAGCTATCTCTCCCTTTTTTATTTCTACTCCAATTTTTTTTTTCTTCTACTCCAATTTGCTCTTGAACTCTAGTTTAATTAACTGTGAAGAGGGAAAAAATTGGTGAAGAAACATTGCAAAGAGAGAGATATTGGGCAAAAAACTGAATATGCTACAAAAGGATAAAAGTGAAAGAACAATGTAAGGCATACTAATATGTATCTGAAAAATATCTAACTGACATAAAGGTTAACCCCTTGTTTTTCTTTTAGGCTTCATTTGGGAGTGGAGGATTTGGACAGAAAAGAAAGGGAAAGAAGAGAAAGTTAACTTTTCCTTCATTTGTTAGCTTTTAGTAGGAAAGAAAAAAAGGGAAATGGAAGGATTTAAGAGGATGAATAGTAAGCAAAATTTTTCCTCCCAAATTGGAGAAAAATGGAGAGAAAGTTGGAGGAAGCTTATGAAAGTTTTTTAAAATAATTATTTTATCCTTAAAAATGTCTTGAACAAATATTTAATGACATTTATATTCAAAATCATTCCACTAATTCTCAAAACTCCCAAACAACATAACAATCCCTTCTCTTCTCTTCTCTCATAACTTAAGTTTTCCCTTCTTCTCTTTTCTATCCTAAACTCCCAAACTTGGCCTTAATGTTTAAATTCATAAATTATAATTTCAAAAGGGTAAAAGTGGAAAGATGATTTAATTTCTCTCCTCCAATGCTTTTTTTTACTACTACTTTTACATATAAGGAATGGCAATATTAGACAAATTATCATTTCAAGGGAATTAAGTGAGATTTTTAAAAATTGGAGGTGGTGACATTGAGGTAAAATGCAGGGGAAGTTTCTGAAATTATCCAACATTTTATTGCATTGAACTCGCAATCACCAAAACATAATGGATTAACTGCTTGGAGTTGTATATCTGGAAATAGTACCTAGATCAAGTCAAAGTCGAATTTAAAATATATATGACTTAGATGCCAATCACAAGTGAATGTCAAAGAGAGAATAGAAAAAAAGTGAGATAAGAATTCTTTACAAATAAAGCCACTGTTAGTTGTAATCTGATAGATAAAACTATTGTCCCAGTGCCATTGGAGCACTTTGTCCTAATTAAATTTGTTATCAACTCATTCGAAATAATTGTTGCCGACTAAGATACTTTGTACACTAAACTTCAATTACACATATCTCGTACTTAGACAAGCATTTAACCATGACTAGAATAATCAAATATAATAAAGAGTTCCTAAACTATTATAAATGCTAACTTTTGGCCCGAAATCTATTTTAGATCTTAAATTTGATTCTTCAATCTATCTCCATTGTTAAAGCTAATAGATCTAACTGCACAATTTGATGGATCTAATGGTAGAACTGGACTTAAAGATAAAAACTTAACACTTTTTATTGTTAATGAGCTTGATATAGATGAGGTATAAATATTGATGATTATAATAATTTAGGAGCTCCAAAAATAGTTTGCTCAACAATAAGTATCTTCATTAACCCCAACTCGATTTCAAAATCATTATAATCACACTATAAATTTCTATTTATCAATAAGATATTTTGGATCACTTGATTTTTGCATTGTCACATCATGTACATATAACTCATACTAAACTTTATATAAATATGTATTGTTAGGTGTTTTTATGTGGTTGTTTAATATATTTTGGTGTATTTTTAAGTTAGTCTTAGTCAAATAAAGCTACATTTACTTCTTTTGATGATTAAGTGGCTTAAGTTACAAAATTGCATTTCTATGGACAAAAGCTTTGAAACTTCATATTTTTGTAGGTTTTCATGTTTCAGCCATCAATTAGAGTGAAGTGAAAAGATACCTATATGATTCTTGATGATTTGAAGTTAATTTCAAATGGACTTGAAGTGCAAATGATGAAGAAATAAAGTACAAGGAAGAAACAAAAAGCATCCTTAAAATTGACACATTTTGTCTTTTGACCAGTTAAGGGTATTCTGGGTATAACTCTGCACCTACACTTCTTAATTTGTTAGAAAGTTAGTTCAATTGTATACAACTTTTGTGTTCTCCGCAAATGCTAATTTCACTTCTTTGATAGAGACATTCTTTTACGTTTAACACAAACTTTTTCGGCCAAATAGTCATGGTTGAGGTTGAAATTTTAAACCTTACAACTAGAAAGAGGAGAAGGAGGGGAAGTGAATTTTAAAAAGTTTGAGTTAAACGTAAAAGTTTAACAATACATTTGAAAGGGCACGTAAAATCTATAATCTTACAAGTAACAAGTTTTGACAGAACTCTAGAACTGGGGAGTTCAAGATTGAGCATATTTCAAGTTTTCAACATCTCCAGAATACAAAATAAAGTGAACTTGGTAAGTGCTTCGAAGAACCAAAAGGAAAAAAGAAATAATATGTGTTTGTTTTCTTAAAAGAAGAGCTGATATATATATATATATACATTGGGAAAATTGTGCTGTCTCAAACTATTTTGGAATATAGTCATTGTCGTGCCCCATTTTTAAAAAAATAAATAATTTTTTAAAAAATGGATTGTTGACTAATTTTTGAATAAAAATGGATTGTTGATTAATTTTTGAATAAAAATGGATTTTGATTTTTAGAAAATAAATAAAGAAAATGGGCCTAAATGGGACTTTTAAAAATGCGACGATTTTGATCCAAAAATAAAAGTTTAAAATGGGTTTTTAATAAAAAATAGGAGTCGCCAAGCTGTCGTGCTCCATTTTTAAATGAAAAATAACATATTTATAAAAATGAATTTGTTGGTTAATTTTGAGAAAAATGAATTTTTAATTAGAAAATGAATAAAGAAATGAATTTTGATTAATTTGGAGTAAAAATGAATTTTGTTGATTTTTAGAAAATGAATAAAGGAAATGAAATGGGCCTAGAATGGGACTAGAAAGTGCGATTTATTAGAAAATTTCCATGCATGCTTCGAAGGTTTTCTGCAATTGGAGCCTTCTTTCCTTCTGCAAACATTCCAGCCGCGGCTTTCTTTTCATTTCATCACGCAGACAAGATTTTAGATTAAAACAAACGAACGCTACAAGTCTCAATCATCCACTAAATCAAACGCTACACTTTGTTACAGGATTAAAGCAGAGAAACTGAGTTGACCGTCAAAGAAATAAACAGCAAAAGAAAAAGTGCAGCAGGCGTTTTCTTTGCAACTTTGCAATTTATTAACAACCCAGGAGGATTGCGATGTCTGTAAACATAACTTCGAACCCAACTATCATTAAACGCAAGATTGAACGTTCAATCAAAGGACATCTAGAATAGAAAGGGACCAGAAAATATGCATTTCCAAATATTTCAGGCAGCCTAATCGAGGACTCCATCGTATTCGCTGGTTTTCTTTATGCAATATTCTTACTACCACTTGGCAATTTATTCACCTCAGACATCCTTCACAAATTAAAAACCAAAGCTAGGAAGCTCATCAACCAAAACCCACTAAAAACTTCATCTTAGCGTTGTTAACAACACCCAAATACAACTACCTATTCCCAACAGATCCCATAATGCTACTGGATAAGAAAAAATGCAACCAAGACAGAAAGAAGAAAGCTTGCGGTATATCCCCAAACCCAGGCCAAACCCACGAATTTCTCAGCCAAAACAGAAATATAACTCAACCTTCCTCAAACAACAAAACCCAGACATGAAACAGAGAGCGTTGGATGAAACGCAACAAATAACAGACGGAGTTGGCTCTTGGGTGAAAAAACAGATTTTAGAAACAAAATGGTAAGAAAAGAGAGAACCATCAGACACGGCCATACCTAAAATACAGGTAAACAGCAAAAAGCAACAGCTTTGGGGATGCTTTTAGAAGTTCTGATGGCAGTGGTGATGGATGATTTCTGCAAGCGACGGCTGTTTCCAGCTTCTCCTTTGTTCCTTGCTACTGGTCCCAGCCCTTTCTCCTCCGCCGCCTTTTCTTGCTTGGTTTCTTTGCCCAGAAAACACTTTTCCCAGTCTCTTTCCCCTTTTCTCTCTCGCTCAGTTTCGATTCTCTTCCACGAAACCCTTGTTTCCCTCAGCCTCTAGCTACCTGTCCAAGCTCTCTCTTTTCCAGTTTTTTCCTCCTCCAGCCTGTCACCCCCGGCTCTCTCTCTCTCTAGCTTGGCTTTTTCGTTTCTCTCTTTTTCCTTACCAGAATCTTCCCCCCTTGCTCCAGTTTTCCCGTAGCCCCCTTTTGCTTCTATCCTTTTTTTTTCAAATTATCCTAGGCTTTTAAGTGTCTAGCCACCTAAACCCCCCTTGAATATATTGTCAACCAAGAATGAGGACATTTGTCCTATTTGCATGCACTCCACTTGTCTAATATTCCCCTAATACACTTGTCTAATGATCCCCTAATACACTTGTCTTCTTATTTTCATTTATTTATTATATATTTTTTCCAAAATCAATTTAGGTAAACAACAAAAAATGTTAACTCCTAATTGTAAATACATTGCACAATTTTTATTTATCTTAAAAAAGTGAATCTAAAAGGTTTAAAGACAAATTTTGAATTTTTGTGAGAATTTTTCCTCTTTTAGAAATTTAATGCAAAAATACCTTAAAATGAAAATGGTAAACCTAATTTATAAAAATAAACAAAATGAACATTAACTATCATTTAATCAATTAAAATAAAAATAAAATAAAATAAAACAAGAATAAAGCTAAAATTGAATAAAATAATAAAATTTTGGTGTCTACAGCTTGCCCCTCTTTGTCTGACTTTCGAAGAGACTCGAGACAAAGACGTAGACACCAAATACTTAACTGTATTTATTCTGCTGCAAACTGAAATAAGCAAACATATAAAGGTCAGTGGGATACAACTCAAGTCTGCCGAGGTTGGTGGGATAAAACTCAAACCCAACCGAGATAAAAACAGTTAGTGGGATACAACCCAAACCTGCTGAGATTAGCGGGATAAAACTCAATCTCAACCAAGATAAAAACGGTCAGTGGGATACAACCCAAGCCTGCCTAGGTTGGCGGGAACCTAACCGAGATAACAACGGTCAGTGGGATACAACCCAAGTCTGTCGAGGTTAGCGGGATAAAACTCAAGTCCAATCGAGGTAACAACGGTCAGTGGGATACAACCCAAACCTACCGAGATTGGCGGGATAAAACTCAAACTCAAGCCTAACCGAGCTAAAAATGGTCAGTGGAATACAACCCAAGTCTGCCGAGGTTGGCGGGATAAAACTCAAGCTCAATCGAGATAAAAACGGTCAGTGGGATATAACCCAAATTTGTCGAGGTTGGCGGGATAAAACTCAAGCCCAACCGAGATAAAATCGGTTAGTGGGATAAAACCCAACCCTGCCGAGGTTGGTAGGATAAAACTCAAGCTCAACCGAAGTAAAAGCGGTCAGTGGGATAAAATTCAAGTCTGCCGTGACATCAGTCAGTCAAAGTAAGTTGATATAATTAGAAAACGATGCGTGGAGAGATGCGGTTACGCTCCAAGAAACGGGATAGAAGGGTGCGTGGCGGACGCTGAGACTCACCAATAGGAATTAAATTTGATTGTCAAGAAAGGAGGTAGAAGGGTGCGCGGTGGATGCTGAGACTCACCAACAAGAAATTAAATTTGATTTTTTTGATCTGGAGAATCTTTTCAAAAAATTTTGCCCCAATTTCAACCAATTATTGTGCAATCTATCGTTTGCTTTGCATTCTGGCATTGTTGCCCCTCCTTAAGACTTTGATTCACACCTCTTCCTCGGTCTGAACCATGAATATTCAATTCTTGGGCGACATTTCACAATTATATAAAAAATTTACCCCAATTTTGTTATTTGAAATATGTATGGACCTGCAAGAGAAAGAACAAATAATGCCACCATCATTCGACTCGTGTAGCTTTCAAGAAACGTGTAAACATGAATATTATGATGTTCTCCCCTCGATGCTGCAAAAACTCCACTTTTCTCTGTGAACTGTATCAAGTTTCATTGACTTTCAACGCTAATAAAGTATAACATTTGGTATCCAGGGACTTTCAATAAATCAGAGGGATTGTCATTTGATAAACCCAAAGGAAAAAATGAGACCATGAAACACAAGAAAAATATTTTATTTATACAAAATGATAAAAATCCAAGTGTCGCGCCCCATTTTTTAAATGAAAAATAAACGTGTTTAGAAAAATGGATTTTTGATTGATTTTTGATTAAAAAAATGAATTTTGATTTCTTTTGAGTGAAAATGAGTTTTTGATTTTTTAGAAAATAAATAAAGAAAATGGGTCTAAATGGGACTTAAAAGTGCGACGGTTTTGACCCAAAATAATAGTTTAAAAAGGGTTTTAATGAAAAATAGGAGTCACCACTTGGTATTGAGTTAAGGTGTACCAAGTCACCTAAAATGAATTTTTAAAGCAAAAATAGAGAAAACCCTTTTTAAACGACTCCAAATCTGCAAAAATCGAGAGAAAAGGGGTCGGGAGTCACATTTGAAGAAAGGGAAGACAAAGATAAAATTCAAGGCACCCTTTCAACCTAACCAAAGTTAGTTGCATGATTTAGTAAAAAATTTTCTTATTTTAATCTAAGAATTTATCACATTTGGATGTCACTATATGGATGCAAAATCCTAACTGTAGGAGGATATCGGAGAGTCGAAATATCTCTTCCAAGTTTAATTGGTGGAAATCACATTAATTATGATGCCCAAGAGTGATTCTTTTGAAGAGGTCACGAATATGCAAAAATATGAGACTCGAAGAAAAGAAAAGAAAATAATAATTATACAAATATACATGACCTAAAGGAATGCATCATAACGGGTGTGGGGGACTAGGTTCGTGACTTTAATTTTTTTTTTTAATAGAGAGAATACGAGCATGCTAAGATTAAAGAGCCACACTCGTCCATATTCCATATTCGAGAGATAATTTTCCTAATCTAATCAAGCAAAATGTACTAACTTAGTTCTAATTTTCTTGAATGAAATGCAAATCTAATGTCATGGTTCACACATAGGGATAAGGGATATATGTATAGAGAAAATATGGGATAAGGGATATACATATAAGGGGAATGTCATGCAAAATGATAAAACCCTAAAAAATAGAAAATATGCATGAAAATGTAGTGATTTGTTACACACAAACATAATCTAATGCTTTGATGATCCCTAAGGGTCTAGCGTTGGATCAGCCCATGTCTATACATTCTCACTAGCATTGGACTAGCGAGAAAGCAGGAAAGAGGACCACAACTAGCGTTGGACTAGTGTGGAATCGAAGAAAGGGGGTCACAACTAGCGTTGGACTAGCATGGCGGCGTCATGCATTTATTATAATCAAATAAATCATGTAAAACATAATAAAGCAAATAAACACATAAATCACATAGCACATAAGCATGATATCTAGATGCAAGACCCTAGGAAAATGAGTAACACGTAACACACAAGCATGCAAGACACACAAAGCAAATAAAATGAAAAAAGACCTAACTATTACATGTGGGGGCCCTAACTACGATCTAAAAGAGAAAGAATGAAATGAAATGAAATAATAACCTAGCTATTACAATTTGGCATTTAAATGCCTCTCAAATAACCAAAAATTAAATTAAAATAAATATACAAAATTAAAACAAATAAAGTGAATGAATAAATAAATGAAAATAAAATGAATAAAAACATTCAAAAAGCATGCAATATACACATAAGATCACATAGGAGCACATAGGGTTAAATGAAATCACAATAAAAGAGTAGAGTGTACCTCCCTTGAATTGGTTGTCTAATGAAATGCAATTTCCTTATTTACCCTCTAAAACAATAAAATGGTCAAGGCATCACTTTAATTAACGAATAATCACAACAAATGGAAATAAAAATGAAATTGAATCCATCAAAACATTCAAATGAAAGTAAACAACCCATATTTAACAAATTAAAACAAACAAGGACTCAATTGAAAGAATTAAAGAAGTTTTAGGGATCAAATTATTATTATGACAAGTATTAGGGGTCTCATTAAAATAAAATGAAATTAATGGCTTAAGATGAAACCTGCCAAAACTAAATGATAAAATTCACAAAAAATAAATGAAAATCTATCTGTTATAATTAAACAACAAAATCTTCCAAAAATTCCACTAAAATCCAAATCAAAACTATAAATCTATCAAAAATCATTAACCCTTCAAAGTTAATCCTAAAATTCACTAAAATCTATCCAAAAATCACATTAAATCATATCAAAGAAAATTAACATTTTAAAGGAACAAAATTGATTAAATTTTCCAATTATTAGGGCCGTAGCGGCATTAGACAAAAATGAAGGGGTTAAAGTGCAAATTTGGAAAATCTTTCATGCATAGCATCGAAGGGGCTTCTTCTTCATCGTGGGTTTCTTTCCTTTTCTGCAACTTAGATATGTTGGTGCGCAAGAACTCAAACAAATTCTACTAATTTGATAACCAAAGCCCAATGCAAGAACTTCAACCCATTGTTATTAACATCACCCAAACACAATCATCTATTTCCAGAAGATCCAATCAAAGCAGCTAGACATGGAAACGCAGAAAAGAAAGAAAGAAATAAACTTGCGGTAAACTGAAGTTGGTTCCATCGAAAGTCACTGTTTGTCTAGCCAAACCATCTAACCATTGAACATCAAATTACCCTAAAGCCTTTTAGATGCATTTTAATCAGCCAAACAAATTCCTTCAGAGCATCAGGAACCACAAAAGGATGAAACAACAAGCGGATTCACAAAGAAGGAACATGAAACTGATGTGATGAACTCAAATCTTCACCAAAATTATGTAAAAAATGACAGGAAGAAAAGCTAGAGCTACCTGCAATTGTTGGTGAAGCAAAGTAGAACGTAAAACCTCAAGAAAATCACGCTGGTTCTGGAAACACAACCCAAGAAGCTCTTGTTGCAAAACAATTTCAGCGCTGATGAAGTCGCCACTTTGGGCCGGGATTTGAAGGGGTTAAAGACGTTTTAGCCAAACGCTTTCTTACAAAAGTTGTTGATTGGTATTATAAGGATGGTGCAGAAAGAAAAATCTCCTCCAAATGGGCACTACCGAGATCGAAAATCAAGAAATACTAAGGCTGATCCGTCAGCCTGGTGAGGGTTTTTTGCAGCAGATTTTCTCTTTGTTTTTGCTTTGTTCTATCTTCTGATCTTTCTTTTTCGTCCCCCAAATTTTCCCCAGATTCTTCCCCAAGCTCTCCCCTTTCTGGTTTCTTCCCTTTTTCTTTCTTTTCCTCCAGCCGAAACCCTCTCCTCCCTCTCACTTCCTCCCTTTGCCCGCAGCCTTTCCTTGGCTTTTCCCTTCCCGTAGCTTTCTTGCAACCCCAGCCGACCACCTTCTCCTCGGTTCCCTTTTCTTTTTTCTCTCTTTGCCTTTTTCCTCTCTACCTAGCCACCAAGCCTTTCCCCTTTTCTTTTTTCTCTTCTTTTCCCAAGCCTGTGGCTCTCTCTTTTTCCTTTGGTCTTTTGTGTTCTCAAAATTTCCAAATTATTCTAGACTTCCAAGTGTCTAGCCACCTACTCCCCCTTGCATGTGTTGTCAACCAAGAATGAGACACTTGTCCTATTTGCATGCACTCCACTTGTTTAATATCCCCCTAATACACTTGTCTTCTTATTTTTATTTATTTATTATATATTTTTTCCAAAATCAATTTAGGTAAACAACAAAAAATGTTAACTCCTACTTGTAAATGCTTTGCACAATTTTTATTTATCTTAAAAAAAATGAATCTAAAGGTTTAAAGACAAATTTTGAATTTTTATGAGAATTTTTCCTTTTTAAGAAATTTAATGCAAAAATATCTTAAAAATGAAAATGATAAACCTAATTTATAAAAAATAAATAAAAATAAACACTAATTATCATTTTGATAAAAAAAATAAAATAAAATAAGATAAAACAAGAATAATAATTATAAATTGAATTTGATAAATGAAATTTTGGTGTCTACACCAAGTAACATGAAAGCAACGATTTACCTTTATTGATAGAAAATTGATTTTAAAGAAATAAACCTGTACACTCGAAAGTTTATGTTTGATGAACCAAAACACTTTGATTCTCGAACAAAATGCCACATTTGACCCTTTGGATATCGTTTTTCCGGAGTTCAATGCTTAGCAACAGAACTACAATGTAAAGAGAAATTCCAATGAACTGAGTCACCAGCCCTTTAAATCCAAGCTCATTTCTCCTTATAAAACCCTACCTTAGCGCCCTTTCGAGTTTTCACTAAGGCTACCCCCACCTTTTATTTTCTAATTTTTTTCTTTTCCATTTCTCTTTTTCTTTTTTTTTTCTTTCTTTTTCCCAAAGGTGCTCTTTCGGGTTTTCACCTAATGAACAAATCTTGCCAATAGCTTTTATCAACTCAAAAATGTGTTTTAAGAAATGATAGCATCAGTGTGACAATCTTTCCGTTGCAAAATTGGTGAAGGTGTATTGATATCATTTGCCATTTGATTAGAAAATTTTCTAAAAGAGGTAATATAAAGAACAGAAGTCAGGACTTTTGGTTTTTATAATGGGGTCTGGTGAGGTGCTAAGAAAAGGTTAAGGTTTGAAGGCAGATTTCAAAAGTGGTTTAAATGATTTGAGATCGCATTGTTGTGCCAACCCTATTTTAGGGTTAAATCAAAACTTGCCCCAATTTATTCTCAACTGAGCTTCTCTTCTCTTTTATTTTCCCTTTTTTTTCTTCTTTCATTCCATTCATCTTTTGAAATTTTTCAAAATTTGCCCCAATTTATTTTTTAACTGAGATTTTTTTTGCCTTTAATTTTCTTTTCTTTTTGCTCCTCTATCACTTTTCACCTTTTGAGGTTTTTCTTTCCTTTTCTTTCAACTCAAACTTGCCCCAGTGTGCGGCTTGCGATCCTCAGGGGTCGCCAAATGAAATAATTTATTTTGAACGTTCAAAAAGGATAACTAGAGATAGAATGTTTAATTGGAAAGGAAAAAGGCCTGACTTTCATTCCATTCCTCGCATTAACCCTGAAAGGAAACTTCCATTTGTCAGATGAAGAATTTCTTACAAATATCCAAACTGATCAGTTGAAGAAAACCTTATCCATCCATTTCTACGAGAACAAGTGCTCCACCAGGCAATACCTTCTTGATGATAAACGGGCCCTGCCAACTTGGGGCAAACTTGCCTTTGACTTCTTTTTGCACTAGCAAAATTCGTTTCAACACTTTGTCTCCTTCTTCGAATAGTCATGACTTGACCTTCTTATTGTAAGCACCTTTTCTGCTTCTCATTCAAATGAATGCTAATTTTTATCTCTTTGACATTGACTCCAGTGCCAATGATTTCTGTTTCTTCTAAGTTCGATTTGGATTTCTCTTCATATTGTTCAAAATTCTTTAACAAAGACTCTGATTCTCCCTCCTTATCGCTCTTGTCTTGAATTTCCAATTCCAAAACTCGTGAGAGATATCGAGATTGCAATCATCAAATTCCGGAATAGTGATATCCAAAGGGTCAATGTGTTTTATTTTTGGCCATCTAAAAAAAAGAATGAGATAAATACAACAATGCATAAGTAAAATAATTAAAAAATGAACATTGTGCGTTTCATTGAATTTCAAATAAAGGACAAAATGTCATAATATGTTATTTAACAAATGATACGCTATTTAAAATAAGATTTGTATTGAAGAGACATCTGAATCAAAACTATTTACAAAACGAAAATGCAAAAGATGAACCATGTGAATGATTTCTTTCATAGTTCACAACCAAAGGCAATCCCCTAGATTTACCAAAATTTCCTTCGGGAAGGAATGTGATTTGCAGTCCAATTTTAGATGGCTCTTTCGAGCACAAAAGGTGATAAGAGTATATTTTACGTATTCTTAGTGTGCTTTATTGGTTAGTTTTGGTGTGTTTTATTTAATTTTATAAATAATTAACTAAGATTCTAGTGAAAATATGCATTTTGTGGTTTAAAGTGTGAAAATTGCATTTCTATGGATTTTTATGATAAAAATTTTATATTTTACATGTTTATTGATTCAATCATCAAATGGAGTGCATTGAGAATATAATTTGATGATTGATGATGGATTAAAGTGATAAAAATAGAATATGAAGTGTGAAAGAAGAAATGCAATTAAAGTCAAAAGGAAGCAAGATGTTCAGCTTTGACACGTTTTTGTATTTTGGCTATATCTTGAGTTACATAAATTGGATTGAGATGATTCTTGAACCATTTTTTAAGTTAAGAGACAGATCTACATTTGGTATGAAGACATCAAAGTCCAATTCGACTGTTTTCCTGGTTAAAATGTCAAAATACAAAAGTAAAAGTCTGCTGCTGAGAGCTGAAAACGCGGAATTGACCAGTCAGTGGTATTTTTATCATATCTTGGTCCTCAAAACTCCAAATTGGATGATTCTTGAAGCATTGGACAGCTATTTCAATGGACTATAACTTCTCTGTTTTGCACAAGAGCCAATTCATCCGCCATCATAGAGACAATAGCAGTTGAAGTAGCCAGATTCTGGTCAGAAATAGCTGCTCTCCACTGATACAACATGTTTTCTCCTTCAATAATTTACAGCTATGAATGAACATATGACAAGCAATTAGCAGCTGTAAAAGGGATGTTTCAAGCCTCATTTCCTGACTGCATTTATCTATATATAGCCATGGACTTGCAAGATTCAAAAGAACTTGGGAAGGCTAGGGAAACTCACAAAAAATGTAGTCTTCACTAGATGTTCCCTTAGTTCATTAGTTAGGCTAGTATTTTATAGTTAGTGTGTGTTACCTTCTTGTATTTGTAGTTAGATTTGGATGAAAATTGGAGGAGCAAAGATGGAGAGTTAGAGCTCATGTGACAAGGGTGACATCTCTTCTATTACTTTCTCTTTTATATTTAATTTCATGTTTAACTATAATACAAGTTTGGATCTTATGTTCATGTTTTGCTAAAGTTTATGCCTAGAGTATGGATGAACTTTCTATATTTTGTTAGTGATGTTTATTTGGTTATTTAGTGATATTATTTTGAGCAAGTTATTTATCACTTTTGTTTTTCTAATCATAACTAACTGGCCATTAATTGTGATTATCTAAAGGTGTTAAATTTGCAATGAGAATTGGAATTTAACACTAGTTCAAAGAAGTGATAAACTTAGGGAGTACACTCACGAGAGTAGAGGTGCACCTATGTGGCTTAAGTGACTTGTTCATGTAATTTCATAGAAGAAATGAGTTTGTATTTAATTCATAACCACGAGAGTAGGTATGGCTTAATTACAAGTATAGTTGAATCACTACGAGAGTAGGTTTCACATACATTAGGAAATTATGCCATAACTAGCCAAGATAATAACATTCACTTAACTGGTATTCTCATTTGCAAGAGTAGTAAGAAATTCCATATCTCTAGGAGCTTTCTAGTGTTATTTTCATAAATTTTATATTTGTGGTAGTCTAAATAATAAAGGAGTTTGAAAAACACCGGTAATTGCACTCTTCCCCGTGGGATCGACCCTTAATACCCTATACTCGCTCACGATTCGTATACTTGCGATAAATCGCGTGTGGGGTATTTAGGAGTTTATAAATGTAAAACTTGATTGTGAATGAACTTATTGTATAAGTATACCCCGTGCACGTCAAAAGACTTCTGGACTATTTCGATTACTTCATACTCCCCCACAGTGTATTTGGCAGACTGCTCAAACTCTTCATCAATGGTAATGGCCCCTACAGTATCTTTATGCTCAGGAAGAGGGTTCTTGCTGACATTCGGCCATGATTCACCTTTTTTCCTTAAAATTATGTTCCCAGCGTCAATCATGTCTTGGATCTTATGCTTTAGTGCCCGATAATTGCCGGTAGAGTGGCCAGGATTTTCAAAGTGATATGCACAAATGGTTTGAGGATCATAACCAGCAGGAAGGCCCTTAGGGTAGGTTTGAGAAGGCACCATGTCAATTTTACCAGCAGCTTTAAGTTGCTCGTATAATTGGTCAATGGGTCGGTCCAAATTGGTAAAGGTACGGTATTGGTTTTGATTTTGAGTTTTATTGGTTTGAGGATGATTATGGGTTTCGTTGTTCGGCAGAACAGGTCTTGTATTAAAAGGAAGTCGAGGTCGAGTTTGCAAACTTGGTTGAGAAATTTGGAAAAGTGGTGTAGGTATGTTTGTGTAGTTGGGTCGGGGGCGAGGATGGTTGACAGTAGTGTGATAGACAGAACGGGAGTTTGAGTAATAGGGGTAGGGGAATGAGTAGGTGGATCGGTTCTGAAATCTAGGTTTAGTCGGGGGGCCCTGATCCCAAACGAAAGCATTCTCTCCTTCCTTCTTATTGAATTGAGGTTTCTTGCCACTACCACTTTGACCTTGCAAGGCTTTCAACTGTGATTTTAAGGGCGATATATTGATAATTTTTTCTGCCCTGACATATTCATCATATTCCTCCAACTTATCGATAATTGCCGCAAATGAACACCTGGTCATGCGAAAAATCTCCTCAAAATATGGTGGATCATGCGCCTTAATAAATGTACGGACAATTTCCTCTTCTGTCATCGGAGGTTCCACCTTGGCTGCCAATCTTCGCCATCACTTGGTAAATGTCTTATGATCTTCAGATGGTTTCCTTTTAGTGCCTTCAAGCATGGTCCTCGTTGGAGCAAGTTCACAATTGTACTCGTATTGTCTCACGAAGGCAGTTGACAAATCAACCATGTTCTCATTTCTTCAAGCTTTAAATTGGAATGCCAATCCAGGGCATCGCCTTCCAAGCTCTCTGGGAATAAACGTATTGGCAAATTTTTATCATCTACTGACTTTCCCAACTTATTTGCAAATAGTCTTAGATGCGTCTTGGGGTTACCAGTTCCATCATACTTACTAAATTTGAGTGTTTTAAAACCCAAAGGCAATTGCATGTTTGGGAATAGACACAACTCATCATAATCCAAACCTCCAGGCTTGCTCAATCCTTGGTTTTTTCTCATGAATTCATCAAATTTATCCAATCTTTTCATCAGATTTTTGTCTATTGGGGCGGAAGATTCACCTGTTTGCACCTTCCTTTGCATAGCAGCATCTAACATGAATGGCTCAGTGGTGGTGTGATGAGGTACTTTTGGGTAATTTTAAGGTACTTGAATGCTAGCCGGGTTGACTTGGATGTTATGGGGGTAAGTATATGGAAAACTGGAAGCGGGGTAGGTGAAAGTCTCTTTGGGTATGTTTACAAAGGACGGTGCAAAGGTAAGTTGGGTATGGGACAGAGGAGGTGGTTGGTGTTCTATTTCAAGTTGGCTGATAGGCATGGGATCATGTTGGATACCGCCACTGCTAGCAACCAGTTGGTCAATTATGCGCCTTTGGGTTGTTATTTCTTCGCTCATTTCATTGAATTTGTTTAACATCTCGCTCAATTGAACTCCCAAATTTGCAGTGTCTGCTGGAGGTGCCGTTGTAGATTTATCGAATGATTCATGATGTGTACTCATGTTTACACTATTTTTCAAAGTTTGGCCACGTGATCGTGTAATGACGGGGCTTTTTCGTGTAACTATGTTTACAATTACCTGAAACTTTAAGAAAAATCCTATTTAGATTTCCCTCTTGATTAACTGCTAACAAAAGGAAAAAGGAAAAAGAAAAAGACACGAATTAGTAAAAATTAAAGTAATTCGGATGCATGTCCTATTAGAGGAGCCCTTTTTGTGCCAAGAGTAGGTCTAAAATGAGAATGCAATCCTCTAGAATAGGCACTATACAATACCTGATGAATCCGATCAACTTATTGATATTCGAGAGAAAAGCAATTTGAAAAATTTGGCTAATTAGAGTGGCAAGAGACGTTTGTCCTAGCAAAAATGAGGACAAAAGCTGGATGGATTGATTACTTTGTGTGAAAGAGCCTACTCTTGAAAAGATTGCAATGTCTCGACTAGTTTACTCAGTGAACCTTAGATCGAAACCCTAAAAGAGAATAAACGGGTCAAATGGATCGGATAAAATTGATGATTTATTCAAAAATTGACTAGATCATGCTAAAAATGGGTAAACTGGACAAATAGATTGAATGAAATTGACGATTTATTCAAAAATGACTAGACCACCCTAAAAATGGGTAAATTGGTCAAATGAATTAAATGAAATTGATGATTTATTCAAAAATAACTAGATCACCCCAAAAATGGGTGAACTGGTCAAATGAACTGAATGAAATTGATGATTTATTAAAAAATCGATTGAATTGTCTGTCCATTGGTAGTTTCAAAAAATCATTGCAATGCATTAGTCTATGAGATTTCTAAAATCAAAATTTGGCCTTAATATATTTACCATCTCAACAATGAGGAATTATTTGTGAATTTCTTCAAATTAATGTCCTTTACACAAGGAATTTTTACCAATTCTGATAAAATGACCAAAAGATGATTGTCAGATGCTCTTATTCTAATGTGGAAAAGTTGTTCTATTATCATGAAAAAGATCGGATCCTACCTTACATTGTACACTACCCCTTTAGATGGTACAAGAAATATAGACATGCAAGTCTCATTGAATTACATATCGGAGACACAAGATGGCTTATTCCTAACACGGAATTCCCTAAATGACATTCCCTCTAAGGTTTATGCATGATACCAATTTATCAAAGTAATTAAATATGAAATTTGAAATGAAACATGACCTAAGGGACCCCTTATATGTCAGGGTGGGTCTAAAGTGACATGCAATTATTAACCTACGAATGCAATACATCGGAATCTAAACATACCATAGCTTATCTAAGAGAGTAGGTTCTAAAAGAGTATCACGCCAGAATTCTTATTTTTTAATGTTTGTGAATGCAATAGATGAGAAAACAAGGAAATGTTAGTTCAACATATAACACATAACATGTTAAGCAATTAGATGATACAGAATGCGAAAAGAAAGAGAAACAAGGAAAGAGGGGTGGAATCCCTCCCTTTATGCCTAGTGTTCCTAATTAAGTACGGTCGACTCTATCTTAGGCAATTTCTAATATGAATGCATGAGTTTCGGCTTACTAATGCATCTAAATTCGATAAAGTTTTTAGGCTCCCAAACCTTCAGACCAAAGGCAAAGGGTCATCAATCCCAAGGCCTAAGAGTCGGTGGTTCGAGTGATCCCTCGGACATTACTACTCGCACGTCGTGCTACTGCCACATTTCAAGTGGATCAATTTTAATCCTAACAGGGTGGAGTGGTGTGACAACCACTAAAAGTAAAAAAGAAATAAGGGGTTTATAAAGTAAAACGTATGCACGTATGAAGTGCTCCTTTTGAAGGGAGGAATTGAATACCATCAAATGCAGGTGAAGGTTCTAGGGTGGCTACCCCCCAAAATGCAAGCGCGATATATAAATATAAGTAAATGAAAGAAAATAAACACATAACTCATCACATATACGGATATTGAGACGATTGCGTGTGTTAGATGCAAAAAATCCTAAAAAGGAAAAAATGTAACCTAAAACCTTCAAATGTGATATATAAAAAGGTTAAAAGAAAAAAAGATTGACTAAATCAAATGCTCGGACTCTCTAAGTCCTCAGTGGAGTCGCCAAGCTGTCGCGCCTCATTTTTAAATGAAAAATAACATATTTATAAAAAAGAATTTGTTGGTTAATTTTGAGAAAAATGAATTTTTAATTAGAAAATGAATAAAGAAATGAATTTTGATTAATTTGGAGTAAAAATGAATTTTGTTGATTTTTAGAAAATGAATAAAGGAAATGAAATGGGCCTAGAATGGGACTAGCAAGTGCGATTTATTAGAAAATTTCCATGCTTGCTTCGAAGGCTTTCTGCAACTGGAGCCTTCTTTCCTTCTGCAAACGTTCCAACTGCGGCTTTCTTTTCATTTCATCACGCAGACAAGATTTTAGATCAAAACAAACGAACGCTACAAGTCTCAATCATCCACTAAATCAAACGCTACACTTTAACAGGATTAAAGCAGAGAAACTGAGTTGACCGTCAAAGAAATAAACAGCAAAAGAAAAAGTGCAGCAGGCGTTTTCTCTGCAACTTTGCAATTTATTAACAACCCAGGAGGATTGCGATGACTGTAAACATAATTTCGAACCCAACTATCATTAAACGCAAGATTGAACATTCAATCAAAGGACATCTAGAATAGAAAGGGACCAGAAAATATGCATTTCCAAATATTTTAGGCAGCCTAGTCGAGGACTCCATCGTATTCGCTGGTTTTCTTTTTGCAATATTCTTACTGCCACTTGGCAATTTATTCAACTCAGACATCCTTCACAAATTAAAAACCAAAGCTAGCAAGCTCATCAACCAAAACCCACTAAAAACTTCATCTTAGCGTTGTTAACAACACCCAAATGCAACTACCTATTCCCAACATATCCCATAATGCTACTGGATAAGAAAAACACAACCTAGACAGAAAGAAGAAAGCTTGCGGTAAATGCATATATGGCCTGCCAATCAAACAACAAGCAAACCCCAAACTTCTATCCCCAAACCCAGTCCAAACCCACGAATTTCTCAGCCAAAACAGAAATATAACTCAACCTTCCTCAAACAACAAAACCCAGACATGAAACAGAGAGCGTTGGATGAAACACAACAAATAACAGGCGGAGTTGGCTCTTGGGTGAAAAAACAGATTTTAGAAACAAAATGGTAAGAAAAGAGAGAACCATCAGACATGGCCATACCTAAAATACAAGTAAACAGCAAAAAGCAACAGCTTTGGGGATGCTTCTAGAAGTTCTGATGGCAGTGGTGATGGATGATTTCTGCAAGTGACGGCTGTTTCCAGCTTCTCCTCTGTTCCTTACTATTGGTCCCAGCCCTTTCTCCTCCGCCGCCTTTTCTTGCTTAGTTTCTTTGCCCAGAAAACACTTTTCCCAGTCTCTTTCCAATTTTCTCTCTCGCTCAGTTTTGATTCTCTTCCACGAAACCCTTGTTTCCCTCAGCCCCTAGCTACCTACCCAAGCTCTCTCTGTTCCAGTTTTTTCCTCCTCCAGCCTGTCACCCCCAGCTCTCTCTCTCTCTAGCTTGGCTTTTCGTTTCTCTCTTTTCCCTTACCAGAATCTTCCCCCCTTGCTCCAGTTTTCCCATAGCCCCCTTTTGCTTCTATCCTTTTTTTTTTCCAAATTATCCTAGGTCTCCAAGTGTCTAGCCACCTAAACCTCCCTTGCATGTGTTGTCAACTAAGAATGAGGATATTTGTCCTATTTGCATGCACTCCACTTGTCTAATATCCCCTTAATACACTTGTTTAATGATCCCCTAATACACTTGTCTTCTTATTTTCATTTATTTATTATAAATTTTTTCCAAAATCAATTTAGGTAAACAATAAAAAATGTTAACTCCTAATTGTAAATGCATTGCACAATTTTTATTTATCTTAAAAAAGTGAATCTAAAAGGTTTAAAGATAAATTTTGAATTTTTGTGAGAATTTTCCTTTTTTAGAAATTTAATGCAAAAATACCTTAAAAATGAAAATGATAAACCTAATTTATAAAAATAAACAAAATGAACATTAACTATCATTTAATCAATAAAAATAAAATAAAATAAAATAAAACAAGAATAAAGCTAAAATTGAATAAAAAAATGAAATTTTGGTGTCTGCAGTCATCGTGTATCATAGGTGTTCTTGATTTAACCAAATAGAAAGTATAAATCATTGTGCTTTTAGTTATTTGAGATAATTTGTAAGACAGTCAGTATAACTAATTCTTAATAAAATTGTTAATGGTTAAAATGCAATAGTTTATCCAAGAATGGGCAAAAGTAATCCATTTGCATAATCAAACAACAAAATAAAACTTGGGGAGAAACATTAAGAATTTGATGGTGCATTAACCTCTTGGTGCGAATAAAAATTTAGCATTGTACTCAACAATGCTAATGATATGACATAAAGATTCCTTTGCACCTTTCAAGTGTTTCTTGAGCAAGTGCAGGCGAAATTCTGTGCTGGAAATGAGTTCGAAAGAAGTGTGAAAGCAGAGCAAGTTGCAGAAAAATGGGGGAGAATACGCGACCTCCGAATACGTGACCTAAACCCGCGTATTCGAGGTTGCGTTTTCTATTTTAGCACATTTTCCTACTTCTTTTATGCTCCAATTCATCACTAAGATCACTAGTAAGATATGCATGTCTTTGTTCATACATTTCACCAATAATACTATTATTAAAATTGAGTTAGAAAACGCGATGATTCATTAAGAATGCTGTTTGAGTTCATCTCCTCTCACAGCCAAGATTGGCAATTAGAGTGAAGTGAAAAAATACTTGTATGATTCTTGATGATTTGAAATTAATTTCAAATGGACTTGAAGTGCAAATGATGAATAAATAAAGTACAAGGAAGAAACAAAAAGCATCCTCAAAATTGACACATTTAGTCTTCTAATCAGTTAAGAGTATTTTGGGCATAACTCTGCACCTACACTTCCAAATTACTTGATTCTTAATTTGTTAGAAAGTTAGTTCAACTATGTACAACTTTTGTGTTCTCCGCACATGCTAATTTCACCTCTTTGATAGAGACATCTTCACATCAAATCGATAGTAGAAGCAAAATCGGATCCGAATCACAGCAAAACGGAGCAAGCAATCCGTCCCTTTTCAACATACAATCAATCTGCAGATTGTAGCACTCAGATGGATTATGAGCACTAGAATTTTGTGCAACTTGAACAACTTGCACAAGTTGCAGAATTTTTCATTTACCTCTATATGGGGAATTCTGTGACGAATTTAGTAATTGGCTCGATCCCCTGACCTGGCAATGAAGAAGAAACTAAAGTCCCTTCCCCTGGCCATGAGCCCAAGAGCTGATGGTTCGTAAGTTTTTACTCTCCTTAACTTTCTTATCATCATACTTCTTTTATTATTTTCTTATATATATATATATATATATCTTTTGTTAGGGAGCCAATAAGGTTTCTTGCAACTTGAATGATCACGGCGAACTAGAGTGTTTGAATGTGAAAATCAATTGATAGAAGTACAAACTTTATTGCTCAACCGTTGATATTAGAGCATCCACAATGCTATTACACTTTGTGGAGTGTAATCCACATGCCACGTCAGCATTCCACTTTCTCCTCTTTTATTACACTTTCACTCACAATGGATTACACTCCACAAGGTGTAATAGCATGGGTCCACAATTAATCAAATATTTATTTTAATAATGCATAACTCATATCCCATAAATAAATAAAGTAATTTTTAAAACTAATTTTGTTATTTTTAAAAAATAAAGTACTAACTTTCGTTAAATTTTGTACATTTTGAATTTTTTTATTTTCTAAAAATGATATTATTAATTTTTAAGTTTGAATAATATATCCTTTTCTATGTTTCAAAAATAATATATTGTTATTTTTTTAAAAATAATTATGTAGGAAATTAAACAAATATTTGATACTTCAAATACGAAGATATCATAATAATCCATACTTAATTAATAATTCAGAATGTAATTAGTTGAACTCCATAACATAATATTACATAAGTTAAATCAAATAAAATACAAATAATAACAAAATGAATACTAGTTTTCATTGTCATTGCCTTCGAATCGTTCCCAAATATGCTCGACCAAGTCTGATCGAAATCTGATCCCAAATATGCTTTGTGCTGGAATTTTACCGTTGCCATAGGGCCCACATTCAATGGATTACACGCATCATACATGTGATGCGTGTAATCTCCATGACACGGCTCCAATGGGGAGCCGTGTCATGGAGCGGTGTAATGGCTCCCCATTACACCCCCATTGGAGCTGCCCTTATAGGAATTGATTCAGTAAGTCTTTATCAATGTAAATATATGATCGAAAGTTTTATATGATTTTTTTAGAAATTGAATTAGGATATTATTCTAATTATAACAACTAATGCATGAAATTGCACGTAAACTACTCACCTCTAGAGACCGTAGTAGTAAGGAAGTCTCTTTTTTCATGAAGACAATTTTGCATATGATTTTTTTAAGGTGTAAAGTATTAATAGGAGCTTTCAATTGGTTCACCTGGCTGCTTCTATAATTGTTTATGTTACTTGATTTTAGTATCGATGTTTGATATGACTATTAATTTAGGTGTCAAATTCATTAATTTCTATTGAGCTCAACTTGATTTTAGGGTTTTTCGTAGAGCAAATTTATATGATTCCATCAGTCGTAAGCAACTGAAAATGATAAATTGCGATTGATTATATAAATAGCTATATGTCAACACCATCCACATTTAAAAAAAAAAATGTCCATCCACAAAAAAGTGGAGGGTCAAGTCAAGTATTGATCCGGATTATAAAAGTTGATATTACCATCCGACCTTATTTGTTGTAAACTATACTTAAAATGCTTCAGTAGAAATGTTGTGATTTTCAAGTTAACCCAACTAGTTAATTTTATGAACTAATCTCTGCATTTTTTTTTTGTTAACTCTGAAACTTTGAGCTTTTTTCCTCTCAGCTGAAGTTTAATCTTGAACAGTTTTGTTTAACTACCCATAATACTAAATTGCCCAGTGATCTCTTGCAGTATGGGTCATGCAAATGCATACAACTTGGGGTTGTTTATCTTTATACTTGGTGCTGAAATTATTGTAGCTCAAAGGTTATTGTGATTAAAACCACTCAAGTGTCAGATGCTAATCAAGAGGAGATTCTAATGGCTCTAATGGAAATGTTGACTTATATTGTAACTTAAGGGTTGGACAATCAGAACATGATTTTACAGGCTTACTACAATTGCAAAAGCTGGTTTAAGTGAATTTTGGTTATGACAATGGCTGGTTTGGAATTGCCTTAATAGGTTGTAATTACACTTTTGTATTACAAAACCATGTTTTGATTTGGGCAAAAAACTAATGGTTTTGGTTTTCTTTTTAATTCACTTTTGTATAGATAGGAACTAGATGATTAAAGCAAAAGAGTGTCATACAAAAAGTTCTTTAATTTATCTTGAGAAGCCTTTTAATAGCGAATTTGAAGAGTACATATAGGTTAATGTACTAATTAGAGTATTAGAAAATTTTTAAAAAATTATATTATTGAGATAATTTATTTCGTAGCTAATCAAATTTTTACAATTTTTTTTTCAATTATGTTCCTCATTTTCAATTTTACATTTACAAGACTTTCATTGTTGGCTTGAACCTTTTCCTAAATAATGATACTCTTATAGTCTTGAGGATTCTAGTTTTATATATATATATATATATATAACTTTAGGATTAATTTTCTATACACTGATAGTGTATACACTTTCACCATTAGATATATGATACATAATTCGATTTTGAATTTAAAACTCAAATTTTGCATATATGTCGTATATCTAACCATGATAGTGTATACACCGTCAATATATAGAAGGTTTACTCATAACTTTTAACTTTAGGATTAATTTTCTATACACTGATAGTGTATACACTTTCACCATTAGATATATGATACATAATTCGATTTTGAATTTAAAACTCAAATTTTGCATATATGTCGTATATCTAACCATGATAGTGTATACACCGTCAATATATAGAAGGTTTACTCATAACTTTAACAGACATTTGGTAAATGAGTTGAATAGTCCCTCAACTGTTATCTGTGATCCTATTTCATCCCTCAACTTATAAGTTGGTTCCAATTAGTCCTTCCAAGTCAAATTTAAGTGTGCTAATTTTTATTTTGTCCCCTCAGAGTTGATTTAATTACTATTTTTCTCCTTTAAGATGAATAAGAAGGCAAATCAGCTCTTTTTAAAGTTTTGATTAAGTATTTAATAGTAAACTAATTTGATTAACAAAAATTGACAACACTATCTTTACATAAACAATACAAAAATAAAGAATTACTCTTCAATTAGTCACAATCTTAATCTTCTTAGAATTTTGGAAATGAATTATTAAAGGTTGAACTAGAATTTTGTGACTATATTTAAGTAGACTGCGTACAATTGCTGTAGTGGTAAGCTAGGATCAATTCCGTAATGAATTTCTAATAGACCAACAATATTCGAGCTTTTCAAGATTAATTTTCTAAAGCATCATATCAATGGATCAGGGGTCTCACAATCTCATCTTCAACCAGTACAAACCGGTTGGTGTAAGTACCTACATTTTTAAAGTAATTCTCTAATTGCCCGTATAAGTTGACAAAATACAAGTTCATACTAAAATTGTATGAATTTACATCAAAAGGATAAGTATTTAGGCCAACTAGTTTGAACTGAACCGAAATAAACTTGTGAAGCCTGTGGTCCGTATATTAATGTAGGTATTGATTAGGAATTCCATCTCTATTGTTAGTTCCAAAAGCTTTTATTTCCCGACGATTATACGCATTTAACTTCATATACTGAGTGTTGATTCTCATCCTCTAATGTGTAAATTATAGTGTATAGTTAGATGAGTTCCTTGTAATAAAATGAGAAATGTGGACCAAATTTGATATGATTCATACAATTTAACAATAAGGAATGATAATTCATATCTACACTATAAATCCTTTAACATGTCTTCCCTTACTATATATAAAGGGTGAGCCATGGGTTTGATATAAATTTTTTGAGTATCCAATTTTACCGTTACAAAAACTTAATTTTACGTTTTTAATCTAATCATATAACCATCCATAAACCTATATCTCCAATTAAGATAGCGACGACTAAATTATATCCTATCTTGACATATGTTGCTTACATAACTACTCATAAGCATTCTAACTGCCAAAATTTTAAAATTTCATTTAAAAACCTATTAAAAGATCAAATTTTTTCAACGAAAATTTTACACTAAATTCTTTCACATAAGAAGTGATTTGCTTCAAAATTTCACACACATCAAGTATGTCGTCAGCACTAGTTTTATGTAAACCATTATCTTGGATATGTGCAGGAGATGACCATTCAAACAGTTAATAGTCTAAATTGGACCATCATGCCATTTTTTGGTTTCCCTTCAAATTCTATGGTCAAGATCAAATCTATTGGTGATTTTTTGAAACTTATATATATATGTTTTATATATATACATGTTATTAAATAGTAATTAGTAATGAATAATTAATTAACTACTAACTAGTAAAGTATTAATAGCTAAATTGATTGAATTTTGTTGGGACAAACATACGGGATATTATTTTGGTGTAACAATTTTTTAAAGAAAATTAAAATATTTTAGCTTATTATTGCCATTTCAGATATTACCAAATTACTGGTTTTCTAGCTGAAATCCAATTACCAATATACAATTTACCAAATTAAAGTTTGGACAGTAATGGGATATTGGTTTTGAAAAATTGATTCCCGAATTCCTGAATTTTTTTACCGAATTTCCAATTACCGGCCAATGAACATTAATGATAGCTCTGATAATAGAATGTCAAGGTCTTATTGATTTAAGTAGAAATTTGATGAAGAAAAGGAAGAAACTGGAGAGAGAATATTCAAAGGAAGAAGAAAATGAAGTAAGACGTAGGAGAGAGAAGAAATCAGGGAGAAAGATATCCATTATTGCTTGATATAACCAATCAAAACATGACATGTAGCTTTTTATAGCGAATGCTAGTCTAATCGCCTGGCTAACTAATAGAATTGGCGGGACGACACTGTTTTGTAATCAGAAATCTAACAAAAAGGATATAGATGAAAATTAATTCCTTTGGATCGTGACAGACCTCTTATTTATGATCCCTCCGACCTTACCACTGATACTAACCCTCCTCCTAGCTATCGAGTTTAATCAAATTTCACACAGACACACACACACATATATATATATGCCAACTCAGGACTTCCTAGTCCTTGAAGGACGTGGATCCCAGTAGGAGCAATAATAGAGTTAGGACTATTGTTATGAACCAATTATGTAATTATGGAATCATCAGTCTGATTAATCTATAATGAGCGTATAATTCAATGCATGTGTCTGCATTAACTGTAAGGAAGCGGATTTCAAAATTGAATGCATTGGATTTCAAGATGAAATGGATTGACATCTTTTATTCCGAAACTGCGTACAGATTACACATGGCACTGCTGCATTGAATTCCTACCCATGTACAAATATGTTACATATATACCGCATACTACATTAAATATTGTATTTTATACATGCGGGGTCCACTTCTTCCACTGAATGCACGTTCCATATGTCAGCACTAGGTTCAATTGCTCCCCACTGAACTGGGCTCCTCTGCATCCTCTCTGGACTCTGTCATGGTCTCCTTCAGGTCATCGACAACCTTGAATAGCCGATCCAACTCTGCAATGAATCTCCCAGTGCCATGCAGCAAGCAAAATACATCTCCAAGAACATAACCTGCTCCATGTTGCAGTTCCTCACGACCCTGAAGAATGCTACCAAATCTCTCACGTTTGCCATCTTTCTAATAGCATAATTGCACTCGATTTCACACACATGTATAGTAATTCAAAATGTAGCGTATCGCGCAATCTTCTGAAAAATGAGCTTACTGCACAAGGAAGGGTCCAAATCGCCCCGCATCCTTTTCGGACTCCCTCATGGTCTCCTTCAGATCCTCGACTGCCCTGAACAGCCTATCTAGTCCCGCAATGAATCTCCCAGTACCCATGCGGCAAGCAAAATGCATCCCCAAGAATGTGACCTGCTCCATTCCGCAATCCCTCACAATCCTGAAGAATCTTGTAACATCTCTCACGTTTACCGTCTTTCTGATGGCACACTTACATTCGATTTCACATACACTTATTGCAATTCAAAACATAGTGTATCATGCAATCTTCTAGAAAATAGGCTTATTGCCCAAGGAAGGATCCAAATCTCCTCTACGTCCTCTCTAAACTCCATCATGTTCTCTTCCAAATCATCGACTGCCCTGAATAGCCAATCTAGTTCCGCAATAAATCTCCCAGTGCCCATGCGGCAAGCAAAATACATCCCCAAGAATACTCCATGCCGTAGTCCCTTACAACCCTGAAGAATCTTGCCACATCTCTCACGTTTGCCATTTTTCTGATGGCACACTTGTACTATCGCGCAATCTTCTAAAAAAAGGGCATGTTGCACAAGGAAGGGTCCAAGTCTCTGATTTTAATTGTATTTTTCTCTCTCTTCTCTACACACGTGTCACAATTTTTGCAATATCATCAGGGCACATGTCGACAATCGAAACATAGGTGTGATAATTTGAAATTTGAATTCAAATTCAAATTTTAACAGTTATACTTGAACCAAAATTCCTAGCATACCCATAATGATTCAATAGATATTCTAGAAGCCGCCAGCTCAGGGTACCATATTGGGAGTGCCATTTTCTTTCTTTTTTCCTTTTTTTAAGGGAATGCCATGGAGGACCATGAATCTTATTACTAAACTAGACTCCCTTTTTTAGATTAGTAGAGATAAAAAACTTGGATTCAAACTTGAATTCGATTTTATTTTAACTTACTTGAACCCAAACTCATGCAAATCGAGCCCAAACAAACTTAATTCGAGCTCACATCTTGTTGAGTCCTGACTCGGATCCGTGCCCACATTTTATTGAGGTAGAGTCTCCTCCGAAAGTTGTAATTTACCCGAATTGACACCGACCAGGTGATCGGTGTGGTTTGGAACGTGCTGAAATGCAGGGAATCCTTTTTGAATTCCTAAAAATAACTTCCCTGTCACATCAAAGCTGAGAACGTGGTGTCCCTTATTGCATCCATTGCGGTGCAGCAAGTAGCAGCCACAGTGAACCTAATTCCTTTCATTCGCTTCTGCTTCTTGGATAGGTGGTGATTGCTCTTGATGTTTGGGGGCAAATAAAAGCTCTTGGAAGAAGTAGACTATCACATTTTACTTGATTTAATTGAGGAGATCACAACGATTCGATGCGCATAAGTAGTCGTGAAAGGAGAAGTTGGGACCAAAATTACAGAGTACGATTGTGGGAATTCCCTCTTTTATTCTCCTAGGTTTGGCATATTTGCAATTGGAGGACCAATCTCGTTGGGTCCTAATGAATTCCTTCCAGTGTTTGAGAAATTGGAGGTTCACATCATCGATTACGTTGTACCAAGCCTCGTCAAAGTAATGGGCCAGGTCAATGTGGTCTACGTAATAATTATGGGCCTGAAGATTGAGGTTTCTAGCCCAACATGTCTTATCAATTCAATTTGGGCCCTCTATTATTATGGACATGGGTCCATGAGGCTTGGTGTCAGACCTAGTTACATTTTGAGCGGCCTATTGGATCAAAAAGTTGAAAATATTTTGGGTCTCAGGAAAGTTGGGCCTATGAGGTTCCGGTGGTTTTAAGAATATTCTGTCCAAATTGCTTGAAATCTTGTCGTAGTGAATGATGAACGATCGAGAATCGCCTTTCTTGATGACATCCATGCTATATTCTTATTATTCTTGGCAAACACAAAGGCATACATATCCCCTAATTTGTCAACTAAGAATCTGCTCCGGCCATCCAGTCAGAAGTTGCCCCATTCAACGAAATCCCTGTATTTAGAGATGTAATTCCTAACAGTGGATGAATACCTTACTCCTTGCACATTTCGATAGAAGTTTGATTGTAAAGTCAATGATTGGAGTTTGAAGAACCTCGAATTCTCGGTTCGAAATTTGCTTACGAACTGAAGCAGGAAGTGGAGATGACAAAACCCATCTTCGTGGGTTTTTTGAACAACTCTGATACAGACGGGAGAAATAGGGAATTGGAGGTTTCTAATTGAATCTAATGCTTGATTCTTAGTAAGAACATATCTACACTAAGTGAGAAAGATGTTTTTTGCGTTAACGAGGAAGGAAGAAGGTTGGCAGGCATCTTGAACCTCTACCTAGCCTGATGACGTCACCTAACCTAAAGTAAACTATCCCAACAATTGGATAGAATAAGTTGGCTTAAATAGCTCCCCTTTCCTCGAACGTCTTATAATATTAAAAAAATGTTTAAGGCGGACACGTGGACGTTGGATAGAGGGCCAAGTATCGTCCATCCTAAGAATAGGCGGTCAGAATTACTTTAGGGATAAGAGGAAAAAAAGAATTTTGAACCATCCATCATTTCACGTGTCATGTGATACCGTGTCATGAACAAGGATTATCTCAGGGATAAGAAAGCTGTTCATGCGCAGCAAGAAACGCCCTTTCACATAGATGGATATCATAGATAAGACATTTTATCCTGAAAAAGGTGTGGCATATGATATCATGTGACACGATTACATGAAACTCTCCGAATTGGGTCAAGGACCCGGAAATAGATATAGCAACATGTGCAAAGTGACTTCCATTAAAATCGATGAAAGCGTGCTGATTGGCAATGATGCTGCTTTAATGGATGATGGCCATGTGACCCAACGAAGTGGTCCAGTTGATGGCTTATTAGACCAGTTCATTATTCTAGACTGAGAACCTGGTGACCAACTTAAGTTCACGTTTTAAGATGTGTTCGGTATGGTGAAAGGAAATCACGGATCCAAAGTAGACCTTCACGTTTGTAATGACATATTCAACCAAAATCATGAGCTGATACGGGAGAAAATAGTTGTGAAGAGATGCAACAAGGAGAGTAGGATATCCATAAATAGGCACATCGCATTCTTCGGGAAGAATAAATTCTTGACAAAGTTCAAGAATAACGAAATTTTGATGAATGGACATTTCAGTAACATCAAGGAGAATGCATTTATGATGCACTTAGTATGGGAGAGTATATTCGAGAATGCAATTGCTGTAAATATTAACACCTAGATGATGTACTATCATTAATGAAATTGTGGTTGTTTATTGATTTAATCTGTTAATTTATGTAGTTTAATAAGAAGAACATGAAATATTGTGTGCAATGAATATATAATGAAACGATCAATTTATTGAACAATAAATATCCTCTATTATATGGGCAAGCACAACGAAAGGTAAATAAATACATAATTGTCCGATATGCGGCTCAATGGACTGATTAAATTGGACGCTTGACCTTAAACTTGAAGTTAGGCTGGTCGTGGGTCTTGATAGTTGTCATAACTGTTGAAATTCGTGGCTCAATTGCTCAGCAAAAATATTGTGGCCCCAGTTGCTATGAAGGCTCATCTGCAATGCCAATGGGTTTGGATCAGATCCACTATCTGATTCGTTATGCTGGGACCCAAGATCAATGTCAGATGTGGTAGCACGGATCTAGACCAGGAAAGTGTCCGCCCAACTAGGAGTTGAGACATAATGAATCTGACTAGTGTCGACGTGGTTCGACAAAGAGCAGGCTACTTGGGGGCATAGTTGCAGGTTCACAAGTCTATGTCTTTCTTAATGAACTGATCAGAGAGTATTTGCGCCCTTGATGATCAGAATTGAATGTTGCCTGATACTTTAGTGGTGGCCAGCTTCATGTACTCCTTAATCTTGTAGAAATTGACCTCGATCTTGATGTTAGAGTCTTCTAACTTGTACTTGGCTGCCCATAAACACCTTTTCTCGTTAATGGAGGAATACAAGGTACCGTAATAATGCAAGATAATCGGACCGGTTACCAAAAAGACGTACTCCTCCTACAATTGATCTTGTCCTTCTACTCTTGTGTCGAACTTGAAAACTCGAAACTTACAGGTGCTGTTGTTCAAAATTTGGAGAGTGTATCAGATTTCGTAGCTATCGATAAGAAGGGAGAGTTTACACACCCTCTGCACGAGTTAGGGGTGGATACGGGTTGGATATCCGCACCGAACGGCAAATGACTGACCTGACCCTAATATATCGAATCATTATTTTTTTTTACTCTAATCCGCTCTACTTGTCCTTAGGTATCCCAAAAAAAGGGGCGGATCATAGGATACCCGTTCCTAATATCAATGAAAAAGATGATAGCTTACTAAGTAATATAGCATTGAATCCAAGCATAACATTATTTTTCAAGCACAACAAAATTTCAAGTAAAGCTACAATCCCGAAACTGTTTCAACAACCTCAAAAGGATTTCAAGAACAAAATTTTCAACTGAAATCACAAATTAAAGCATTGAATATCAATAGAAAAATTTCATCCTTCTACATCACATTAAGGAGCACAAGTAACTCTTCAAATCTTCAATCTTCAATATTAATAATAGAATGCTCTTTGTCAAACATGAAAAAAAAATTTCCAAAAATAAAATCAACTAAGAAAGATATTAACACGAGTTGAAACTCAAATGAATAAGAAAATTCTCAACGCAATGATAACAAGAAATAAAAAGTATTATCCATTTCCATTTCTTTAAGTTCAGCTATACTTTCTTTCAAATAAATTGGTTGATTACCCTTGTGAAACTAATCTTATCCACAAATTATAGCTTCCACCCTTCTTGGAGTTAAAGAGTTTCGAAAAGAATCCAACACACGGCCTCCCGTACTAAAAGCAAATTTCGAAGCAATAGTAGACACCGGAATAGCTAATACATCTCTAGCAATTGCAGCAAGAACTTGGAACCTATGAGCATTATCTCTCCACCAATCCAATATGTGAAAGTTTGGATAGTGAAGATCTTCCTTCATTTCCATCAAATGGATGTCCAATTCCATTTTATTATGAGTGCTATCCAATGTATCAACATTTTGAGAATATTTTGCATGCATGTAATTTGATGCCCCTTTAACTATAATTGTATTAATATCCATTTTATCCATTTCCCTAAATTGAGTTTGACTTTATTACTTCCATATGAGGTGATTTTCCAGTAGAATAAAAGTTAGATAGGTAATGTAACACCTTTTCCACCTTAACTTTTAACAATTCAGCATTCTGAGGATTATATGCCTCATCAATTGCCCATTGAACATAACTTAGTTTATGCCGGGAATCAAGAACAACAGCAATCAGAATCAATATGTTAATCCTTTCAACATTATCCCAATATTTGTCATATTTTTTCTTCATATGCCCCGCCATAGTTGACAAACCAAAGTTATCACTTTCTTGAAATGAATTAAGAAGACAAATAATGCCAAAATTTTCATTAATATATTTATTTCCTGTCACATAATGTGAGCCTGACATTTTCACAACAAAATCATACAAAATTTTAAGAAAAGGCAACAAATCTTTTGCATGCTTCCAATCTATTTCAATTGGCACACCCCTCATCTTAGAACTCTTACGAGTATCATTCTCACTTTGTGGGGTATATAAACTCTTCCACATACTTGTTATCCACAGTTTCTAACAACTCAAATGCTTTTTGAAATTTTAGAGCAGTATCTAACATTTAAAATGTGAAATTTCACCTAGTTTCAACATCAAAACACATAAGACTTTTACTTTCAATTCTTTCTTTTTCTATGCAAGATTTGAATATTTGAACTCTAGTAGGTGAAGACCTAACATATCTCAAAGCTGATCAAATTCTAACAATAGAGTCTTCCAAGTCTTTTAATCCCTCCCAACCGTCAAATTCAAGACATGGGCAGCACATCTTGTGACGGCCCCACCTCCCCCTAAGGTGAACCAAAGGGTTCGGCGGACCGCCTGCCCAACTTTCGCCGGAACTCACTCACTCACTACAGTCCTCAAACAAATTACAATATAAATCTCAAATATTACATCAAATTCTCCAAGAATTACATATCATAAGTGAAGCGGATACTAATTCTAAGCGTGGAAGGTACACATACATCCACTTCAATTCCATACAGTCACACTGGCCCAACTATACTAGTGATGGTGCCAAAATTTCCCTGCGTAGGCCCCTGCTAAGGAAAACAAAAGAAAAGGAGGTAAGCTAGAAGCTTAGTGACTAACCAGGGTAAAAATATAATTTTTACATGTCAACATTTGCACAGTGAGAGCAAAGCAAAAGCAGAAAAGTAACACCACATGGTAAGGATATGGGTGGCTCCCAAGCCAACTCATTTGTCGAGCTTGATCACTGGTTGACCCTTGAGATCCTGAGCCACATAGCTCGTTTCTCTTAAAGGATCCCCCATAGAGAGACCATGAGCCTCAACTCAAGTCACGAGCAATAAATGCTCTAAAATATTTTTCAACTCTAAAATCATAATTCAAGCAATAAATGCTCTGGTTCAAGCAATAAATGCTCTAGTTCAAGCATTAAATGCTCCCAAATTGTGTCACAAGCAATAAATGCTCCACAAATGTTTCACAAGCAATAAATGCTCCATAACAATTCACAAAATCATATTTCACAGGTATCAATAGCAACTAATGGGGTTTAGATCGAGTGCGATAAAGTACACCCTCGCCTAAGTGCCCATTTTTCATAGTAAACTCATATTAGTATTGAGTTACACAGAAACCCTAATTACTCACCTAAAGAGCAAGTATAACAAGAGAAAGTACGGAAATGAATTCAAGTCGCCAGCTAGTGGGCCCCACCGGCTTCGTCTAGCTCACCACCGTCTGAAATAGAAGATTGCATCACAATATATTACAAATGGCTACTAACATGCATAACTCAAGTAAAACGGCAAAATCGACACATGCATGCGCGGAAACGGCATACAGAAACGGAAATGGCAGCACAACCGTTTTGGTGTCAAAAACTGTTTTGAAGACAATCGAAGCTATGAGTGTCGAATCAAAGTGAATGAGGTACCTTTGCGAAGCTAAGAGGAAGGGCTACAATTTTCATGAAGACACCTTAATCTAGATCTGAATGGAAGCAGGTCGAAAGTATGGAAAACAGTACCAGAAGTTTGCATTTTTGGGTGACAGACAGGGTCTGTTTACTGAACCATAACTCACAGCTAACAAATCCAAATCAAGAAATTCCAAAGGAATTGGAAATCTATCTCATAATTCTAAAACTTTTATGTTTTGGTTAAAACCTGAATCAATACAGGGTAGGGTGAAAAATGGGTCCAAAGTTCCTGTCAGAACTGTCCAAATTCAAAGGCAGTTCTGACAACCGATCTTGTTGTGGTCATAACTGGAGCTACGGATCTCAGATTTAGATACACTTAATACCATTTCGAAGCTAAGACATAACCCTACATTTCTTATGAAGATCTCCAAAGCCAAATCATACATTTTCATGATCAAAAATGGAAATTTCCACGAAAACAGAAATCTGGGCGCGAAACAGGGCACATGGCAGTCAAGGGTATTTCGGTCATTTCACATTCTACAGTGTTCCGATCGGGCTGAAATTTTACAGGTAGCTAGATAACTCAATTACCAACAACTTTCATGTTTTGGGAAGGACTGATTCAGTCTCTAACATGCCCAAATAAATCCGGTCAGAACAGGCAAATTTGAAACCCTAAACCTGGAATTTCCGCACAAAACTGAAATTTTCCGCATCCAACTTCAACTAACATATACAAGCTTCATTTTACACCATTACCAGCCATCATACCATGATCAAACCATGATCCTCATACAAAACAGAAAAATAACAAGAATAAATCAAAATTCATCAAACCTTCACTTCTAACCATAAACAAACCATAATCACACCATATGTCATCATATTAAACCACTAAAGCTACCAATTGAACATTAGCAAAGTTAAAGGGAAAGATTCTTAACAACTCACCTTGTAACCTCAAGACAACAAGCAACTTAGCACCTTTGTTTCTCAAATCACTTCACCACGCACCTTAATCCTACCAAGAGAAAGGTTTTTATGGAGCAAATCAAAGTTTTAGCGGTTGATTTGTGAGATCAAGGCAAGAAATTGAAGAAAGAAGTTGGAGGTTTCTTTCTTTTCTCTCCCTAAGGAGTTCGGCCAAGAGAGTTTCAAATGAAGAAATAAAATGGCCAAAATTAGTTTTAAGATGGTAAAAATATCTTGGTCAAAAGTCCAAGGGTGAATTGAATGGTGACACTTGTCACCTTTTAGTTTAAAGCTTATCTTTTTGTCTCTCTAATACAAATCTCTTAGCACCTTGGAAAATAATATCACTTAATACAAATCTCCAATAAGTTGTCAAAAATATATTGCATTTACCGCACTAGCGGGTCCCACGTCCATAATACACTTCAAACTTAACGTGGACTAACTTGTATCAAGGAAATGATTTGAAAATTATATTCCTTTATAAAAATGTATAGAAAATTAATATCTTGAAGAAAGGTACAAAATTATAAACAAGGAAACAAAATAATGTCTAGAAAATATATAAAAATTTTCGGGTTCTCACACTCATTCTTTCGGGGCGTCACACATCTCATATGCAATATTCTCCATTTAAGACAGTACCTTTCCAATTAATAATTCTTCTTCTCAAATATTGCAAACAAGTGTCATTTGATCTAGCATTGTCTATCGTAATAGTCAAAACTTTACTAATTTTCCAATCAAGCAAGCATTTTTCTACAGTTCGATCAATTACTTCACCTACATGACTCGTAATAGGATAGAAACTTAAAATCTTTTTGTACAATTTCTATTTATCATCAATGAATAAAGCATGTAGATCTTAGAATAAAGCATGTACAATTTCTATCTAGATCTTAGAATAAAGCATGTAGTTAAGGAAAATTTTGGTTTTAAAGTGAGGGTTCTCACAGATTTCCTTACTGGGCCAAGCAAAATGCAATATTCTACTTCCTCCAAGGGCTCTTGTTCGTCCTCCGACATCAGGATTAGTCATCACCTGTTCAAGAAGCGGAAGTGAACCAAGGAAATTAGGTTCGCGTATGGCTGTTACTTGTTGCACCGCAATGGATGCAATAAGGGACACCACGTTCTCAGCTTTAATACCACAAAAAAGTTACTTTTGTAAGTTTAAGAAGGATCTCCTTTATTTCACCACGTTCCACACCACATTGATCATTTGATTGGTGTCAATTCGGATATTTACAACTTTGGAGGAGACTCCGTCTCAACAAAATATGGGCATGAATCAAATTCAGGACTCAACAAAATATGAACTTGAATTAAATTTGTTTGTACTCCATTTGCACGAGTTTGAGTTCAAGTAAGGTAAAAAAAAATTGAATTCGAATTCGAATTTGAATTCAAGTTTTTATCTTTAGTAATCTAAAAGAGTGAGTTTAGTTTCGTAATAAGACTTATGGTCCTCCATGGCATGCCAAAAAAATAAAGAAAAGAAGAAAGAAAATGGTGCTCCCATAAGATACCCAGAGCAGGTGGCTTTTAGAAGATCTATTGAATTATTATAGGTTTGCTGGTAATTTTGGTTCAAGTATAACTGTTAAAATTTGAATTCTAATTCAAATTTTGAATTATCCGGCCTATGTTTTGATTGCCGATACATGTCCTGATGATATTGCAAAAATTGTGACACGTGTAAAGAGAAGAGGGAGAAAAATGCAATTGAAATTGAAGATTTGGACCCTTCATTGTGCAATACGCTTGCTTTCCAAAAGATTGCACGATACGTTGCATTTTGAATTGCTATAAGTGTGTGTAAAATTGAGTGCAAATATGCCATCAAAAGGATAGCAAACATGAGAGATGTGGCATGATTCTTCAGGGTTGTGAGGGCTTGTGGCATGGAGCAAGTCGTGTTCCTGGGGATGTATTTCTTATTAATGATAGCACATCATCTGGGATGTTGGGTTAGAAACCTCAATTCTCAGTCCCATAATTACTATGCAGACAACATTGACCTGAACCATCACTGTGACGAGACCTGGTACAACATAATCGATGATGTGAACCTCCAATTTCTCAAAATTGGGGTCCAACGATATTGATTCTCTAATTGTAAACATGCCAAACTTAGGAGGATAAAAGGGAAAATTCTCACAATCGTGCTCTGCAATCCTGGTCTCAACTTCTACTACCATAACTAGTTAAACGCACCGGATCGCAGTGATCTTCTCAATTTGGCCAAGCTAAATGAGATACTTTACTTCCTCTAAGAGCCCTTGTTCGCTTCCAAACATCAGAATCAGTCATCACCTATCCAAGAAGCGAAAGCGAACCAAGGGAATTATGTTCGTGTGTGACTGCTACTTACTACACCACAATGGATGCAATAAGGGACACCACTTTCTCAGTCTTGATGCGACAAGGGAGTTATTCGTGGGAGTTCAAGAAGGATCTCCTCCATTTCACCACGTTCCAGATCACACTGGCTACTTGGTCGTGTCAATTTGGGTAAATCACAACCTTTGGAGAAGGCTCCGCCTCAACAAAATGTGGACACGAATCCGGCCTAGGACTCAACAAAATGCGAGCTCGAATTAAGTTTGTTTGGGATCGATTTGCATGAGTTTGAGTTCGAGTAAGGTAAAATGAAATCAAAATCGAGTTCGAATCCAGGTTTTTTTATCTCTAGTAATCTAAAAGTGTGAGTCTAGTTTAGCAATAAGACTCATGATCCTCCATGGCATTCACCAAAAAAAAGGAAAAAAGAAAGAAAATGGCGCTCCCATATGGTACCCTAAGCAGGTGGCTTCTAGAATATCTATTGTTTATTTATGGGTATACTGGTAATTTTGGTTGAAGTATAGCTGTTGTTTCCTTCCACCACCAGAATGTGCCTCCTCGAAAAGACGCAGGGGCAGTAGCTCCAATCACCTATTCAATTCACCAATTTGCTGAGTAGGATTATTCGTAAATTTCTCTTTTCCTGGCCATCGAATCCCCCAGGTAAATTGAACTAATTCTTCATTTTCTCACTAGAACTTAGAGAATTTTCTATACAATTTCTCTGATTTCTCATATTTCTTTGCCAAATTTTGTTGATTATTCAATATAGTTAGAAGGTAGATTTTAATATGAATTTTCAATCCTTAGCTTAAATGGTGGTAGAATTAGCAGTTTATTATATATGATTGGGAATAAGCCTTGGCTATTTCGATGGTTAAATTTAGATTGCTACTGGTTTCGTTGTGAAATTAAGGCATTTCATGACTTGTTACCATTCTTAATACTGCTTTTTAAGTCAATCTCATGATGAATTGCGTATTAAATTGGTACTTTGTGATAGAGGAAATGTCGGTTTAAGTTGAGCCTTACTACCCCTTAAGAGTAAATCTTCATATGGTTCGGCTATACAGCTTAGTACTTTTAGGTCAACCTGAACCTTTTTTGTGATAGGATTTGAGTTCTCATACGGAAGACATGAACAATTGGCAGGTACCATATCCTATCATATTCTTCCTGTCTAATTTAGTTTAATTGTATCCTAATTCTTTTTCTTGATTTTTCATGCTACAAATGTCTTCTTGACTAGCTTTAGGTAATTAGTTGTAATATACTGTGGTAGCATTTCATTTTAACTTAAAGTATATATATAAATAGACTGCAGTACTCCCTCCGTTCCATTAAAAGTATCATACTTTTCATTTTAGGGTGTCCCAAAACATTTGTTATGTTGAAAAAGTCAAAATACCTTTTAGTCTCTCTTGCCAATATAGCCCTTCTTTTTAGTCATATGCATGTTTCCATTCAAATTTAAATTTTGAATTTGTGGGGGTAAAATTGAAAAAAGAAACACAAACATCACAATCAAACCATTATTTTTAAAAAGTTGGATTCCCCAAATATAACTAAATAATTGGGACGAAGGAAGTAATATTTTGTTTTAAAATGATTGGTTTCTTTTGTAATGTTTATCATGATAAAATGTAGGCTTCTAGATGCGGTTTGACTTTATTAGCAATAGTGATATTCTTATTACCTAATGACATGAGGAGTTGAGAGTTAAATGTAGTGAGTATTTTTTTTGTTGTAAGATTCATACACAAGGTTCCGTATTGGATAAATGACTCAACTATTTCATTTTTTTCCTCCCAAACATAGAGAAGTTAAGGTTTATAAGTTAAGGTTTATGGATGAGCTTTCTTGTAATTGCTCTGCCTTTATTTAATTTTCTTTTCTTTCTGAACCTAAAACCTTAGGATTCCATAAATTGCATGTGTGTGATTTAGGCTTTGAGTATTTTTTTTTTTAATTTTTCGAAGTGATGAATTAGTTTTACTTGTAGTTTTGTTTATTACATCTTCCCACCAGTGACATGATTCTTGAAATATTTTTCCATTGGGTTCTATTGTTATGTAATTTCTTTTTGATAATCATACTCTCTAGTTTCATGACTGTCTTATGCTCTTTTAAGAGTTTTTTCTTGTTCTAGGTTTTTGTAGGGACTAGCTTTTCTTTGGAAAACATGTTTACATTTATCATGAGTACTACGCATTTCAGGCTAACTTTGACAAAATTTTTTGATGAGATGAGCAGTTTTGTGTTTCTAATACCTTTGCTAGGTTGCTAGCGCATAAACATCTAAGTATACTGCAGGCATTGCTAATTCTTTGGTTAGAGAGTTAGGACATCAATGGCTATTACAGGTCAAATGGAAATGGCAAAGGCCATGGATCTCAAAGTGAATTAGAGACTGTGATGAGACTATCATGAAGCCATCATCTTGAAAAGCCAAAATAGCATGTCTTTATATGTATTAACATTTTACGTACAAAAGCACCTTTAGGTTGGTCATATATATCACTTACCTTACTTTTACACCACCTCATTAACTACATTAAGGTTTGATCAATTATGGCTTGTTTTGAAAACAAAGTTTCAATGCCCAGAACTTGCAAAATCTTTAAATCAAATCTGACATTATTAAATTCATTATGCTTTATTGGTCTCTTCACTTAAATCTGCATTTGCTAAAATAAACATCATTATGCATGTCAAATTACTTTGCCAAACTCTTAGCAACCAATACATCCATTGAATAAATTGAGATGGTTAATGGTCTCATTCTAAGAAATACTAACAACCAAATTACTCAAGAATTGGTTGATGTTATCCAATGGTTGTTTGTTAGTTAAATTTAAATCTCCAAATGTCGACCTAGTAGGGGACATAAATTCAAATGTCTAAACCCCTAATGTATAAACTATTTTTAATCATTTGTAGTTCCCCGTGCATAGCATGGGACATAATGATAGTATTACCTATATAAATGTGTGTAAGATTAAATGAGCACTGGGGAACAGTCTTTACTTGCTATGGTCCGATTATATAGTGATTAGGGCAAATTAACCATTTGACCCTTCAATTTTTAGTTTAGGTAAAACGTAACCCTCCCAACTATTGACAGTCAACTTTTAGCCCTCCAACTTGTAAAATAGGGAACTCGTGGCCCTTTTGGCTAGTTTATCTGATTTTGTAACTGAAAAGACAAATCACGTGAATGGCAATATGCTTTGTAAAAGGGCCTTTTGTCCGCACAAAAACAAGCAAAGCCGAATAAATTACATCATCTTCCCCTTGTCTTTAAACAATAGTTCAAAGCATCGTCTTCCTCCTCTCCGCTCACTCTCTCCCTTTCTTCACCACTTCCCACCTCTCCCCTCCCCAAAAATCCTCCTCTCTTCTTCCACTACCGTTACACTTGGTTTTTTCACCACCCTTGATGGCTCTAACCAAATGGTCCTGAACTTGAACGTTTTTCTGCCCATATGGTAAAGTCTACATTTATGACCTCCCATCATTTTTTTAACCACGAATTGCTACAAAATTGCCATGCGCTGAACCCCTAGAACTCGATCTGCAACTTGTTTTCGAATCATGACTTCGGAAAAGTCACAAATGGGATTTCAGAACTTGTCCCTGAAAATCTCAAGCATGCATGGTACTGGACTAACCAATTTGCTTTGGAGATCATTCACCACAACCGAATGATGAATTACCATTGCAAAAGTTTGGAGCCCAAATCTACTACGACGTTCTACATACCTTTTCACGCAGGACTAGCGATGGGAAAGTACTTCTGGTATATGACAATATGCATTGTAAAGGGCCTTTTTTGTCTATCGCACTGATAGAGAGCCATTGCTGCTATCGCAGGGATTTTCTTTACCAGGTATCAATTCAATAGAATAGCGACACATCTCCTCGTCGATCCAATCCCAATACCCACAACCATCAACTTCTTATGAGCAAATGTCGTACCTTCTGCCTAGGTTTCTATTAGTCCACGAAGTAATCATCTTTGTGACTTTACTGCAAGGACAAATAAGAAAGGGAGGGCTACGATATTTGCACCTTCTTGCTTGCTCTTGACGAATACTTATGTCCCTTTCCTTTGCAATTCGTGTGTTGAGAGGAGTAAGGAATTTCATTTGATTGGGAAGATGATGTACTTGGTTCGGTTTTTGCTTGTTTCTGTGTGGACAAAAGACCCTTCTACAAAGCATATTGCCATTCACATGATTTGTCTTTCTAGTTGCAAAACTGGACAAAGGGCCACGGGTTCCCTATTGTATAAGTTGGAGGGTTAAAAGTTGACTATTAATAGTTGGAGGGTTAAGTTTTACCTAAACAAAAATTTCAAGGGCCAAACGGATAATTTGCCCTAGTGATTATCTATAAGTTCTGGATTATTTCTATCATTTGTGGGCCTATTTGGGATGTGCTCCTTCCTACTTGCTGATTGCGTCACAAGGATGGCAATGGGTAGGGTAAAACCCGATATCTGCTGATACCCAACACGATGGTTAATCCAATTACACAAATGTTGGGTTACTTGTTAGGTTTTGGTATTGATATGGGGTCATTAACAGGTAACCAGGTAGGGAACAATTATGTTTTTTTGTCATATTTTACGAACAACTCCTTGTTTGGAACTGTGGGAACAATTTTCTAAGTTTTCTTTTGGATATTTGTTGAAATTGCTAATGGCTAGAGGGATGATTTAACTAAGATCCTGTTTGATAACCCAATTCAACTCGTTTGATAATCAAAAATTGAATATCTGAATTAATTAAGTGACACTGAATTTTTTAGGCAAAATTTGCTCCTAAAATTAAATGATAAACTATTCACTTATCACTGAATGTGATATACACTCCAATATATTAGATTTAATATTTAACCCAAGTTTTAGACTTAACGTAATGTGCTGATTAACATACTGTAAGAACTAATTTTAGTTTGACAAAAATTAATTATTAATTTTTAAACTATTCAAATTAGAGCATAGAGGTTACTCGCTGGGCAACCCAAAGCATGAGAGTTTAGTAATATGAATTGAAACCTGAAGATTACCTATAGGTTTTGGTAAAACACTTAGGTGGCGTTTGGTAAGAGAGTTTCAGAATAAAGTTATGGAATAAACCCCATAATTGTTGTTTGGATTACTACTATCGGAATTGGGAATTTGGAATCATATCTAAAAATTTAGCATTCCCCAATTCCTAGTAAGTTGGAGGGTTTTGGACAAAACCCAAATCTTATTCCCGACTAAAACATCGAGAGCCATCTCTAGTAGCCAACACTTTCCAGGTACTTCTTCTTCTCCTCTTATTCGTCATCTCCATCACCTTTCTCCTCTCAAATCTCTATCCTAATTACCCTCGAAAAACAGGACAAGTTGGAGTTTTCAGCATGGGAAAAAGAATAAAGACTAGGAAGACCACACTTGTGCTATTAGAGGGGTACGCAAGTTTTCTTCCTAATTTTTTTTTGTAACTCTTTGAGTTTGTACATATCCTAAGTTCTCTATTCTACAATCCATAAACAAGTATTCTTTGTGCCATATGGCTCAGATTTGCAAAGGGCAATTTCTCATGCCCCTCTATCATTATGTGTGAAAAAATCTCTATGTTTGAAGGCAAATTTTCATTAATCCCCATTTTTCAGTATTTAGTCAAACTTTTGGAACCTTAAGGATTTCTGTCATGAGTTGGGTTTTTTTTTTCTATGCTTGCTATTTCCAAGTTTGAATCTTTTTCTTCATTTGATCATGGGGTCAAGTTGGATTGTTGTATCTACTCTTCTTTTTGCTTGTTTTGATTTGGGTTCTTTTGGTCCCTGGACTTTTTTGCTCAAAACCTAGTAGCTTTTCAATTTTAGCAGTAGTTGCTTTAGAGTTTATCTAGATCTATTGGGAGTTTGAAATGTGTCAGCTTAATGTGAAATTGATTAGAGATTTGTCTTTGGGTGGGATAATGGTCTGCTTTATGCTTTTATTGTGCTGTTTATTGTGTGTGATGCCTGCCCAGAGCTGGGCAAGCGTCCCGCTGATACCCTTTGGTTCACCTTAAGAAGAAGTAGGAGCATCACACACTACGAGATGAATTCAACTTATGGATAATCAACTGATACTAAAAGCCGAAAATATAAAGAAAGGGTCGCTTCCTTAAAAATTATACAAGTCTTACATCATAAGTTACCAAAAGTACATCAACATTCCCCAAAATATACAACCTCCAAAAGTTGTCTAAAAAATTACATTCAAAACCCTAATCAAAAGTCCATTAAGCTGGCTCCTCCAATTCTTTCCATTTCAACTCCTGTTAAGGAAAACAAAACTAATTGGATGAGCGAATGCTCGTGAGGCCAAGAAATACACATGCAAACACGTAGTCCAAGTAGCAATCACATTTATACAGTAAATAAAACTATAAAGTTTGAGTAATTAACATTTCAAGTAGGAAAAGTAAGCAGAAACAATTCAAGGATACTGTAGCTCTCAGGAGCTAAATTCCACGTAGTCGAGTCAAGATCTTGATCGAATTCAATGTTGACAATCCGTCAACCACATAAGTATAAAATCCGTAGAAACACCACTTTCTTCGAATCCCGTCACCGTTACACCCCCTTACCGGGTCCGCTCATCAAGGTTTTGATATTACTCGAATATATCGTGGCAATACTATGCGAGTATGCCAAGCAAGATCTCTCCAATAGATCAAGATTCGTGTTTGCTCATGGTTTACTAAGCTCCTCGACCAAGCCCATGCTGTCTCGATTCGCAGAGTTAGCTAACGAATTTGGGCGTCCCCCGAATACGAATATAAGTCGATAAGACCACGCTCCAATTGACGATTTCAAATACGAATCACAAAGGCGAATCACAACCACAACACTTTTCACGAGTCGAATATCGAATCACATAGGAAAATTCGAATATAATTTCATGTGAAAGAGAACGAGTGCGATAAAGTACACACTCGTCTCGACGATTCCAAATCACATAATTGGCAAGAAGCAATTCACATACTTAACAACGAATCATGCACTTGACACTCACCAAGTCAAAATTGAGCAAGTAAGCTTTTAGGCGTCCGCTCCGAAATTCTTTTGAAAATCCCCTTGAGCGCCTGAGCAAATAATGAGTAACTTTCACTCACAACCATGCATTAACCAAGAAAGAATGTGCACTTGTTTAGACTAAGTCAAAATCTTAAAAGAGAACCTTAATCTCTCGAAAATCGAGGTTTAAAAGTGGGCAATTAAAGTCCCAAGAGAGACTAGCCGCTTCCATGAAATCGAGTTTAAAACGGTCCATCGATATCAAAAAAAGGTGACAAGTTCTTAAAAACTCATTTCATAAGAAATCGGGAAATTCCTGTTTTGCGCGACAATCTTTGAAAAATCAAATCTTGAGTTGACATGTCCAAAAATGGAAAACTTTAACCATTGGAATCTAGGTTTGGAGTACTAAAAATTTCTAGAAGACACTTTTCCAAGATTCTAGACGGAAAGCAATCATTTTTCAGCTCAAAGTTTTAGTTCCAAGAAGACAGGTTTTAACCAGTTTTGGTTTTCCAGCAATCTTTGGAAATTCGGCATAATTCACAGAAAGTGAATCAGCCCTTGAAATTCTTAACACAGTAAGAGTTCTAAACAAGGTTTCAAACACAACAAACGGAACTAAATTCAGAGTTTTGATCATCAAGATATAACAGTTCAAAGTCGGCTAAAACTGGTACACTGATCGAAATTTTTCAGATTTAAAGAGTCGTCTTTGGGGCGTTATTTGAGTATCTAAATGGTATTGAACTTACACCAAATTTGGTACACTTAAACTTCCATATGTGGACTATCTCTCTATCAAATTACAGGCAAAAACTCACGTGGGATGGCGATTAACGAAATGACTAACATTCGTGAAATTTTTCAAAGCAAATATGCCAACCTACTCTTTCTTTCTTTTCAAATGTTTGGTACGATGAAATCAACCCCAAATCGATCTATTTTGGAAACCAAAGTTCTAGAAGCATTTAATAAGCAATTGACATCAAAATTTTTGAAACAAAACATCCCGAAACAACCCGACCATTCGGCTAGCAAGAAGGGAAAAACTTTCCAGTTTCCAGCTTTGTTGCACTTTCGAAATCAGACCACGTCTTATTCAATACCAGTTCAAATTAAAAATGGTTTACGGCATGAAAACTAGCTTCAAAATGTTACATTTCATTAGAAAGAGTCGTTTTCAAAATCAGTTCACAAGTGAGAGAAAATCAAGCCACAAGATGCAGCTTCTCCATTCCTCTCGGATAGACAGTCACAACATGACAGTCAACTTTGCCGAATCACTACGGTTGATTCAAAATGAACTAGCAGGTAATTATTATACCATTAGAAAGTTATGAATGTCTAGTTTCAAATGCCACAAATGGCACTCGATTTTGACTTTTGTACAGAGAGATATGTTCAGACAAACAACTACTGTTCAGCCCTCCTAATCACCATTTCCAGATTTCTTCCATTTTCGAAAACTCTAGTTTTGTGCAACCAAATGAAATAATTTTCAAAACACACTTTGTACACACAATATACAATATATATCCATCAATTTCATAGTCAAATAACCAACAAAAGTTCGAAATGCAAGCAAGATAACAGCAAGATAGATTCGGCCAGCTCACTTTCGCAATTTCTTCCAACTTTTCCTCCACTTTCTAACCGTAAACCTTTCATATAACATATAAACAACATCAACCAAACAACAAATCCTCAAGGTAGCTACCTATAATCCACCTCAAGACCGCTAGCCTAGAGATTAAAGCAAGATAAATGATTTTTCTCAAGTTCTCTAACCTATTTTTTGCTTAGGGTTGTAAACCCATGCAAACTAAGCTTCATTCTTGAAGAAATTAGAAAGATTGAAGAAGGTGAAGGGTTATCTCTTGAACCCTAGGTGAAACCAGAATTTTTCCACCACAAAACCTCCAAGAAATTCCACAAGATGATGCCTTTCTCTAAGCTAGAACTAATCTCCAAGTTAGGGGTGAGCATCGAATTTGAAGTCGGTAATTCGGTAAGTTGAAATCGGTAATTTTCGGTAAATGGTTCTGGAAATATTCGACCTTCTCGGCATAAGACACCATTTGTTGTAGCTCAAAGTGGTCTTGAAGCTCAACCTTCTTCCGAATTTCAGGATTTAATCCATTAAGGAATCTTGCCATGGTTGCTTCCGAATCCTCTTGTATATTGGCCCTTATCATTGCTACCTCCATTTGTTTGTGGTACTCATCAACCGAACTGGACCCTTGGGTGAGTCGTTGGAGCCGATTGTACAAGTCCGTGGTATAATGGAAGGGTACAAATCGTTTCCTCATCACTTGCTTCATTTCAGCCCAAGTGTCAATTGGTTGTTCCCTATTTCTCCTCCTTGTGGCACATACTTGCTCCCACCAAATGGATGCATAATCTTCAAATTCAATAGCCGTAAGTTCCACATTTTTCTCTTCGGAGTAATTGTGGACTTCAACCACTTGCTCAACTCTCCGAACCCAGTCTAAATAAGTTTTAGGATCATTTTTCCCATGAAAGGTAGGCATCTTAGTCTTGATGGAACCAAGATTGTCATCGGTTCTCCTAGGTCGGCCTCGACCTTCCCTCGCTCCCTCTTGGCTTCTCCTTGATCGAAATGAGGTGTGAGAATGATACCCCTCATCATCCGCATCATGATCAGCACTCTGAACACTCGAAACCCTATGGTGTGTATCTCCGGTACCTTGCATCTCAATGGCAGCCAACCTGTCGGATATTTGTGCCATCGCAAATTCATGTTTCTCCATCGCAAATTCATGTCTCTCCGCTTGTTTTTGAAGAGTTTGGAGCACCAGTTTGAGTGACACGTCGGTCTCAGACGGCTCAGGCATGTTCCCCTCTTGAGACATATTGTCTAACCTGCAAAACAAGTGTATCCTAGTCTACCTTGCAAAGCACTCGTGTATCACTCAAGGAAAACACACTCACTCTCAATTTTCCTTCTCGAAGTTCTTAAGACAACTCAACTCTCAAAAATTCCAGAATTAATTACCCTATAAGCAAGTAACAAGACACAAAGCAAAATTTTACAAATCTTAGAAAAACTCTACCCGAAGCTGGAATTTTTTTTTTGAGCTGTTGTTTTGCTGAGTTTCTGGTCAGTACTTTGGAAGGTAAATGGTGTTTCTGGAGTGCTCAAACAATCTATGAATCAGTCCTCAAATTTCAGTCAAATCGGATTGCAAAACTAGCTCAACCGATTTTAGAAACTCAAGAACTCCCAAGGCGGTTTGGGGCTAAGGTGTTTGGTTTGGTTTTGAAAACAGAATCTGGTGTGTTTGGGGCTGGTGAGGTCGTTTGGGGTCTTTGGAATTCAATCAAGATTGGAACTCAAGAGTTGGAAACCAATCAAGATTAGGAAACTCAAGTTTTGGGAAATCAACCAAGATTTGGAGATTAACCAAGATTTGGGAACCCACCAAGAATTGGAAACTCACGATTTTTTTGGAAACTTGATTTCCTTTGTATGAGAGCCAATTCCTTCTCTTCTTCCTTTTTTTTTTCTTTTTTTTTCCGGCTCTTCAAGGAACACAAATTCAGATCACACCAACAAGTTCAAGAAAACGGATGAAAGGTTATGCCAATTCCAAGAAATCCCTAGTTCTTGGTTTATTGTTCAAGAATTTTCAAAATAAGACTTGGTGGTCCAAGAACTTCAAGAATTTGTTCAAGAAGCTCAAGAACTTCCCCAAATTGCGTTGTGGTATTTAGGGTTTGCAAGAACAACAACCAATTCTCAAGAAATAGGCAAAACAGAATTTCAGCAATACTCAAAAGAAAATTCCAGCAATACTCTAGCAACTTGAATACTAAAACAAGATAAGATACGTGACTCTTTTTTTTTTCTTTTTTTGTCTTTAAACCCTAACAACCCAAACACAAATATAACAAACCCAAGAACTTGGACAGAAAACACAAAAAGACAACACCCAAACAGTTTTTTTTTTGACTCGGATGAACAGTAACGTGAACAGTACGCTACAGTATGATGAACAGTATTTCGGAATAGTAACGATGAACAGTAATCGCTACAGTTTTTTTTTTTTGACAAAAAGACAACTAACAAGATATGAACAACTTCAATTAAAAGAGAATTAACCTGATGCTCTGATTACCAACTGATATAGGCAACCCTAGGGGAAGACCCTCCTAGAACCTCCCAACCTTGTAATTATCAGAGTTGGATCTTTTCTCCCAACAGAAATTGAACTCGATTGTTCTCATGAACTCAAGACCTCTGACACACAAAGGTAATCAGCAACCTTAAGCAAATAAGGATGGATGAAGCGACACCACGATTAAGGAACAAGCTAATCGATAAAGTCTGATTTGAATCCTAAGCTATGAACTCAAGAATTCAAGAGTAAGTTCGGTTAAGAACTTGAAGGAAAATTCCTCACGATTTCTGGTTGTAATAATCTCCCTTTTACTCTTACAAGAGGTGCCTTTTTATAGGCTAAAACTAGGGCAAAATCCGGCCCACATAAACCTGGAAGAGATTCGGTCCGCATAAAAGAGCTTAAAGAGCTAGCTCTTTAAGGCTTTCCGATAAGGCCCGATAAGTAATAAAATACTCAACGCCTAACAACTACTAAACGGGACAGTCTTAAAACAACTACCAACTAAGCTAACAAGTATGAGATCATTCCTTCACTTCAAACGTACAAGTGAACAAAGTAACTTCATGGTCCATCAAATCTTCAAACCTAGCTTGCTCCTTGCTTGTATGGTGAATGATCAAGGCTCGTAAAGCTTCCTTCACCTTCTTGGTTCTTGATCTTGTCATCGGACCACCAATGTTGATCAAAGGGTCCTTGACCCAAGGTTGGAGTTGTTGTGCGCCCGTATCCTTATCACCTACTCCAAGTAGTATGTGATTTGGGTGAAGATTTGGAGCAAGTTTGAAGCAAGAAAGTTGAAGCTAAGTTGAAGCTTTCTTCCTCCCTTTTCCTTTGCTGTTTCGGCCCGACCAAAGAGAGGAGAGAGAGAGTGTTTGGTTATGTGAATCTTGTCTTGGAAGCTTTGGAGGGAAAAAGGAACAAAAGCTAGCCAAAGTCAACTTTGAATAGTGCATGAATAGTATTTTGTTCCACCACTTTTCTCTCTTGTTTGTTATACTAGTGCACTAATCCTGCAATGTAATTCCTTTAATACTGTAATTATTCACTCTTAGTAGTCTAGTATTAATTTTTCAAATCTCCATTTAGCCGTTCCGACACGAAATACGTGAACTTCCGATTCGCGCGCGATAAAGCGAAATTTAAAAGCAATTCATGCAACGATAATATAATTAACTAATACTTGGGTAAATAATTATAAAAATGACTATTTTAAGAATAAAAACATGAGTCCTCACATCCTCTACCCCTTAAGAGAATTTCGTCCACGAAATTCATACCTTGATTTGGAAATTGATCTGAATATTCTCCTCGAATTTTTTCTTCTACTTCCCAAGTTGCTTCCTCTAGTCCGTGGTTTCTCCATAGAATTTTCACTAATGAAATTCGCTTATTTCTCAATTCTTTCACCTTACGATCTAGAAGCTTATCGGTTTCTCCTCATAGGTCAGTGCCTCATCAATCTCAATATTTTTTGGTTGCAGAACATGAGACGGATCTGAATGATATTTCTTGAGTATCGATACGTGGGAAACATTGTGAATCCGAGATAAACTTGGTGGCAATTCCAACTTATAAGCCACATTTCTTATACGTTGAAGAATCTTATATGGTCCTACAAATTTCGGTTGTAACTTCTTTCCTTTTCCTGCCATTAAACTTGCTTTTAAAGGAGTAATCTTAAGAAAAACTTGGTCTCCAACTGCAAATTCTAAATCCTTCCTTCGATTGTCTGCATAGCTCGTCTGACGACTCTGTGAGGTTTAAATCCTCTGATGTATTAACTTCACTTTTTCTCGAGCTTCTTCAATCCAAGGCACTGCAGTTGGGTCTAAAATCTTTCGTTCACCTACTCATCCCAACAAATCGGAGACCTACACTTTCGGCCATAAAGTGTTTCGTACGGAGCCATTCGAACGGATGAATGGAAACTATTATTATAAGCAAATTCCACCAATGTCAAGTACTTACTCCAACTCTCTCCAAAATTTAAAATATAAGTTCTCAACATATCCTCAAGAGTCTGAATTGTCCTCTCAGACTGTCCATCAGTTTGGGAATGTTAAGTAGTGCTAAAATTTAATTTGGTTCCTAGCATTTTTTGCATTTTCTGCCAAAATCGCGAAACAAACCTAGGGTTTCGATCGGATACAATACTTACTGGTATACCATGTAGTTTTATAATCTCATCCAAGTATAACTTAGCTAATTTCTTCAACAGGTACTTCATACTAATCGGCAGAAAGTGAGCCGATTTGATCAATCTACCTACTATTACCCAAATGGCATCGTGACCTCTTTGTGTCCTAGGTAATCCAGATACAAAATCCATGGTGATATGTTTTCACTTCCACTCGGGTAACTCTAAAGGTTGCAAAAGACCAGAAGGTTTCTGATACTCGGATTTAACTTGCTGGCAAATCAGACAAGTCTGGACAAACTGAGCAATTTTCTTTTTCATGTTCTCCCACCAGTACAAACTCTTCAAGTCCTGGTACATTTTGTTCCCTCCAGGATGTACCGTGTACTTAGAACGGTGAGTTTCTTCCAAGATTTTCTTCTTAAGCCTTTCGTTCTTTGGCACTACTATACGATTTCGAAACCTTAGTACACCATTCACTCCCAGATTAAAATTTGACTTTTCTCCTTTATTAACTTTTTTCAACCACTTCTGCACTTCATCGTCCTTCTCTTGTGCTTCCTTGATATGTTCCAACAAAGTGGATTTTATGACAATATTCTCAAGGATCACTTTTCTCGGTTCAAGTCGAGGATTCCAATAACTAACCTCTTCCAACAAGTGCAATTCTTTAATCATCAATCCTGCCACTTGCACTTGACGACTTAAAGCATCAGCCACTACGTTGGCTTTTTCTGGATGATAATTTATTGTGCAATCATAATCTTTCAAAAATTTTACCCATTTACGTTGTCTCAAATTTAGCTCTTTTTGAGAAAACAAATATTTAAAACTCTTGTGGTCCGTGAAAACCTCAAATGTCACTCCACATAGGTAATGTCTCTACTTTTTCAACGCAAACACTACAGCTGCTAATTTCAAATCATGAGTTGGGTAGTTTCTCTCATACGATTTTAATTTTCTAGAGGCATACGCAATCAGCTTATCATTCTGTATCAATACACACCCCAAACCTTCTTTAGAAGTATCTGTATATACTACAAAGCTATCATTTCCATTAGGCAAAGCTAATACAAGTGTTCTTGTCAACCGTCTCTTTAACTCCTGAAAACTTTCTTCACATTTCGGACTCCATATAAATTTTTCACTTTTCTTAGTCAACTCAATCATGGGTCCAGCAATTTTAGAAAATTTTTTGATAAACCTCTGATAATACCCTACTAACCCTATAAAATTTCGAACTTCAGTAGGATTTTTTGGTTGCTTCCACTTAGTAACTGCTTCAACTTTGACTGGATCCACCTTAATTCCGTCCATGGAAATTATATGACCTAAAAAAGTCATTTCTTTCAACCAAAATTCACATTTACTAAATTTAGTATACAACTGATGTTCCCTCAAAGTTTATAAAATAATTCTCAAATGTTTCTCATGATCCTCCAGAGTTTTAGAGTATGATTGGCTTGAGGAAATAAAAATCTACCTAGGCTTGTTTTACACCACATAAAAGATATAAGACATAAGGACCAACTATTAAACAAAACCAAACAAGAAAGCAAGAGGGGGAAAGGCTGCCGTGAGCTTGGAGAAGAAGATGAGAAGAAAATTTCTTTGGTGCATCAACTTTTGTCCATCAATCTTGAAGTTGGAGCTTGGAGGAACCTCTTTGGGAGCTTGTTGTAGTAGCTTGCACCCTTATCAACCTTGTTTGAAGGTAAGAAAACTCTTGCAAGTTTAAGTTTGTTTAATGATTTTTGAGATGGTTGGAAATGAAGTGTATGGTTGTTGTTGAGCCTTAATATGGCTTATGAAGTGAGGGTGAGGTGTTTCCATGGTTTATATTGGTGGTTTATTGCTCCAAGAATTTTGGTTATGGCAGCCCTAGTTAGGGTTTAATGATGCACATGTTAATTAGTTCTAATCTTGTGTTGTTCAGCTTGCAATTGATATGTTTGATGATTTGCCTCATTTGTTTGGTTGGTTAATGGCAAGGGCTGGTTTGAATCAAGAAACTTTAGGTTAAGGTAGGGTGTATTAGCTTGGTTGGGGTTTGGTTGGATAGGGTTTGGCGAAGTAATGTTGGATTAGGTTAAGTGATGTATATAAAGCTAGGTTAGACATTGTGGTTAGTGTTTGGATAGTTTTTGTGGAATTTTATGGAGAATCTTTGGATCAGTTGTGCAGGATTTAGAAGCTGGAATATGAGTATTTATTTGGTGTGAGTTTGGTCAGAAAACTTGCATAAGAACCGTAGAAACGGACCATGCGTTTGGGACGCGCGAAACCGTTCAAACCACAAAACAAGGTAGCCCAGAATCTGAACTTTGGCTACATTTTTCTTGGTGCTACGTACTGATTCAAGGTTTACCCAAAACATGAAAGTTGTAGCTTATTAAGTCCCTGTTGTGTCTGCAAAATTTTAGGTCAATCAGATCTGTGTAACCTGAGTTATGGCCAAAACCCTCGCTTCTGTTCTAAACTCTAAATTGTGCTACGTTTCTTGATTTTGCTTCTGACCATGCTTGGTTCATCATAATAATATGTGAACTAGGTGTTGATGTCTTCATAAGAATATAGATCTTGGTCTCAGATTCGAAACGGTATAAAGTGCGTCCGAATCTGAGCTCCGTAGCTCCAGTTATGCCCAAAACAAGATCGGGTGTCAGAACTGTCTTTGAAGTTGGACAATTCTGACGGGAACTTTGGATCCATTTTTTGTCCTACTATGTGTTGATTCAGGTTTTTTCCAAAACATAAAAGTTCTAGCATTATGTCATAACTTTCCAACGCCTTTGGAATTTCTTGATTTGAGTTTGTGAGCTGTGAGTTATGGTCCGGCAAACAAACCCTATCTGTCACCTTAAAGTGCAAAATTCTGGCACTGTTTTCCATAATTTTGACCTATTTCTATTAAGATCTGGATTGAGGTGTCTTCATGAAAGTGATAGCCCTTCTTCTTATCTTTTCAACGGTACCTCATACACCTTGATCCGACACCCGTAGATTCAATTGTGTTCAAAACAGTTTTTGACACCAAAACGGTCACGTTGCCGTTTCCGTTTCCGTTTCCGTTTCTGTTTTCTGTTTTCACGCGCGCGCATGTGTCGCATTTGCTGTTTTGTTTAATTGTGTGCATTTTGATACCTGTTTGAGCAATATTGTGACCCAATCTTCTGTCACAGACAGTGACGAGTTCAACAGTACCGGCGGGACCTACTGACGGCCGAGCTTGACCGATTTCTACTTTTTGCTTGCGTTTGTACTTGAAGTAAGTAACTGGGACATTTATGTGCTAAATGCCATCAATGTACCTTGTACTTAGGCGAGCGTGTACTTTATCGCACTCGACCTAAACTCTAATGTGTACTTGCAAATGAATATGATATGTGCCATATGAACTGTTATGGGACTGAACCCCTGGAGCGTGTAGCTCGGGGTGACTTTTGTGTGTGTATATGTGATATGTGACTTTTTGTGGGCCCGATCTTAAGGACTAGACGTACTATTCGAGCCAGTCAGGGCTTGGTCAAAGTCAGTTCAAGCTAAACTGGAGATCACCAAATTTGTGAATAAAATTCGAATATGTTTCGAAGCTCAAGCCATTTGTGTGTGTGTGGATACTGGCCAGAGTGGGTGTTAGTTGGTCGGAGGAAGTAAGTGGAGTTCTACGGACCATTTCTTATGGTTGACGAAGGGTCGACAGGCGATCACGCATGGCAGATGACTTGCTTTGGAGCCAACTTGTATCCTTAATTTGTGTTGTTGCTTTTGCTTGTGATTTGGAAACTTTGTGATATACTTGTTTGTCTTGATGTGTAATTACGTTTTTACCCCGTTTACTTACTAAGCATGTAACTTACCATTTTTCCTTTGTTTTCCTTAGTAGGGGCCGACACGGGGAACTCCTTGACACATTCACTAGTATAGTTAGATTTGCTTGTAATAGATGGACAGTTAAGATGTTTTTCCTTATTTTAGTGATAAGTATAAGGACCTTTCTTCTAGTCTACTTTCTGATTTTGATCTTTATCATAAGGTGATGTAGTGGTCTGGATAGCTACTTTGAGGATGTACATAGTACTCTTTTGAAAATGTATCTAATGTGAATAGTACTCTTTTGAGGATGTATCTAATATGAATAGTACTCTTTTGGGTTATCCAACCTTTATGGCTTTTTGATTTCGAGTCCTGGCGCGAGTTAGGCAGACGGTCTGCCAAGCCCTTTGGTACGCCTCTGGGTGCGGTGATGTCGTCATAGGATTAAAAAAAACTACATGAATGAGTTACATAAGATAATATTCCGCAAGTTTCCTACTTTTGAAAAACAAGTATTGCCACATTTGGAGTCAAAGGTAAAATGGTTGAAATCCAGATATCATGCAATTACTAACACGTGTAAAGAAAATGGCTGTCAATGAAATGAAGTTGAAAAAAAGAATCAATATGAAAAACAGTGATATGAAGATTGGTGTAATGTAAAACAGCTTCTAACTATAGATTTTTGGTATTAGTAATTATTTATATTTTAAATTTGTGAGGACTTAAATTTCTTCTTATTTATTTGATTATTACTTTTTAGATGCATAGAGAAACAAAAGGCCTTTGAAATGTAAAATTTCCATATTTGGATAATCTTGAAATAGTGTATGGGCAAGATAGAGCTAATGGAGTTGTTGCTGAAAGTTTTGTAGATGCTGTCCAAAATATGAAAAAAAAGGTGAAAGAGGTTGCTGCTCAAGTAGACTTAACTAATGATGATGGTGGTGATAATGATAATGAAGCAAATTCAGTAACACAAGCAGCTTGAACAAGTATAAGAAACTCAAAGAAGCAAAAGAAAGCATCACCTATAATAGGAAATCTATCAAAAAAGATGGAGTCAACTACAACATAGCCGACCATTGATGTTCAATTTCAACAACTAACAAAACAATTTGGATCCTTTATGGAAGGCATTGCCACCAACTTCACCACTATGGCAATTGTCATGGCAAATGAAGATAAATGTGAGCAGTTGGCTATAAATAGAAGCAATAATTTGCCTAATGATTGGTCAATCTTGGAATACAAGTGGAGATGTTTATAAAGCAGGCAACATTATAGGAGCAGATGCAACAAAACTAAATATGTTCTTTAACTTTCCTACTAACATGAGAAGGCTATATGTCATTAATCTTCTCTATCCTTATCTAATATCTGAAGCATGGCTACTTACTATGAACGTTTGGAAGATTAAAGGCTAGTGAACATGATGATAAACTCTTTGGGAACTTTTTTATTGTCTATCTTAGAACATGGCATTTTGTTCATGATTTTTGGGTTATACCATAAACATATTGGATTTTTGTTTGGATTATATTTACATGAGCTATGATGATTTTGTAAATTTTGGATTTGGAGATTCTAGAGAGTATCTTCTCCTTTTGGTAAGATGAAAATGAAAAAAATATTATTTGTCATATTATTATTTCTAAGTAATTATTGATATATTATATTGTTGTGCTCATGTTAACTTGTAATTATATAACAACATTATTGATAAGATTTATACATTTTCTTGTGAAAATTTAGGACAAGTCTATTTTCAATTTTACAAGTTAGGGTTAAAATTGAAAATTTATTATATCCTATTCCGAAAGAACGAACGAACCAAATATCAACTATAATAATTATATACATTCCAGATACTTGAACCAAACAAATACATTGGAAAGAATGACCTCATTCCAAACTTAGGATGAATGATTCCGAATCGGAATCCGATTCCAAATTCTGAACCAAACGCCACTTTAGATAAGTGGGTTAAGGTGTGGTAAGAGAGGTTTTCAAGGGTGCCCAACCTGCTACTCTCCCTGCTGCTTCATTCCTTTTCTATCACTCTTTCGTTCATCAAAATTTCTAGATACTTGTTCTCTGATTTTTAGATGCAACTAATCACTCTTGGCTTCCTAGTCATCATCCCTTTCTCTTCTATGCCATCATCCCTGCTGTGACTAACCTCGTTGATCACCTGAAGAATTTAAGATTGGGATTGGCTTTGTTTTTACGTTTGTTCCCTTTCTTTTGTTTTTGAAAATTTGTAGTTAAATGCTCGAATTTTTTTCTTGTGTGATTTTAAATTTGGTGGGTTCTCACACACTAGTTATTTTGTAAGTTTTTTCCTTTCCTTTTTTTTATTATTTGAGTGAATTTTAATTTTGTAGAAGGTGGAATTTGTGCAAAAAAAAAAGACTTATGGAAAGAGAGGATGAAGCTTGCAATCTCTGAACAGATTTAGTTTAATTTTCTTCTATCCTTCCGCTTCACTTTCCTTATAGATACAAATTATCACTCACTGCGATCTGCAATTCTCATGCTTTATGTGGGTTCTTTCAATTTTTAATTGGCTAACTATTTCAGTACATTCGAGTGTCAATGAAATTGATGGAGCTAATATTGGGGGAGTTTTTGAGGAGTTCTTTATGCCTTAGATTATATAGGAATGAGTGTTGAAGTCACATCTTCCACTCCAATTGGAACAAAGCTAAACTTTGTTATTGTATAGATTTTGTTTTGGTTTGTGAATTTTTTCCCCTTTAGTGATTATTTCCAGTTAAAGACTCCAATATGTGCTTGCAATATTGGTATTGAGTCTTATTTGTTCATAAAAAAGAATGATATAAATGCCTTCCTCAAATATCAGGTCTTTATTGACTGGTACCAAGTCCATATTGAAGAAAATAAAGGTGCTGGTGTCCTCTTTAATACTAAATCTTTTACCATTAAGGGCTTTGAGTTTCTAATTATCATAACTTGTGCTTATGCTTGGATGTGCATTTGCTTTTGTCTAGTAAAATAGGTGGTCATTGATTAAAAAATTGTCATTTTTTCAATTACCTAAATTAATGGTAACTATTGTCTCTCTTGACTATAAAAAAACTTAACTTCTGAGTGTATAGATGTTTTTTCCTTTCCTTTTACTTTCTTCTGTTTTTATGGAATTTGAATGCATAAAATAGTCTAAACACCTAACAATTTTTTCTTTTTGTTCTTTGAATTTTTCTGTTGGTGCTGATATCATTTATGAAATGTTTCTTTTGTAGCAGATCTTCAACTTGACAACTGCTCTGAGGTTGGAATTTGTGCATCATCTTCTAAAGCTAGCAAAATCTTAAGTTTTAGGTACTTAAATTGATGTTGTACTTTAACTACTCAATCTTTGAATAGGTGGCTCTCTATCAGAGATTGCCTCATTTTTTTTTTGTTTCTATGGAATGGAAATGGTTACTTGGATTGGCATGGGGCGAGTTCATAATGTTAAGGCTAATATTGCATGAGGACCATGTAATTGATTTTGGTTATTCATGATTGTTGATGAACAAATATTGACCTTAATTTTTTGAGTAAACACAGAGTTTTGTGTCTGGTATAAATAGAGATAGTTCATCTATGTGTTCTATTTTTAAAAGCATTTTAGTCAGTTTCCTCTTGCGCATTGATGGAATAACTATTTAAATAAGAAATGATTCTGTATTCACTTGAAGATACTTTTGATTGTCAAATCTTTTTATTTGTTACATGAATACGTGCACCCATAGGAAAGACTTCTGTGCTTGTTATTAGAGAGATTCTCTGAACAATTTTTGACCTTGTTAATGGCAGCTATTTTCTTGAAAAAGGTGTCAGAGTTAGGCCTTGCAAGGTTCTTTGTGAATATGATCTATGTATGTCGCTGCACTATAAGGAGCAAAAGCTATTTTGGCCAATCTGGAGGCAAATGAAATCATGAATTCATTTTATATAGTGCTTCATGTTGGTTTATGTAGTACTTGATAGTACTTTGTATAGCTTTATATGGTGCTTAAAAGTGCTTTACATAGTGCTTGATGAAGTGCTTCGTGGTGCTTCATATAGTTTTATAGTTATATAGTGCTTTTCCCTAGCATTTCCTTAACCTTCTAGATTTGGAGTTTTAAGTAGAAGTTTTGGAATCATGCAACAATTGAGCTATTTCTTCTTGGATTTTATTAATTCTTAATACCTCTTATCTTGAATTTTGATAGGTGAGCTTAGCTTTATATTCGACACCAAATTAAGGTAATCTACCGACCATTTCCATATTGCTGCCACTAAGGTATGCTGTGTATTTCATGAATCTGTTGATTCTCGAGTGCTTGTTCTCTGGGATTTTTATATGTCATATGAATATTTTAGTCAAGCTTTGGCTAACTACAATCATCATATGGCTTTTCTGGTTCAAACTTTTCATCTTTCTTTTATCTTTCCTCCTTTCTTTTACCGCTGCCATTTCAATGTTACATCATTGTTGATAACCTAGCAATCATGAGTTATCCTTTAACTTAAAAGGATTTACGCAATAGTGTTTATAATTTGGTGAGACCATGATTTACATAGTGACAGGCCAGCTTTGTTTGTGATATTCTTCTCATTTCTCTGCTTGATAGTTATTTAGTAAGAAGAAAGGATCCTATTTATTTAAGAGGGGAAAAATATGAGTTGTCCAGTCTATAGATTGATACCTACAAGTTCAGAAATAGCTAAATTTATCTTTTCATTGTTAGTATCACTGAAAATTCTTTTATCTATTTCTTATTTCTATCATTGATATTATACTTACCCATTGCTAACTGTGATGAATATCTTAAATATGTTTGGCTACAACTTCATGCTCGGGTTGTGTTAGCAGTTGGAACTATTTTGGGAACTTGATTATATATCTTTGATGGCAAATTATGGATTAGGGAATGTGGAATTATTATCTATATTAGTATTGTTTATTTAGTTATTATTTTTTGATAAAGAGCTTTGGTTGGTTATTAACTAAGTCTCATCTAGTTAGTTTCCAATTCTTCGTGAAATTCCTGATTTGAAGGAATTCTTCCTAGACTGAAATGCTAGTCTCTCTATTATATGTACCACTCTGTTAGTCATCTCAAAAATATGAATATGATTTCTTGTCTATCTCAAAATTTCACATGGTATCAGAGCAGCCATTCCGATCCGTTTTAGATAACTTAATTATGTAAAATTCATTCTTCATTCTAATTCCGATCTGGTAAACTTCAAATCTTCTATCCTTCAAGTCTCTCTTCTAGCAATTCTTCAATCTCTTCTTTCTCGATTCCTCTGAATCACATCATGACAAAACTTGGAGCAGCGTTTCAAACCTCCACTTCCATAGTCAATTCTAAATCAAAAGGAGAATCTATGATGACAACAACCACTCATAGTAACCCAGAATTTGGATCAATTCTGATCACAAGTCACAAGTTAAATGGACAAAATTATCTTCAATGGTATCAGTCCGTGTTGATGTTTATTTTCGAAAAAGGTAAAGATGACAATCTCACTGGTGAGATTGAGACCCTACAGAAAATAGATCCAAAATTCAGGCAGTGGAAGAGTGACAACAATATGATAATGTCATGGTTGATAAATTCCATGAACAATAACATATGTGAAAATTTTCTTCTCTATGGCACAACAAAAGAAATCTGGGATGCCGCAAAAGGGGCATACTCGAGTTCTGAAAATACGACAAAACTATTTTAAATTGAGGCTATCTTGCAAGATTTCGCCAAGAGAGTCTCTCTAGCACACAGTATTTCAATACCTTAATATAGCACTGGCAGCAAATTGATATGTTTGATACTCGTACATGGAAGTGCACAGATGATGTAATCAATTACAGAAAATTTGTGGAGCAGAAAAGAATATTCAAATTCCTATTAGGACTCAACAAGGAGTTGGATGAAATAAGGGGACGTATTATGGGCATCAAACCACTACCAAGCATTAGAGAAATGTTTTTCGAGGTTTAATGTGAAGAAAGCCGGAGAAAAGTAATGATGGGTCGCAAGATGTAGCAGCGAACACTCAACTGCTTGATGGTTCTGTACTTGCAATCCAAAGAACCAACTTTAGGGCCAATGACAATCAACAGCAACGAGGAAGGCCCTGGTATGAACATTGCCATATGCCAGGACAATTAATAGAGATTTGTTGGAAGTTACATGGAAAACCCGCTGATTGGAATCCAAACAAGCCAAATCATGATAAAGAAAGCCTTGCCAATGTTGCTTCATCCATTGAAGGAAAAACATCATGTGAAACAAGTGGATTCAACAAAGAACAAATAGAATTTCTGAAGAAAATGATCAGCCACAATCTCTTGCAATCCACCAGCCAAACCTAGAGCAACAAGTATGATGGCACAACTAGGTAGTTCTTCTGTTGCCCTTACAACTAGTAGAGAACATAATGGATCCTGGATTGTTGATTCTGTGACGTCTGGAAAATTCGCTCATATTTTTTTAAAATTCTCTCTTATTTTGATTAAATTACTTTATAATATCTTTACTACTCATTTACTCCCTCAATAGTTGTAATAAATAATAGAATTAAGAGTTTTGTCCTTAGTTTTATAGTTAGGGTAAATTAGGATTTTCACGTATTTTGGTAGTGTGATTAATTGTGGAGGTGTGTATACTAAATTTGGTGATTAAGAGTGAGTTTTAGATAAGAGGAAGTGTGTGATTAGGATTGCTAATAATAAACTAGTGAACCATAAGTAAAAATACAAGTACGCGCGAGTTAAGGAAAATCGGCTTGAACCGCCGTGCACCGTTTGCTACCGATTGAGTACATCACTTGAACACTACTTTATTACCTTAATCTCATTACTTTTATTTCAGCTAATAATCCCTAAAATATCCTCTAAAGTGGCAGAAAATATTGACTAAAAGAAAGGGAAAAAAGAAAAAAAATAAGAGTTAATCTTGTTGCGACAAATGGTGGCAATCCAAGAGGTGTTTGACAAAGCTATTTTCCTACCTTCTTATCTTTCATTTTAGCTAAATTTCCTTCATTCTTTCTTGCTTGGTGGCCAAAACTAGGAGAGGAAAAAGAGAGGAGAGGAACCTTCCATTTCCACCTTGATTCTTCCTTGTTTGCGTGAAATCAACAAAATCAAACCGATTAAACTTTCATCTTGGGGCTTAGGAAGATAGAAGTGGTGGAAATCTTGGGATATAGTGGTTGGTTCTTCACTTTCAAGAGGTTTTTGGAAGGTATAAGGCTACAACTTCCTTTTCTCATGCTTAATCTTGCTAAGTTTGGTATAGGATCTTTTAATCTTGGCTTGCTACGGTTGATTTCCTAGTTTTTGATGGTGTAGTGGAATTTTCAACTAGGGTTTTGCATTTTTGAGATTTGATTATTGATGTTTAGCTAGCAAATGTTGTTATTGAGCTTGAAAATAGAACTTGTGAAGTGATTAGTGGCATGCTTATTCCTTTGTATAGTTGAAAGTTGCATTTCCAGCATTTGGTGGTGAATTTCAGTTCTGCCCTGTTTTTGGACTCAATTTGGGCTGCAAATTTCTCCATGTTTTAGACTGAATCAGCTTTTGGATAAAACATGAAAGTTTTAGGGGTTTGAGTTAATGTTCTACGTGCAAATTTTCAAATCAATTGGATCATTTTAGCTTATGATTTGGGCAGAGCACTCCTGACTGCGCAAAAAACTTTAATTTTCCTGACCTATTTTTCATGTGCTTCTGACTGTCCATTTTTTACCCTGAAAATGCGAGAATTGAGTGTCGATGTCTTTATAGGAAATGTAAGTCTATGTCTTAGTTTCGAAACCCCATAAATTTTACCTCGATTTGATGTACCTAACTATAGTTATGACCAAAACACCGAAAGATGACAAATCTGCCACTTATAATTTCTTCTCTAAACTGGTTTCCAACTTTGATATCCATAGGGACAAGTATATTATTTGGTTTGTTTGGTTGGTTTTGAGGCCTTGAATAAATGTATGTTGTTGGTTATCACCTGTGGTTGGATTGCAGGTTTGTTGGCTTATGAATCCAAGTTGTATTTGGATGGGAAAATGGATAAATACAAAGGGCATGCTGCCCGCATTTTCGCTCGAGGGTTAGGCGAGTGAACTCGAGACTTGAGCGACGACTGGAGGTTGAAGCGAACTTCGATTGTTTATGGTATTCGAGTTTTCTTTAGTAAGAGGTACATAAGGTGAAATTTTTGCCAAAACTCGTACCCTTCAAAAAGTAAAAGTAGCGACTCTTAAAAATACGATTTTCTCGATTTTTCATACCAAGTGCGACTTCCAAAGTATAAATTACTTCTTTATCGAAACTAAAAGAGTGAGTATAAATTTTCTAGAGTTTGGTAAGCCATATGACTACTACTTAAACAAGTTTCAATTACTTCATTTTTTTGAACTAAAACTCCTATGTTTCGAACCCTAGAGGATTTTAAACTCTTAAATGATATTTATCGCAGATTTGGTGTGAGAACCCGTGAATTTTTTTATTTTCTAGACTTTATTTTATTTAATTGCATGCCTTTTCTATATTTTCTTTATTAGGAAAATTTTCTAGATAATTTTTATGAGTAAATATAGTTCTAAAATTATTTTTCTAGTATTAGTTAGTTTTTGAGAAATTAAGAGCGTATACCGGAAGTGGGACCCGCTAGTGCGGAAAGTTCGGTAAAATTCGACCAGTTAGGTTAAGTATTAGATACCGGGTTTATTTTAGCAGGTGTTAAGAGATAACTAGAGGCTATTAAATGAGTTGGTGTGAGTGAGACAAAAGGATAACCATGTATTAAATGAAGTGACAAGTGTCACTTGGAAATTAAGTCTTGCATTTGACCACTATTCACCACTTTACCAATTTAAGCAAAAATTACCTAAAATCATCTTCATTTGGCCGAACCTCTTGCTCAAGAAAAGAAAAGAAAAGCTCTCCAATTTCTTGCCCCAATCTTGCTCAATCCAACAAACTAACCGATTAATCTTGAATTCTCTCCATAAAACCCCTTAGTTTAGTGCTTGTGAGGTGATTAGTGAAGTAGTTTGGAAGGCTAAGGTGCTAAGTGGTCTCCTTTCTTGAGTTGCTAAGGTAAGTAGCTAAGGGACCTTTCTTTTCTATCTAATGATGTTTAATTAGTGGCTTGTGGTAGTCTAAGAAGTGATTTTGTAGGTTATTTCATGATTTTGGTTGAGTTTGGTGAATTTTTCTATTTCTTCATGATTTTTCTGTTTTCATATGTTTAATATTGGTTGATTTGACCAGGAATACTACTGATTTGGTTGTCGATGTCTTCTTACGACTTATAGCCTTGTCTCTTAGCTTTCAAATGGCTTTGGAGTCACTTGAATTGGAGTTGTATATGCTGAGATATGACTGAATGAATCAGGACTGCCACAGTGAACTTCGAACTGGAAAAATCTGAGGTTGTTTTGGTAAATTTGACCTAGTTAGGGTGAGAACTGGACTAAGTAGTCTTCATCAAAGTTATAGCCCTCTGTCTTAGTTTCGAAACGGTATAACTTGCACTTCAATCCAATAGGCATAGTTTCAGTTAGGTCCGATACGCTAAGTAGCGGTGAATCTGCCTTTTTGGTTTCATAGCTTGAAGTTCATTTCCGATCATTTTTCCTAATTAAATCTTGTACTTGAATGACTTTGAGCCTATTGAACGGCTGGTATGATGAATTTATATTGTGTATGACTTTGGGATTGATTGAGGAAAATAATGAAGTCATAAATGGCTGGAAAATAGATAAATACAAAGGGCGTGCTACCCAAATTTACACTCGAGGATTAGGTAACGATTTGAGAGTGAGTACCATATGAACCATCTAGAATATTTACGTCCTCTTTTATCGAGGTATATAAGTTCGAATCTGGCGGAAACTTGTACACTTGAAAAAAATGAAATTTACGACTAATAGAAATACGTTTTCTTCCTTTCTTCGACTCAAATGGATATTTCAAAGTTTTTCGAGCGAGCATAAGTTTTTCAAATATTTTACTCATGTCCTTCGGTTTAAATGTACTCTTTTCACTTCCAAAATCATATTTATACTTTGTACTAGTGGTATTTGAATTGTCTTCAATTCACCTGACTTTTGTTGGAGGAACTGTAATATTTTCTCTTGATTAACCTTAGGGTTCATCGGTGATTGAGAGTGTTAACCGGAAAGATATTCTGGACATTATTTTGCCTTAATAGGTGAGTGTACCATTCCCCTCACTTGTTGTTTAACTCGATTTCTGTACATGCAATCTGTGATATGAACGACTAGACTATCTGTTTATTCTGTTTGAGACGAGGGTGTACTTTATCACAATCGTTCTCTTGTCTGTTCATATGCCAATTTTGAGAGCGAATCTGAATCTACTATCTGTATCTGTATCTGTTATCTGTATCTGTATCTGTATCTGTATCTATTTTGACGTCGTTTGGAAGCTTGTATCCAACGACCTTTCTGTGACCTCTGAACTCAACACCTGTGGCTAGTTACTCGAGTCGGGCCGGCAAGGGCCTGGTCGATTAGATAACGAATCACGGTAGTCTGTTTTGGAATCTTTGGGTATTGAGACCATTGATTCCGGTATACTCGAGTATTACCATTTCTGAACTGATTGGAATTCGGGCCCGGTAGGGGTAGGTGAGGTGGAAGGAATCAGAGAAAGTGAAGTCTACGGTATTGGTTACTCCTTTAGCGTTGACGGAGTGTCAACTATTATTTCGATCAAGTTTCGGTGAAGCAAATGGGAATTTGGCTCTTGAGAGCCACCTGTATCCTTCCTTTTTGAATCATTGTGTCTAACTACTTTACTTTACATATGGCATGTGTACCTGATTTGTTAAACGTGAAATGCCATGATTTTACTGCTATATGTCTGGTACCTCATTGAGCGCAAGCTCACCCCCTTTCTGTTACCTTTGTTTTCCTTACAGGGTTCCATGTTTTGAAACCAAGATTTTTGGATAAAGAGAGTTGAGCTAGTTGTAGGACTTCTCTTGTTTATGCTCCTCTGTAACTGAAACCCTAATTGTATTTTGTGTAGCGTGAATACTCTGGCTTGTATTTTGGTTCATTGGTTCAAGAATCCGATGTAAATATATGTATAAGTGTTTAATCGACGTCCCGTACTTTCGTATGGTTTGGTAAGCTCTGTTTAACCCTTGGTGGTCTCCAATTGTTCATTTTTGTTGAGTTCTCGCACGTACTATATAGGGTTTGTGTGCATCGACTCCGTAGTCCTGGCGAGAGTTGGGCAGGCGGTCCGCTGAACCCTTTGGTTCGCCTTAGGGTGAGGTGGGGCTGTCACATTTGGACTCCAACCAAGGGGTTGTACCTGAGCATGATTTTGACAAGCACTAAGTCTTTGGTGAGTACTTTCAAATACATGATTGAACTTGATACTTGTTTTAAATGCTTAACCAACATGTTTGGATGATATTTGATTAGTTTGGTCGGGCAAGGGTGTATTTTATCGCACTTATCCTAATGTGATATATTCTTGTTCATTGTTTACACTTGATTTGATATACGTACATATGACTTGCATCCTGTCTGAAATTCCAGAAACCCTGCGGTAAGTTACTCGAGTCGAGTCGGCAAAGGCCTGGTCAATTAGGTACGAACCCGGGGTCTCTAGTTTTGTCGAGTGGAGTGTTATCTTCTCGACTAATCGGTATACTCGAGTATTACCACCAGTGTTTATTTTGGATTTCGGGTCTGGTAGGGGGTTGGATTGGTGGACAGAGATTGAAGTTAAGTGGTGTATTACTGGACTGATTACTTGATCAAGCTATGGTAAAATAACGGGAATTTGGCTTTTGAGAGCCATCTGTATTCTTATATTTTGAAATGATTATTACTTGTCGTGTTATTTTTTTTTTTTTATAAACTTTTACACTCGCTCATTTTAAGAGCTCAAGTTTTACATATGGCCAATTTGCTACTTGGGTCTGCATGCAGTTTTGGAACCTCATTGAGATTTAACTCACTCTATTCTATTAAATTTATTTTCCTTACAGGGGGTACAAGCGGAGGCGTGAGACTAGTACAAGCTAGCATAGATTAGTTTTTGAATTTTTGCGATTGTACTCGCGCTAGTGCTCGGTTAGAGTTGAATGTATCTGGAATTCATATATTTTATTATATTTGGGATTGTATGAATATTTGGAATAGAGATGAATATACATGTACGTTCCAAACTTGAGAATTGTTATTCCATTTATACTTGAGGTTGTGAACTATTTTATTTGAAATAAGTGAGTTGCTCCTGGCGAGAGCTGGACAGGCGGCTCGCTAAACCCTGGGGTACGCCCTAGGGGGAGGTGAGGTCGTTAGAGGTGGTATCAGAGCATCTGCAGGCAGTTCTACGAGTACAGAGTAGTAGGATCCAAGAGCTTGAGGCTTCGGTTCTCGAGGAGTAGGAGCGAACCAATGACTTCCGAGAGCAGGCTGAGGAGGCTAATGGTCGCCTTGTTCAAGTAGTCAGGGACGTGAGAGACCTGACCGACACTATTTTGACGGAATGTGGAGCCTTGGTAGAGGAGGTGGTACAGAACTTGGCCGTGGAGGGTCAAGGGAACGCGGTCCCCAGTGATCCTGAGGAGGATCCTGAAGAGGACCCCGAGGAAGAATCGGCTGCACCCGCGAAAGAGGCGGAGTCGGTTGGGTCGGTGACTGACTAGACTAAGGACCTAGAGTTTCAAGAAATTTTGTGAGATAGTTAGAGATATAGTGGGATGACATGTCATCTTTTATTTTTTATATTGACGTGTTAAGGTTGGTGTATATAGTACTTGTTTTTTGTTCTATGTCCCTTGACTGTTATAAGCTTTTGACTTTATTAGGTTGGCATGTACAGTACTTTCTAACTTGTTATGTAACTTATTTTGCTATGTATATAAAGGGAATGTTATTTTAAAAGTGTTTTAGTGTCTTCACTTTATGATGGGAAAATGTTTTATTTGAACTTGATAGCTACTTTATTTTGTTTATGTTTATATTTATATAGTCTAGTGTTCAAGAAGTATGGAAGGTAGAAGAAGTCAGGACTGTGAAACTACCTGAGGACGCGGTTCTAGCCGTGGTCGTAGGGCTAGACAGGCACAAGAACCAATACGGGAACCGAGAGAGGAGAGAGGTGAAATGGTTGACCCACAACCAGGACCCCAAGTTAAAGGGGGGATCAGGTAGCAACGGCAATTCAGCAAATGACCAATATTCTTGTTCGACTGGTAGAGCAGCAGGGTCAAGCCCCTGTTAATCAACGGACCCTAAAATGGAGCAAGATAGGGCTCTAGAAAGATTTCAAAAGTTACTCATTCTAAATTTCTTGGAGGACCGAACCCTGAGATAGTTGAGAGGTAGTTAGAGACGATGATCAATATTTTCGCTGCCTTAAATTATATGGAGGATATGCAGGTGAATTTTGTTGTATTTCAATATGAGGGACTAACTAGAACCTGGTGGAACGTAGTTAGGGCTAAGTGGGAGAGAGAGGGGACAGCATGGACATGGTTGAATTTTGTACGGGAGTTTAATGATAAGTATTTTTCACCGATAGTCCAGGAGAAGAGCGAGCATGATTTTATTAAGCTCCATCAGGGAACCCTCAGTGTCTTTGAGTATGAGACTCATTTCACTAAACTATCTAAGTTTGCACCCGAATTGATAGCTATGGAGCAAAGGAGGGTAAGGAGATTTGTACAGGGACTCAATGTGAAAATACAGGAGGCCTTGGCGGCGGCACAAATTAATACGTTTACGGAGGTTTTGGTGAAAGCCCAGAGAATAAAAATTGCCAGTTCAAAAGTAAGGGATTTTCATGCAAAAAGGAGGAGTATGCCTGCTGGAGGTCAGGGACAGTTACATGATGATCTAGGTATGCCACCCTCTAAGGTGAGTCGAGGAGCTGGTGGTGTACGAATTTCGGGGACACCTAAGGAAGTTACTTCGAGAGGTACCTCACAAGTAGATCAAACCTTAACTCTTCACTTATCTTGTGGATATTGTGGGAAGACTAATCATACTGAGAATAATTGTTGGCGAAAGGCACGAAAATGTTTATGGTGTGGTAGTGTTGAGCACCAACTTACAGTCTACCCCCGCAGGTCAAACCTAAACTTTAACCCAGCAAATATAGGAGGAAATAAACCCAAAGTGCCTGCTAAAGTATACCTTAAACTGTCAGTCAGTGCTTAACCCGTCTATAGTGGTAGAAGGTACGATTCGTGTTTTCCATTGTTTGGCTAAATTTTGGCTATGGTGGGACTTGGAAGCTAGAAACAGACATGCAAGGAAAATACCCTTAGTTATTTATGAATAAATGTATGAATTTCGAGATCGAAATTCTTTTAAGGGTGAGAGATTGTGACGTCTGGAAAATTCGCTCATATTTTCTTAAAATTTCCTCTTATTTCGATTAAATTACTTTATAATATCTTTACTACTCATTTACTCCCTCAATAATTGTAAAAAATAATAGAATTAAGATTTTTCCCTTAGTTTTATAGTTAGGGTAAATTAGAGTTTTTGCGTATTTTGGTAGTGTGATTAATTGTGAAGATGTGTGTACTAAATTTGGTGGTTAAGAGTGAGTTTTAGATAAAAGAAAGTGTGTGATTAGAAGTGCTAATAATAAGCTAGTGAACCATAAGTAAAAATACAAGTACGCGTGAGTTAAGGAAAATCGGCGTGAACCGTCGTGCACCGTTTGCTACCGATTGAATACACCACTTGAACACTACTTTATTACCTTAATCTCCTTGCATTCATTTCAGCTAATCACCCCCAAAATATCCTCTAAAGTGGCCGAAAATATTGACTAAAAGAAAGAGGAAAAAAGAAAAAAAATAAGAGTTAATCTTGTTGCGACAAGTGGCGGCAATCCAAGAGGTGTTTGACCAAGCTATTTTCCTACCTTCTTATCCTTCATTTGAGCTAAATTTCCTTCATTCTTTCCTGCTTGGTGGCCGAGACTAGGAGAGGAAAAAGAGAGGAGAGAAACCTTCCATTTCCACCTTGATTCTTCCTTGTTTGAGTGAAATCAACAAACTAAACTGATTAAAGTTTCATCTTGGTGCTTAGGAAGTTAGAAGTGGTGGAAATCTTGGGAGATAGTGGTTGGTTCTTCACTTTCAAGTGGTTTTGGAAGGTATAAGGCTACAACTTCCTTTTCTCTTGTTTAATCTTGCTAAGTTTGGTATAAGAGCTTTTAATCTTGGCTTGCTATGGTTGATTTCCTAGTTTTTAATGGTGTAGTGGAATTTTCAGCTAGGGTTTGCATTTTTCAGTTTTGATTATTGATGTTTAGGTAGCAAATATTGTTATTGAGCTTTAAAATGGAACTTGTGAAGTGATTAGTGGCATGCTTATTTTTTTTTTATAGTTGAAAGTTGTATTTCTAGCATTTGGTGGTGAATTTCAGTTCTCCCCTATTTTTGGACTCAACTTGGGCTGCGAATTTCTCCATGTTTTGGACTGAATCAGCTTTTCAAAAAAATATGAAAGTTTTAGGGTTTTAGTTAATTTTCTGCCTGTAAAATTTCAGATCAGTTAGATCATTTTAGCTTATGATTTGGCCAGAGCACTCATGACTACGCAAAAAATTTTAATTTTCCTGACCTGTTTTTCATGTGCTTCTGACTGTGCATTTTTTACCCTAAAAATGTGAGAACTGGGCATTGATGTCTTCATAGGAAATGTAGATCTATATTTTAGTTTCGAAACGCCATAAAATTTATCTCGATCCAATATACCTAGCTACAGTTATGACCAAAATACCGAAGGATGACAAATCTGCCACTTATAATTTCTTCTCTAAACTGGTTTCCAGCTTTGATATCAATAGGGATAAGTATATTATTTGGTTTGTTTCGTTGGTTTTGAGGCCTTTAATAGATGTATGTTGTTGGTTATCACTTGTGGTTGGATTGGAGTTTTTTGGCTTGTGAATCCAAGTTGTACTTGGATGGAAAAATGGATAAATACAAAGGGCATGCTACTCGCATTTTCGCTTGAGTGTTAGGCGAGTGAACTCGAGACTTGAGCGACGACTCGAGGTTGAAGCAAACTTCGATTGTTTATAGTATTCGAGTTTTCTTTAGTAAGAGGTACATAAGTTGAAATTTTTGCCGAAACTCTTACCCTTTAAAAAGTAAAAGTAGCGACCCTTAAAAATATGATTTTCTCGATTTTTCATACCAAGTGCGACTTCCAAAGTATAAATCACTTCTTTATCGAAACTAAAAGAGCGAGCATGAATTTTCTAGAGTTTGATAAGCCATATACTACTATTTAAACAAGTTTCAATTACTTGATTTTCTTAAAGCGAAACTCCTATGTTTCGAACTCTAGTGGATTTTAAACTTTTAAATGATATTTATCGCAGATTTGGACTCCAACCAAGGAGTTGTACCTGAGCGTGATTTTGACAAGCACTAAATCTTTGGTGAGTGCTTCTAAATACATGATTGAACTTGATACTTGTTTTAAATGCTTGACTAATGTGGTTGGATGATATTTGATTGGTTTGGTCGGACAAGGGTGTACTTTATCGCACTTGCCCTAGTGTGATATATTCTTGTTCATTGTTTACACTTGATTTGATATACATGCATATGACTTGCATCCTGTCTGGAATTCCAAAAATCCTGTGGCTAGTTACTCGAGTCGAGACGGCAAAGGCCTGGTCGATTAGGTAACGAATCCTGCATTTCTAGTTTTGTCGAGTGGAACGTTCTCTTTTCGACTAATCAATATACTCGAGTATTACCACCAGTGTTTATATTAGATTTCGGGCCCGGTAGGGGGTTTGATTGGTGGACGGAGATTGAAGTTAAGTGGTGTACTACTAGACTGGTTACTTTACTTGAAAGTTAATGGAGTGTCAACTACTACTTGATCAAACTATGGTGAAGCAACGGAAATTTGGCTCTTGAGAGCCATCTGTTTCCTTATACTTTGAAATGATTATTACTTATCGTGTTATTGTTTCTTTTTATGAACTTTTACACTCGCTCATTTTAAGAGTTCAAGTTTTACATATGGCCAACTTGCTACTTGGGTCTGCATGCAGTTTTGGAACTTCACTGAGTTTTAGATCACTCTATTTCATTAAATTTGTTTTCCTTACAGGGGGTACGAGCGAGGGCGTAAGACTGGTATAGCCTAGCATAGTTTTGTTTTTAAATTTTTGCGATTGTATTCGCGCTAGTACTCGGTTAGGGTTGAATGTATCTGAAATTCATATCTTTTGTTATATTTGAGATTGTATAAATGTTTGGAATAGTGATGAATGTATATGTACGGTCCAAACTTGGGAACTGTTATTCCATTTACGCTTGAGGTTGTGAACTATTTTATTTGAAATAAGTGAGCGAGTCATGGTGAGAGTTGGACAGGCGTTCCGTTAAACCCTGGGGTACCCCCTAGGTGGAGGTGGGATCGTTACAGGTGGTATCAGAGTTTAGGTTTGAATTGGTCTAGGTATATTGAGCGACTTATACCTAATATAGGTTGGTTATGATTGTCCAAGTGTGAAACCCTAGTAAATAGGGTGCTTAGCCTAGTTTTATTTGTCTAAATTGCTTATTCTTGCGATGTTACTTGTAATGTAGGCTATGGACGGTAATGGTGCCAGTGGGAGTGCTGAGCCATCTCGGCCTGTACCTACCTGCCAGGAGCACCTTGAGAACCCTGTTTGTCGCGTACTTACCTACTAGGAGTATTCCGGTAGACCCGTATGTTGGTGGTCTCCAACACGTAAAATCCGACACTGTGACTGTTGGAGGACTTACTCCTACCCCGATAGGGTAGTACTCGCGATTGACGATGAGAGAAGACTATTGGGTTGCGCCAATCGTAGGTGTCAGAAGGAGATAGAGCGTCTGCAGGCAGTTCTTCAAGTGCAGGGTGCTAGGATCCAAGAGTTTGAAACTTCGGTTCTCGAGAAGCAGGAGCGAACCAATGCCTTCCGAGAGCAGGCTCAGAAGGCTAATGATCGCCTTGTTCGGGTAGTCAGGGATGTGAGAAACCGAACCGACATTATTTTGACGGAGTATGGGACCTTGGTAAAGGAAGTGGTGCAGAACTTGGCCGTGGAGGGTCAAGGGAACGCGGTCCCCAGTGATCCTGAGAAGGATCCTGAAGAGAACCCCGAGAAAGAACCGACTGTACCCGCGAAGGAGGCGGAGTCGGTCGGGTCGGTGACTAACTAGACTAAAAAGCTAGGGTTTCGAGAGATTTTGTGAGGTAGTTAGGGACATAGTGGGATGACACGTCATCTTTTATTTTTTATATTGACGTGTTAAGGGTGATGTATATAGTGCTTGTTTTTTGTTTTATGTCCCTTGGCTGTTATAAGCTTTTCGACTTTATTAGTTTGGCATGTACAGTACTTTCTAACTTGTTATGTGACTTATTTTGCTATGTATATAAAGGGAATGTTATTTTAAATGTGTTTTTGTGTCTTCACTTTATGATGGGAAAATGTTTTATTTGAACTTTATAGCTACTTTATTTTGTTTATGTTTATATTTATATAGTCTAGTATTCATGAAGTATGGAAGGTAGAAGAAGTCAGGATCGTAGAACTACCTGAGGACGCCATTCTAGCCGTGGCCGTGGGACTAGACAGGTACAAGAATCAGTACGAAAATCGAGAGAGGAGAGAGATGAAACGATTGAGTTACAACTTGGACCCCAAGCTAAAGGGGGGGATCAGGTGGCAACGGCAATTCAGCAAATGACCAATATTCTTGCTCGACTGGTAGAGCAGCAGGGTCAAACCCTTGTTAATCAACCTAAAGTCCCTGAAATGAGGCAAGTTAGAGCCCTAGAGAGATTCCAAAATTTATTCCTCCTAAGTTTCTTGGAAGACCGGACCCTGAGGTAACTAAGGGGTGGTTAGAGACGATGATCAAAATTTTCGCTGCCTTAAACTATACGGAGGATATGTAAGGGAATTTTGGTGTATTTCAATTTGAGAGACCAGCTAGAACCTGTGGAACGTAGTTAGGGCTAAATGGGAGAGAGAGGGGACAGCATGGACATGGTTAAATTTTGTACGGGAGTTTAATGAGAAGTATTTTCCACCGATAGTCCAGGAGAAGAGAGATTATGATTTTATTAAACTCCGTCAGGGAACCCTCAGTGTCTCTGAGTATGAGGCTCAATTCACTAAACTATCTAAATTTGCTCCCGAATTGATAGCTACAGAGCAAAGGAGGGTAAGGAGATTTGTACAGGGACTCAATGTGAAAATACAAGAAGCCTTGGTGGCGGCACAAATTAATACGTTTACGGAGGTTTTAGAAAAAGTCTAGAGAATAGAAATTGCCAATGCACAAGTAAAAAATAAGGGGTGCGCCTGCTGGAGGTCAGGGGCAATTACATGGTGATCTGGGTATGCAACTCTCTAAGGTGAATCGAGGAGCTGGTGGTGTACGAATTTCGAGGACACCTAAGAAAATTACTCCGAGAGGTGCCTCACAAGTAGATCAAACCTCAATCCCTCACTTATCTTGTGGATATTGGGGGAAGACGGATCATACTGAAAATAATTGTTGACGAAAGGTACGAAAATATTTATATGTGATAGTGCTGAGCACCAACTTGCAACCTACCCCCGCAAGTCAAACCTAAATTTTAAACCAGCAAAATGTAGGAGGAAATAAACCCGGAGTGCCTGCCAGAGTATATCTTAAGCCGCTAGCCAGTGCTTAACCCATCTATAGTGGTAGAAGGTACGATTCGTGTTTTCCATTGTTTGGCTAAATTTTGGCTATGGTGAGATTTGGGAGCTAGAAACAGACATGCAAGGAAAATACCCTGAGTTATTTATGAATAAATGTATGAATTTCGAGATCGAAATTCTTTTAAGAGGGAGAGGTTGTGACGTCTGGAAAATTCGCTCATATTTTCTTAAATTTCCCTCTTATTTTGATTAAATTAATTTATAATATCTTTATTATTCATTTACTCACTCAATAGTTGTAATAAATAATAGAATTAAAAGTTTTGCCCTTAGTTTTATAGTTAGAGTAAATTAGGGTTTTCGCATATTTTGGCAGTGTGATTAATTATGAAGGTGTGTACTAAACTTGGCGGTTAAAAGTGAGTTTTAGATAAGAGGAAGTGTGTAATTAGAAGTGCTAATAATAAACTAGTGAACCATAAGTAAAAATACAAGTACGCGCGAGTTAAGGAAAATCGGCTTGAACCGCCGTACACTGTTTGCTACTGATTGAGTACACCATTTGAACACTACTTTATTACCTTAATCTCCTTACTTTTATTTCAGCTAATCACCCCCAAAATATCCTCTAAAGTGGCTGAAAATATTGGCTAAAAGAAAGGGAAAAAAAGGAAAAAAATAAGAGTTAATCTTGTTGCGACAAGTGGCGGCAATCCAAGAGGTGTTTGACCAAGCTATTTTCCGACCTTCTTATGTGACAGCCCCACCTCCTCCTAAGGCGAACCAAAGGGTTCGGTGGGCCGCCTGCCCAACTCTCGCCAGGACTCAGTCGAGTCGTTAAAAGAAATCGAAAACGTTCAGGAAGGTAATAGCGCGCTCAAACGATTCAGAGTCGCCAAATGGCAAAACGAAAATCAACACCACAATGAATAGTGGTTGCCACATCACCACCCAGCCAGGAGCCCAACGAATACAGATATGGCCATATGACTTGGGAAAACATTTTCAATCCAAATAGTATACATGAACAGGGTAAATAGTTTTATACACATATGTTTGTAATTTACAGAACAAAAGAAGATAATTAGATCAAAATACATTTAGAGTTTTCCAACTATCGAGGAGCTTTACAAAACTATAATAAAACTAGCTTGACTCGTGCGTCAAAACATCTTAACCCCAAAAGTGATTCCCTATAAGGAAAACAAAGATGACGGGAAGGGGTGAGTTTATGCTCAATAAGGTACCAAAATAATAGCAAATAAGAAACATGGAACTTCATATTCAATTAATCACATATGTGCATCAAATAAAGAAGTGAACAAACACCATAGACAGAAAGGATACGGGTGGCTCTCAGGAGCCAAATTCCCATTTGCTTCACCGAAACTTGATCGAAATAACAGTTGACACTCCGTCAACGTTACAGAAGTAACCAATACCGTAGACTCCACTTTCTTCGATTCCTTCCACCTCACATACCCCCACCGGGCCCGAAATCCAATCAGATCAGAAATGGTAATACTCGAGTATACCGGAATCAAGGGTCTCAATACCCAAAGATCCCAAAACAGACTACCGTGGTTCGTTATCTAATCGACCAGGCCCTTGCCGGCCCGACTCGAGTAACTAGCCACAGGGGTTGAGCTCAGAGGTCCCAGAAAGGTCGTTGGATACAAGCTTCCAAACGACGTCAGAACAGATACAGATACAGATACCAGATACAGATAGCAGATTCAGATACGCACTCAAAATTGGCATATGAACAGACAAGAGAACGAGTGTGATAAAGTACACCCTCGTCTCAAACAGAATAAACAGATAGTTCAGTCGTTCATATCACAGATTGCATGTACAGAAACCGAGTTAAACAACAACAAGTGAGGGGAGTGGTACACTCACCGGTGTCAGTACAGATACCTCAAAAGCTTTTGTCCACAAGAAAGCTTTAATCACCAAGAAACCCTAAAATAATCAAAGTAAAACAATTGAAGGTTCCACTTTCAAAAATCGAGTATTCAGAATGCACATGTGAGGCTCGACTACCAGTCGTATGCCTCGCCAAATAATTGCTAATGCAAGGGTGCAAAACATGATTTTTGGAAACGAAAAGGTAACATGAAGACTTAGGCTCAAACAACCCAAAAGCCCTTCATTTCTACCAAAAGGCAATTCAAACTAAAGGAACCAAACGGCCTAGAAAATTGGACAGCATTTTCCCTAAATTTGCTTACTTTTCCAGCGTCATGGCTTCATTATTTCAACAATTCAGTCCCAACATCTCGTACAAAAATAATCTCATTTCCAAAAGCCGTTCACTAGGCTTAAAGTCATTCAAGTACAAAATTTAGCTAGGAAAATGACCGGAAAGGAAAGTCAAGCCCTAAAATATTCCAATAAGCACAATAAGACTCGATTACAAGTCATAAACCAATGCCAAATACAACCTAAATAGGGTTCCATAAGCATACATAAGCATTAGAGGAAACCAGAAAAATCCGGAAATGGAGTTAAGTGTTAACCCAAAAAAATAGTTTTTGACATCATTTTACGGTTTTGGTACCAATGGCACTACAATTATCAGATGGAGGTGCAAGATACACCGTTTCAAAGCTAAGAGATAGGGCTACAATGTTGCAGAAGGTCACTCAGCCCAGTTTCGAGTGTAACCAGGTCAAAAATGCAATATACTACACCAGAACGGCAAAAACAGATACACAAATCGCATTCTGGTGCAAACATCATAAATCAGGCTACCTAAGTCCAAATCCAGTAATTCTAAAGCCATCTGAAAGCTAAGAAACAGGGCTACAATTCATCAGAAGGCCTCAACAACTAATTCTGAAGCATTCCCAACCAAAATAACCCAATACAGAAGCAATTCTCAAATTTGGATAGAAACAGGGCAGCAAGGGTAATTCTATCTTTTCACAAGTTATGTTGCTCCGATTGACCTGAAATTTTGCAGACATCTCTAAAATATCATTCCCTACAACTTTCATGTTTTAATCCAAGACCAATTCGGCCTCTAACTATGAGCTATAGTGCCGGGCAGAATGTAAATCAAAGAAACCCTAACTTTCCAATTTTCTTTCCAAAACAGAAATTGCTTGCAATTAACCACTTTTTCCACCTTCTAGTTTCCTTAACTATCATTTTCAATCATCATACATGGCCACATAATCATATTCATATGAAAACAGAAATATCACCAATAATTATAAAACTTCACCAATTCAACCAAAATTAAGATATAATCCATAAAATTGCATCTTATACCACCACCAATCATGAATTAAACATCATTAGATGGAGGAGAGGGGCTCCTTCACTACTCACCTTAGCAACACAAGAGAGGGAGCAACTAATCACTTTAGTCTTCCAAACAACTCCACTAAACACCTCACAATCACTCACTTAAGAGTTTCTATGGAACAAAAGCAAGATTAAATGGTTGAGTTCTTGGATTTGAGCAAGAGTAGAGCTAAGAATTTGGAGAGGTTTTCTTTCTTTCTTCCTTAGAGAGAGCCGACTTCAAGAGCTTGAAATAAGGGTGAATTTTGGTAATTTTTGTTTTATTGGTTTAGTTGGTCAAATTGTAAAAGAATGAATAGTGGTCTTATAGCAAGATTGAATCATATGGTGACACTTGTCACCCTAATTAATGCATCTCTATCTCTTTGTTTCCTCTCTCACCAATCCACTTGGGTAACCTCTAATTATCTCTTAACACCCGATAATTTAAACCCAGTGTCCAAAACTTAACCTAATTGGCCGAATTTTGTCAAACTTTTCACCCTAGCGGGTCCCACGTCCGAAATACGCTCTTAATTTCTCAAAACCTATTCGATACTAGAAAAATCACCTAAAACCTCTATTTACTCATACAAATTATTTAGAAATTTTTCTAATCAAGAAAATGCAGAAAACATGCCATTAAAGATAATAAAACCTAGAAAATGAAAAAGTTACGGGTTCTCACATCTTATCCTTCATTTTAGCTAAATTTCCTTCATTTTTTCTTGTTTGGTGGCCAAAACTAGGAGAGGAAAAAGAGAGGAGAGAAACCTTTCATTTCCACCTTGATTCTTCCTTGTTTGAGTGAAATCAACAAAACTAAACTGATTAAAGTTTCATCTTGGTGCTTGGGAAGCTAGAAGTGGTGAAAATCTTGGGAGATAGTGGTTAGTTCTTCACTTTCAAGAGGCTTTTGGAACATATAAGGCTACAACTTCCTTTTCTCTTGCTTAATCTTGCTAAGTTTGATATAGGAGCTTTTAATCTTGTCTTGCTATGGTTGATTTCCTAGTTTTTTATAGTGTAGTAGAATTTTCAGTTAGGGTTTGCATTTTTCAGTTTTGATTATTGATATTTAGCTAGCAAGTGTTGTTATTGAGCTTGAAAATGGAGCTTGTGAAGTGATTAGTGGCATGCTTATTCCTTTTTATAGTTGAAAGTTGCATTTCCAGCATTTGGTGGTGAATTTCAGTTCTGCCCTGTTTTTGGACTCAATTTGGGCTATGAATTTCTCCATGTTTTAGACTAAATATACTTTTTGACAAACCATGAAAGTTTTAGGGGTTTGAGTTAATGTTCTACCTGCAAAATTTCAGATCAATTGGATTATTTTAGCTTATGATTTGGCCAGAGCACTCCTGACTTCGCAAAAAACTTCAATTTTCCTGACCTGTTTTTCATGTGCTTCTGACCGTCCATTTTTTACCCTGAAAATGCGAGAACTGGGTGTCAATGTCTTCATAGGAAATGTAGGTCTATGTCTTAGCTTCGAAACTCCATAAAATTTACCTCGATCCGATATACCTAGCTACAGTTATGACCAAAACACCGAAGGATGACAAATCTGCTACTTATAATTTCTTCTCTAAACTGATTTCCAGCTTTGATATCCATAGGGATAAGTATATTATTTCATTTGTTTGGTTGGTTTTGAGGCCTTGAAAAGATGTATGTTGTTGGTTTATCACTTGTGGTTGAATTGAAGGTTTGTTGGCTTGTGAATCCAAGTTGTACTTGAATGGAAAAATGGATAAATACCAAGGGCATGCTGCCCGCATTTTCGCTCGAGAGTTAGACAAGTGAACACGAGACTTGAGCGACGACTCGAGGTTGAAGTGAACTTCGATTGTTTATGGTATTCGAGTTTTTTTTAGTAAGAGATACATAAGTTGAAATTTTTGCCAAAACTCTTACCCTTTAAAAAGTAAAAGTAGCGACCCTTAAAAGTACGATTTTCTCGATTTTTCATACCAAGTGCGACTTTCAAAGTATAAATCACTTCTTTATCAAAACTAAAAGAGCGAGCATGAATTTTCTAAAGTTTCATAAGCCATATGACTACTACTTAAACAAGTTTCAATTACTTGATTTTCTTGAAGCAAAACTCATATGTTTCAAACCCTAGTGGATTTTAAACTCTTAAATGATATTTATCGCAGATTTGGATTTCAACCAAGGAGTTGTATCTAAGTGTGATTTTAATAAGCACTAAGTCTTTGGTGAGTGCTTCCAAATATATGATTGAACTTGATATTTGTTTTAAATGCTTGACTAATGTGGTTGGATGATATTTGATTGGTTTGATCGGGTAAGGGTGTATTTTATCGCACTTGATCTAGTGTGATATATTATTGTTCATTGTTTACACTTGATTTGATATACACGCATATGACTTGCATCCTGTCTGGAATTCCAGAAATCCTGTGGTTAGTTACTCGAGTTGAGCCGGCAAGGGCCTGGTCAATTAGGTAACAAACCCTAAGTCTTTAATTTTGTCGAGTGGAGTGTTATCTTCTCGACTAATCGGTATACTCGAGTATTACCACTAGTGTTTACTTTTGGATTTCGAGCCCGGTAGAGGGTTTGATTGGTGGACGGAAATTGAAGTTAAGTGGTGAACTACTGGATTGGTTACTTTACTTGAAAGTTGATGGAGTGTTAACTACTACTTGATCAAGCTATGGTGAAGCAACGGGAATTTGGCTCTTTAGAGTAGGGGAGGCAATCGGGTCCAAAACAGGTTGGCGACCCGTCAGTCAGAAAATCTATTGACCCGAACCTGACCTGCCAACTCGTGACGGGTCAGGCATGCTGACGCGGACCCGAAAGTTTCTGGTTGGTGGGTCAAGCGGGTTAACCCGAAACGACCTAAAATTTAATTGATATTTACTGATTAACCGGCTGTACTTTTTAATAGAATCAATTCTAAACTAAATTAAGACATCATAAGGGTAAAAATAATGTAATACATCATCTAGCCAAATTTAATAGCTCCAACTTCACACAAGTCAAACAAATCCAACTAGAACAATCTAAACAAAAGGCTGTCAACCAAATAAAAGTTTAGAGTCAATATATTACAATTCACATGATGTTAAATCATGACAAAAGTGGTGCCTCAAGGCCAACCAATGTTCTACCCTCATCATCAGCAACAACAACATTCATAATCATACCAAACTTGTGCGTCCTCCAAGCAACATTCATAGCAACCACTCCAGCTAGGAGGATCATGATCAACACCAAAAAGAGAGAGAGAATTACTTGGATATTAAACCACGTATTAAATCTTATGAAATATTTTTAATCGAATTTAAAAATTAACTCACCATGCATCAAGTATCATGGATTAGAGATTAACAACATTAGAATTTGAATCCTCAATTGTTGTTGCATCAACCTCATCCTTGTTGATATTGAGAGACATGATATTTTGAGTTAAATCCTCCAAATTCATATTTAGAGATCCTACATTATAAGAATGAAAAAAATATATGAGTAACAATACCAGAACAGTAAAATCTGTAAAAAAAAAAATCGGATTTACCTTTACTTTTATCTCCAAACAACCAGTCTTTAATGCAAACTAAAGCCTCAACAATTTGGGGTGAAAATGAACTATGAAATTGATCCAAAATCCTACCACCAAGACTAAATGTAGATTCAGAAGCAACGGTTGATACTAGAACACATAGAATGTCCCTTGCCAATTTACTCAAATCTGGAAATCGAAATTGTTGAGCTTTCCAATAATCAAGAACACTAATATGTGAGGATCGTTTAGCTCTTGGCTCATCTAAATACAATTCCAATTGGCTTTTTTGTGCACTAGAGGTAAATTCAAAAGTGTCAAATTGATCAAATTCCTACATAAGTTACAAATAAAGATATATTAGATACGATAATAAAACAAAATAGTTAAAAATCATCATCACAATAATTATTTTAGAACGCAATAAAGTTACAAAATTTTAATTTTCATACCTCTAAAACATCAAATGATTGGTTGTCTTCTTGGTCCTTGGCTCCATGAGAATAGATTTCATTGCTGCCTCGAGAGCATGAAGATGATGCACCGGGTACGTTCAAAGTCTTCACATACTCATTATAGACATCAAAAGTGCATTCCTGACCTTGACTAATTCATTAGATCTTGGGCCATACAACTTATTATAACTAAATTCAATAAATTGAAATTTATACTGAGAATCAAATACCACAGCAATTGCCAACAAGAGATTGAACTCGGACCAATATTTGTTAAACTTCGCAAACATTTGGGAACCAATCCTCCTCATAAAATCATCCGAACTATTGCACTCCTCAGACAGCTTCAATTGAATTTTAAAAACTTGAGGAAAGTACAAGTTACTAGTTAGATACTTGGACCCCGAAAAAGCATGTTGCCTTATAGAAAACTTGAAGAAAGCCACAAATTTTTTCAACTCTTCCCCGTTCTTCAAGAGATGGACAACACCGAAAATTTGAATCACTTAGTTGTAAGTGACAAAATGCAAGGCGATAATAAAGTGCACTAGACAACATCCTATATGTGGAGTTCCACCTAGTAGGAACATCTTGAACTAAAGCTTTCTTGGAATCAAGAGAAGTCTGTGTTACACATTCGGTGAACCTTAACTTCCTTGTTTGAGAACCCTTGACATATTTGACACATTCTCTTATTAACTCCACAGATTTATCAATTTCTTTCAAACCATATTGCACAATCAAGTTGAGAATATATGCATAACATCGCACATGAAACAACATACCATCACAAACTAAAGAATTTTTCAACTTAAGCTGATTCTTAAGTATTGCAACACAAGAATCATTTGCAGAAGCATTGTCTAATGTGATGGAAAATAAATTTTTTTCAATACCCCAACTACTAGCCAAGCTGTAAATTTTTTCAGCTAAGGCAACACCATTATGAGGAGGAGGCATATAAGAAAAATTCAGAATTTTTTTCTGTAGCAGCCAATTGCTATCAATGAAATGTGCAGTCAAACTTAAGTATCCATCAGTAACAATAGATGTCCATGCATCAGAAGTTAAACATATTCGACTAGGACATCCATGCAATTCACTACCAAGTCTATTAACTTCCTTTGCATGCAATTTTTTAATGTCCGACTTGGCTGTGTTCCTAGTGATATGTTTAATTTGGGGTTCCAAATATGTAAGGACATTTTTTATTCCCTCATACTCCACAAATGAAAATGACAGTTCATGTCTTACTATGGCATGCACAAGTAATTCTCTAAATTTATCTTGACTGAATTGTGCATTTCGTGTGGCTGGAGCACCTTTGTCAAAAGTGATTAGGTACTGCCCAATGTCCTTTGTTGTCATTTTCAAACACTTCTTTATATGTCGATGCAAATTACCTGTCCCACTTTTACTCTCAACAGAATATTCACTCCCATATTTCTTGCATTTGCACTTCAACTCTTCATTTGGATCCTTTTTGGGAATAATGTTGAAGTAATCCCAAACTTCTGAAGTTAATCTCCTCTTCTTGCCAGGCACATCGATTGTAACTTTTGGAGGTAACTTCTTTTTTTCAATTGCACTAGTGTCAGGGCATTGAGATTGCTGGTTGGTGTGGCCTGTTTCCTTGATGCTATCACTACTGCTCCCAGTATCACTATCTTCTTCAATAGTGACTGAATTTGGATATGTCATACTTGTATCCATCAATTAATCATCAAGGTGAACAAACTGATTAAAAGCTGTTAATCATGCCAAGCAGGTCTGGTCTGCTCATTTGGTCATCTATATATTTGTATTCATGCATCTTTGTATACAACCAGCAATAAGATAGTACTCTTAAAAGCTCCAATTAATAAAGGATTAGTTGACTTAATATATATACATATATAGAAGAATAGAAGAAAGCCTGATTGGTCAACCACTTAAACCCCTTTCTAGATGAACCCTATTTTTAATTATACCATTTTAATGCATCTTAAAAGCTCTAATTAATAATGTGTTTAAAAGAATATAAATTTTTTTACATAAAATTACAATCCAAATCTAAACTCGTGTGCAGATAACTTAAGCATGTCTCTGCTTGAACTCCATATTTTTTTGGAGTTAACGAAGAAAAAGGAATAAATGAGAGAAAAACAACATTTTTTTGGCTATGATGAGAGGTACCTGAATATGAACTAGTTGTCTTGGGGGCCTGAATTGCTTATAAATCTGGTTAGTAATTTATTTTGTAAGATATATATATACACACACACACATAGATAAGTTTTCCTTATTGGATTTAATCATCATCGTATTTATTTGGTAAACTCAACAAAAATATGTAGCGAATGATGAATTGATGATAATACCAAACTTGCAGTAATATACAAATTGTTTACCCAAAAAGTGGGCAACAAAAATATTAGTAGTATACTAGGTAATACACGTGGGGTGATTTATGCATTTTGCCCTCCCAATATAAGATGCAATTCAACAATTTGCTTGCACAGAAAAGAAAAGCCAGAAATAAAATTACACAACCCGCGCAAGTGCTTACTACTATTATTATGATTATGTGTTGTATTTAAGAAATGGATACATATGGTGTCACATTGCAGGCAAGTAGAATCTTTTTATGTCAGGCGATTTAGGCATTATCCGACCACCATCTAGTACTAATTGGACTTTTTTTCTTTTACTCTTTCTTTTTGGATCAGAAACATTCTTTTCTATGTCAGGCGAGAAAGGAAACACAAGACTCTCAAGAAAGGAATTTTTTGTCCAATGATCTTAAATAGGGGCAGAGCCAGATAAGAAAATCGAGGTTAATGAATCCCAAGTTTTTTCTACTTTCACTTTTTGCAGCTAGATTTGAAGAAGTTTGTCTTTTAGGATATCTATCAGAGGCAACTACGATTAGAATTTATTGGAGATTGCTATACATAGCCTTCCACTCCAGCCTACAAGTGACAGCCCATGACCAATTGACCACCAAAAGAAAACACAGAGCGAGAAACCAAAGCCATCATCAACCAGATTAGCTAAGCTAGATCTAAATCTGTGTACCTTTTTCGCTAAGCTAGATCTAAAGCTGCTGGCCCTTTCTTGCTGCTCAAATCTCAAAGAAGAAAAGCTGTTGCTTGCTTCTAACCACCGTCCGCTAGTGATAGGTGAGGTGAAGAAGGGCAAGACGATCCTCTCCGATTTTGCCGTTTAGATTTTTAGAAGAGAAAAGGCCAAAAGGGGAAGAAATATTTGGATGAAGGATTTCTAATTAGGGCTGGTCGAACGAACGTGAATTGTTGTTTGTTGTAGTCACTACTCACTAGTCACTAGTCAGTAGTGGTGTATTTTTCTACTATTAAGTCTTTAGATATTTTTTTTAATATTTATTGATTTATTTTTATTTCAGAAACGGGTTAGCAGGTCAACTCATTTTTTACCCGATTTTGACCTGCTTTTTTTCGGGTTTATCGGATCTGACCCGATTTTGACCCGAATCTTCAAAATCTAAACCCAAACCCATTAATTTCGTGTTAGGTTCGTGTCAGGTTTTCAGATCGTGTCGGAAATTGCCACCCCTACTTGAGAGCCATCTGTATCTTTATACTTTGAAATGATTATTACTTGTCGTGTTATTGTTTCTTTTTATGAACTTTTACACTCGCTCATTTTAAGAGTTCAAGTTTTACATATGGCCAACTTGCTACTTGGGTCTGCATGCAGTTTTGGAACCTCACTGAGCTTTAACTCACTCTATTCCATTAAATTTGTTTTCCTTACAGGGGGTACGAGCGAGGGCGTGAGACTGGTACAGGCTAACATAGTTTAGTTTTTGAATTTTTGCGATTGTACTCACGCTAGTGCTCGATTAGGGTTGAATGTATCTGGAATTCATATCTTTTGTTATATTTGGGATTGTATGAATGTTTGGAATAGAGATGAATGTACATGTACGTTCCAAACTTGGGAACTGTTATTCCATTTACGCTTGAGGTTGTGAACTATTTTATTTGAAATAAGTGAGGGAATCCTAGCGAGAACTGGACAGGCGGTCCACTAAACCTTGGGGTACGCCCAAAGGGGAGGTGGGGTCGTTACAAATTTCGGGGCATCAGATCATATGACAAGAGATGAAACACTCCTACATGATTATAGTGCTCAAATGGGTAACTTTTTCATTCGTATTGCAGATGGTTCCCTTCCCATGGTTTTGGGAATAGGATCGGCATACTTAACAAAGGATATTGTTCTCTCTCCTGTTCTTGATGTTCAAAATTTAAATTGTAATTTACTTTTAGTTAGAAAGTTGAGTTGAGATCTTAAGTGTGTCGCTAAATTTTTCCCATTCTTGTGTGAATTTCAGGAGATGGAATCGGGAAAGACTATTGGCAATGCTGAGTTGGTGTCAGATCTCTACCTACTCAAAACTAATAACCCTCCAAGTAGACAAGCTGATTATTCAAGTTGCAAAATGTCCACTAGTATGTCAAAGAGTATGTCATTGTGTCATCTATACTCCTTTATTTCCAATTCAAGTGTCAAATAATGTGGATGACATTATGCTTTGACATTTTTGCCTTGGCCATCCCAATTTTGTGTATCTAGAAAAAATGTTTCCTCAATTGTTCATCAATAAAAGCCAAGTTCTTTTCACTGTGAAAACTGTCAGTTTGCTAAGAATACTAGTACAAATTTTCCTCCAAGTCACCACTTACCTACCATCATTTCACCATGATTCATAGTAATGTGTGAGGTGTATTATGAATTAAAAGTCTCACTGGTGCTCGGTGGTTTGTGCCTTTTGTGGATGATCACACTCATCTTACTTGGATATTTCTTATGAAAGAAAAATCTGAAGTTAGTCACATCTTTCAAAAATTTCATATGATGGTTCAAAATTAATTCAATGCTTATATCCAAATTTTGAAAACCGACAATGCCAAAGAATACTTCAAGTCCCATCTTGAATCATATCTCTCATATCACGGCATCATCCATACTAGCTCGTGTGTAGATATTCCTCAACTAAATGGAGTAGCTGAAAGAAAAAACCGCTATCTTTTTGAGGTAGTTAGAGCACTTCTATTCACAACTAATATGCCTAAATATTTCTGGGGTGAGGCAGTTCTTACTGCTGCTTACTTAATAAATAGAATGCCCTCTAGAATCCACAAATTTCAAAGCCCTCACCAAGTCCTTCTAAAAGCCTATCCTCACATCATATTCATCTCCTCAGATATTCCTCCAAGGGTCTTTGGGTGTTCGGTTTTTGTTCATAATCATTCCTTAAACCGAACTAAATTAGATCCTAAGTCCATCAAATATGTCTTCCTAGGTTATTCGTCCAACCAAAAGGGTTATAAATGCTACTCTCCTATTACCAAAAAGATATACAATTCAATGAATGTCATTTTCTTTGAACATAAGCTTTATTATCCAAAATCTAACATTCAAGGAGAGAATATGAGGGAATCTCAATTTTGGGATGAACTTCTCATCAAAGAGCTAACCCAAATACAGAACACAGCTCAAACACAACCTACACCTTAGCCTCTAGTTTGTCTTCCTTCTGACCTAGACACCACATCGAAAACCAATTTTGAGCCTTCACTACCTAGTAGTCCAACCTTAAATCACAAGTTTATTCAACTTGACTCCTCTTAGCTTCAAGTTTACACTAGGAGGAAAAAGAACACCAATGAGAGTGAGAATCTCATACCTCTCGTGCATTGTCATGAATCCAACCTGAATTCTGATTCTTCTCAAGTTCACTCTCAGCTGAATCCTATCATTCTTATGAATTAATTATTCCAATGAATGATGATGATAACATCCCAATTGCTTTAAGGAAGGGTGTAAGATCATGTACCAAACATTCGATTGGAAATTTTGTGAGCTATGACTTTCTTTCTCCAACATACAGGGCATTTATTACTTCACTTGATAGTGTACACATTTCAAGGACTTTTCATAAGGCTCTTAAACATCCAAGGTGGCGGAAAGTTGTTCATGAGGAGATCATAGCACTTGAAAGGAATGGAACATGGGTGATTTTATCTGCTGGAAAAAGGCCAGTGGGATGCAGGTGGATCTTTACCATCAAACACAAAGCAGATGGAAGTATTGAGAGGCTGAAAGCTCACCTAATTGCTAAGGGATTCACACAATCATATGGTATTGATTATCTAGATACCTTTGCTTCAGTTGCTCAACTTAATACCATCCAAGTTCTTCTTTCACTTGCAGCTAACTATGACTGGCCATTGCATCAACTAGACATTAAAAATGCATTTCTAAATGGCAATCTTGAAGAAGAAGTTTATATCGAAGTGTCCCCCTGGAATGGAAAGTTATCACACTAAAAATAAGGTATATAGACTACAAAAGTCCCTCTATGGACTCAAATAGTCTCCTCGTGCATGGTTTGATAGGTTTGCAAAGTTCATGAAAAAATGTGGGTATAAACAATGCCAATCAGATCATACCTTGTTTGTCAAGTTTTCAACTGAGAAGAAAATTGCTAGTTTGCGTGTCTACGTTTGTGACGCCCCCACTTCTCCCAAGGGTGAACCCAAGGGTATCCGCGAAACGCCTACGCAACTCTCGCCAGGTCTCAAATACAAGTCAAATTTAAACTTAAAGGTACACAGCCAATAATAAAAGACAAAATAAGGAGACGTCTCTCCCTTAACTAAACTTTCAAGTCTTACACCACAAGTTCTCAGAATTACACCAACCTTCCCAAAATACAACTACTAGAAGTCAGCTAATCAATTACATCCCAAAATACTAATCAAAAGTAATCAAACCGTCTTCTCCAAAATTCTTTCCATTCCGATCTCTTGTTAAGGAAAACAAAACTAATGGGGTGAGCGAACGCTCAGTGAGACCAAGAAACACACATGCAAACACATAGACCAAGTAACAATAACATTATACAGTACGTAAAACTGTAAAGTTCGAGTAATTAACATTTCAAGTTGGAAAAGTAAGCAGAAACAATTTAAGGATACTAGAGCTTTCAGGAGCTAGATTCCACTTGCTTCGCCAAGACTCAATCAAATACTTCCCCGCGATGACACTCCGTCAATCGGGTAGGTATTAAATCCGTAGAACTCCACTTACTCTTCTCTCATGTTCACCGTTACACCTCCTGCTCCGGGCCCGCACTTCTTTTATAAAAGGCACTACTCCACGAGTATGCCAAATGAGATCTCTTAATAGATCAAGTTTTTAATTATCTCATGGTTCACCGAACTTCTCGACCAAGCCCATGCTGGCTCGAGTCGCAAGGTCGGCCAATTGAGATTTGGGCGTCCCCCAATTATAATTATAAGTCGATGAGGTTCACTCCAATCGACATTTAATCAACCATATACAATTCAATTATGAGCAATTCAATTATATAACCAATTAAAAGAGGACGAGTGCGAAAAAGTACACACTCGACTCGACAATTCTAAACCATTTAATCAATGAGAAGCAATTCAAGTAATTTCAACAATTCATACACTTGACACTCACCAATTCAAAATAAGTGAGTAAGTGCAAATAAGATCTTTGGTGGTCGGCTCTGAGATTCTCTTTAAGATCCTCTTGAGTGCCTGAAGAAATAACAATTAATTATCATTCACAATTACTTACAAACCCCTTGCCAAACAAGGAAGAATGTGCACTTGCGTAATACTAAGACAATGTCTTAAAAGAATTTTAATATCTCGAAAATCGAGATTCAAAAGTGAGGATTTAAAGTCACAAGAGAAACTTGCATCTTCCATGAAAATGAGTTTAAAACGGTTGATCAATATCGAAAGACAATAAAAAGTTCTCAAAAACTCATTTTCCAAGAAATCATGAATTTTCAGCTTTGCGCGATAAACTTGGTAAAATCAGATCTTGACTTCAGTATGTCTAAAAATGGAAAAATTTATACCGTTGGAAACTAGATTCAAAGTACTAAAATTTCCTAGAAGACACTTTTCCAAGATTCTAAACAGAAAGCATTCATTTTTCAGCTCAAAGTTGCTGATTCACGAAGGTAAGACAGAACCAGTCTTAATTTTCGGCGATATTTGGAAATTCGGTAAAATTCACAGAAAGTGAATCAGCCTTTGAAATTTGTAACACAATAAGAGTTCCATACAAAGTTTCAAAAACAACAAACAGAACTAAATTTGGATTTTTGGGCAACAAGATATAATAGTTTAAATTTGGTTGATTTTTGTAATCTGATCAGTGAATTTCCAGATTCGAGAAGCAATGTTTGGGGCATCATTTGGGCATCGAAATGGTATTGAAATTACACCAAATTTGGTACACTTGAACTTCCATATGGACTACCTCTCTATAAAAATTTAGGCACAAACTTGCATGGGAAGACAGTTAACAAAATGACCAAAGTTGATGAAATTTTCAAAGCAAATCTGCCATCCTATTTTCTCTTTCTTTTTCAAACGTTTTGTCCAATGAAATCAGCCCCAATTCACTCCAATTTTGAAACCAAAGTTTTAGAAACATTTAATAAGCAATTGATGATTAAATGACACTAAAATTTTTGAAATATAGCCTCCCAAAACAGATTTGACCATTCGGTCAGCAAGGAAGGGAAAATCTTCCAATTTCCAGCTTTGTTGCATTTTCGAAATCAAACCATATCTAGCTCTGTACAACTTCAAATTGAGAATGGTTTATGGTGTTGGAAACTAGGTTCAAAATGCTACAATTTATCAGAAGACATCATTTTGAAAATCGTTTCACAAATGGGACCAAATCGAGCCACAAGATGCAGCTTCCCAGTTTCATTCGCATAAACAGTCGAAACAGAACAGCCAAATTTGCCGACTCACTACGGTTCACTCAAAATGAACCAGTAGGGGATTTTTATACCATTGGAAAGATATAAATGTCTAGTTTTGAATGCCACAAACGGCACTCAATTTTGGCTTTTGTACAAAGAGTTACATTCAGACAAAGAAGCACTGTCCGAGTGCACTGTTATACGTTTTCCAGATTCGAACCTCTACCAAAAACTCAAGTTTTGCACAACCATTCAATACGATTTTTGAAAGGCACTTTGTACACACAATATACAACATATATTCATCAATTTCACAGTCAACCAAGCATCAAAATTTCGAAACTAAAATAGAACAACATGACCAGAAATTTCGGCCAGCTTGTATTCTCATTTATCCTTCGATTTCTCTCCACTTTCTAACCATAATCAAGCTATATATCACATAAACAACCACAACCAAACAATCAAGCCTCAAGTCAGCTACCTAGAGGTCTCATCAAGTCCGCTAGCCTATGATTTAAAGCGAAATAAATGGTTTCCTCAAGTCCTCTAACCTATTTTCTTGCTTAGGGTTGTAAACCCATGAAGATTAACCGTTAAACTTCTTGTAATTTGAAAGATAAAAGAGGTGGAGTGGTTACCCTTAAAACCCTTGAAGAAAACCAAATTTTCCACTGAAATTTCCTCCAAGAAATTCCACAAGATTGTTTCTTACTCCAAGCTAGGATGAATCTCCAAGAAGCTAGAAAGTTGGATGATGAATTGCAAGCAAAATGAAAGCTAGAAGTGAGGAGTTTTCTTTCCCTTCTTCCTCCTTGAGGTTCGGCCAACTATGGAGAGAGAGAGAGAGGAGGGTTTTGTGTGTTTGGCTTGTGTTGGAAGATTGGAGAAAAGTTGCTTTAAGTTGGGTACAAAAAATCAACTTTGAATAGTTGTCGAAATAGTGTCGTACACTACCGATTCCTCTCTTGTTTGGTACACTCATGCACTAATCCTCCAATGTAATTCCTTTAACACTGTAATTACTCACTCTTACGAGTCTAGTAGTAATTTCTCAAATCTCCACTTAGTTGTTCCGATGCGAAATACGCAAACTTCCGACTCGCGCGCGATAAAGCGAAATTTAAGGGCAATTCACGCAACTAAAATATAATTAACTAAATCTAGGGTAAATAATTATAAAAATAACTATTTTAAGAATAAAAACATGAGTCCTCACAACGTTGATGATATTATTCTTATTGGTGATTTCAAGGAAGAATTACAGGTCTTAAAACAACATCTAGTAAGGGAATTTGAGATTAAGGAGCTTGGTAATCTAAAGTACTTTCTTGGTATAGAAGTAGCAAGGTCAAGAAAAGGTATTGCAGTGACTCAACGAAAATATATATTGGATTTGTTGAAGGAAACAAGGATGCTTGGCTGTAAACCAGCAGATATACCCATGGATTTAAGCAAAAAGATAAGTGCAGAATCAAGAAGCATTCCCGTAGATAGGGGGAGATACCAACGACTTGTTGGTAAGTTAATTTATCTCTCGCACATGCGTCCAGACATTGGATTTGCTGTCAGTTTAGTGAGTCAATTCATGAATAATCCCACAGAAGAGCATATGAAGGCTATGAATAGGATACTAAGACATCTTAAGTCAACACTTGGAAAGGGATTATTATTCGGGAAGAGTAACAAAAGGGAGATTGATATCTACACTCTTGCTGATCATGCAGGGAATCTACTGGATAAACGCTCAACTTCTGGTTATTGTTCATATGTCTAGGGAAATCTTGTTACATGGAGAAGTAAGAAATAATCAGTTGTTTCACGAAGTAGTGCAGAATCTGAGTTTAGATAATTAGCATTGGGATTTTTGTGAAGGTATCTGGGTTCAAAGATTACTTAGTGAACTGAGGGTGATGGACAAACAACCGATTAGGTTATTCTGTGATAACTAGGCAGCTATCAACCTTGCAAAAAATCCTGTTCACAATGATAAGACAAAGCATGTTGAGATTGATCATCATTTCATCCTGGAGAAGATCGAAAATGGGACTATTCAAATTGTCTACATCCCTACTCAACATCAAACTGCTGATATCCTCACCAAAGCACCTCCAAGAACTAGATTTGAGGAGTTAAGTTGCAAGCTGGGCATGTACAATTTGTACAACCCAGCTTGAGGGGGACTGTGGAATTATCATCTATATTAGTATTCTTTATTTAGTTATTGTTTTTTGATAAAGAGATTTGGTTGGTTGTTAATTAAGTCTCATCTAGTTAGTTTTCTATTTTTCGTAAAATTCCTGATTTGAAGGAATTCTTCCTAGGCTAAAATGCCAGCCTCTCTGCTCTATGTACCTCTCTGTTAGTCATTTCAAAAATATAAAAATGATTTCTTTTCTATCTCAAAATTTCACAGGGAAAGAATTTGTTTTCGGATGGCTGAAAATATTTATTGGCATTTAAAGTTCATGCTTTGTGAATTGATTAGTGACGGTGAACAATTTCATAGGGATTTAAAGATCAAAGTTATAGTAAAACCTCTTTTCATATGCACTGAAATTCATAAAAATCCAAAACTTCCCACTTTAACTTTTATAACAGCATCATTTTTACAACAAAGAGCCAAAAAAAAAAAAATACAAGTGTACTTTCTAAGTCTTAAGTCATAGCACCATTTGCACGGGTCTCCCTGCACTATAAGGACTAGTTTGAGTTTAAATGCATGAAATGAAATGGACCTCAGATTTGTGACCTGTCCCAAAAATATAATAATATAAAATCATGATTTTGGACCTCTAATAGTTTTGCAATGTTGACTTCAACAATTTGGTGCATGTGCGATTAGGCTAGGCAGGTTTTATTTTCTTTTAATTTCGTTTAAGAGATAATAGTGAACCAATTAAATTAAGAGAAATTTTACGTACTTTTAGGAACCATTCCCTCAATGTACATCTTCAATTGTCAAAGATGATATTAGTTTATATTCTAAATATTTGAAATTGTAATAATCTAAGGATCTAAGACCCATATTTGAAATTGTTCTAATCAATAGAATCTAAGACCCTTATTTCATCATAACCATTTCGTCGATGTGTGTCCCTCATTCTCAAGGATGATATTAGTTTATATTTTAAAATATTTGAAATTGTTATAATCTAAGGATCCAAAATACTTATTTCATCATCTAATGATAAATTAATAATGAGGGCTATAGAGTGTTCCTTAATTAAGCATTATTTAATTATTTTCTCCAATGTTTTGACAAACAAATTAATGATGTACGTGACAAATTAAGCTAGAGCAATATATATTGATACGCCTATATTAATGTTTTTGTGCTTTTTACAACTTTGATCAATGCTTTTCTGATATCATCTTTCATTTTGCAACACTTTCTTCTTTGTATCTAATCATAAAGTCCCAACTCTGTTTTGAACTTGTGAATAAACGATCTACAAATGTCTCTCTCTTTCTCTGTTTTTTTTTTAAGATGGCTTTAGTATTTTGTGAGTATGTATATAATCTAAATTGAGTGGGAGACAAGATGGAAGATGAAGTGTATCAATTGTGTTAATTAGTGTTCATTATGCACCCTGAAAAAAGGGTTTTAAGTGTAGTTGCAGTTTGCCCCTTAAGTAGAAAAGCTAACATTTTGTCTTCTTGAGTTAAGGTTAATCTAATGGAAAATTATTTATATTGTCAATTTTTAGATTCTAACTACCAATTTACCCATTACTATAATAAGATTGCATTCTGCCATTCCCTCTAACTTGAGAACTCTATTTCTGTAAGGTGCAATGTAATACAAAAACAGGGTTAATTGTAGAAATTGCTCTTAAACTTGCACCTACTCTGTAGCTTACCCTTAAATAAAAAAAAATATGCAATTACCTCTTAACTTATTAGGTATATGATTATTTGAAATAAAGTATTTACGCTTGCACACAAACACATTTTTTCAATCATCATTGTAATTTTTCAACCAATTTTTTTATCGCATAAAACAAGTGGTTTAGTAAATATTGCAAATAATATTTACTTCACAAATTTCAATCTCATTTTTATCTTTCCAATTATCTTTTTATTTCACATACATCACATCACATCATAAAAAATGTTACAGTAATTATCTCAAATAAATCATTCAAATAAACTCATTGTATACACGCGCACTCTTAAATTTATCGTATTATCGTATTCTAATGGCCAATTTATCCATGACGAGAACAAGATTCCATTCTTACCCTCCTCGCAACCCGACAATTTTACTCCATTATTGATCTTTGCGTTTTGTCTCAGCAGTTGATCTGTTACTAGATTACAAGTCCAGCAAGAGAGAAGTAGGGTCCAAAAGGCCACCAGTATCTAGGATTCTTGCAACCAAATCACGTAGATAGGAGTAACACTCCAACAAAGAGGAAGTCAAAAGGGGGAAAATGGGGTCGAGAGTTCTGACGGTGGCACAAGATGGGAGTGGTGATTTCAAGACGGTGCAGGAGGCCATTGGTGCTGTTCCTTTGGGCAATACTTGTCGAACTGTGATTCGTGTGTCTCCCGGTGTATACAAGCAGCCGGTGTACATACCCAAGACCAAGAACTTCATTACTCTCGCCGGTTTCCGTCCTGAAATTACTGTGCTCACCTGGCACAACACTGCCTCCTCTATTTCACACCATGAGGTCCCTTTCAAAATTCCTCAATCCTATTATTTTCCTTCAACCATTTAAAATTGGATTGAATCTTACCTTTTCTTTTTCCTTTTTAAATATAAATATGCTGAGATGGTTTTTGTTTAGGGATCACGAGTTATCGGAACAGGGACGTTTGGATGTGGAAGTACCATTGTGGAAGGAGAGGACTTTATTGCTGAGAATATCACCTTTGAGAATTCTGCTCCTAAAGTAATCATCTTTTATTTAATTCTGCCTTGATCTTTTCATTTTTTTAGGTCACTCATTGTTTCACTTGTAAGATGTTGAACAAAAATTAATTCAATTCATTGATCCTTGCAATATTGCAACAACTGATTTTTTGTCCTCTGGTCTTATTGATGCCATTGTGTTCAGTGCAACCGGTAAAATTGCAACTTTGATGTGATTTGGAGTTTTAAATTGCAGTAACAGATTGAAGAGCTTTTGGCTGGTTCTTTTTCTTCTTGATGTCTGTCTTCCCAATTTGATTATGAGAATAAATGATAAGAAAAAATAGGATGATAGATCTGAATGAACAATAAATAGTGGGCATATTGCACTTTAAACTATTAGTCCCTACATAGTTAGCTGTATGTTGTGGTATTTCAGAGTACTTTCAAGTAACTGGGTCACGTTTGCTGTAGTCCTTGCTTTCCCTTGTAGGGCTCTGGTCAAGCTGTGGCTCTTCGAGTGACTGCTGATCGCTGTGCATTTTACAATTGCAGATTCCTTGGCTGGCAGGTATGAAGATTGATTCATTGGTAGTAGCTGATAAGTTTTTCATGAAAATTATATACAGAAGGATGAAAACTTTGGATACTAGATAGTAGATGTTGTAGTTTTACGTTATTTGGTTTGGTTTGATTTCTGAAGTTGCAAACTCTCATACTGATTGCAAACTTACACCTGCACGCCTTGGTTAACTGTTTATTCAGATCTTCATGATCTGAGGCCAATATTGTATACAATTTATATATAGCAAAGAGAAGAAAGCTATGATGAGGGTTAATAAAAAAGGAAGAAGATAGGTCAGTGGGACTGTAAGTTTGCAGCTTCATCATTGTGCTACATTTCTATAATCCTCATTTTTCCAAGAAGCTAAAAAGGAGAACATCATCTGCATAGCTGTTAACAGACAATAGTATCCCTCTCCAGGACCATAAAATAATGTAGTCGTTAATTTGTGATTTAGCTTTGCAACATGTTCTTTTATGAAAACTATGCAGGACACACTGTATCTGCATTATGGGAAGCAATATTTGAAAGATTGCTATATTGAAGGAAGTGTGGACTTCATTTTTGGTAATAGCACAGCTCTTTTGGAGCATTGTCATATTCACTGCAAATCAGCTGGATTTATAACTGCACAAAGCCGAAAATCTTCTCAAGAGACAACTGGCTATATATTCTTAAGGTGTGCCTTCATTTTATATATTTTACTTTAACTATTTTGAAATGGTTTTGATTATTCATTATAATTGGTGTTTTCATTTCATTCTTGAAATTAATTCCATTTCTGTAAAATTCAAAGCTCTGGCAGTGTCCTATGTATGAATGTTCTTTCTGGCCACCTGTGTTGATGAGCTACGATTATTCATTGGTTTTGTCCTATATTATGTGTATGACCAAATCCTGCCTGTTATATTATCATACAGTGATGGTTACTGTAGCCTAAACTTCAGTGTGTAAAAACTTGTCAATTGTTTGGGAATTTACTACCAAAGATCAAGCTTCTGGCCTTTCTTCTCCCTCTGATCGACAAGAACTAAAGCAAAACCAATTTTTGAAAGGCTTTCATCAGCTTTATAAAAGTGGACTTTTGAGTATTTCTCTGGGTTTTGTTGCTGCTACAGCTCTATATGTATGCACGCTAATCACAAATATATATTACCATGTTTTTCTTCTTTTAAAGTTGTACAATTAGATTTCATTTGCTGTTTGTGAGGATTAATGCAGATGTGTCATTACTGGCAATGGCGAGACAGCATACACATGTCTTGGAAGACCGTGGGGACCTTTTGGGAGGGTTGTATATGCATACACTTATATGGATGCTTGCATTAAGCATTGTGGCTGGGATAACTGGGGCAAGACAGAAAATGAAAGATGTGCTTGCTTTTACGAGTACAGGTAGGCCTTTTAGTGATTTGGGGCATTGTAGAAAATGTTTATTGTGTTCAGTTTTTAAGATCACAAATGGAAATTGTATGAGGGTTTAAGGGCTTGGAGAACCACAGAAAAAGAAGAAAAAAAAATATTTTTTGATAATTGGAAAAAGAAAATGATTCTTTTTGGAATTTAAGTCATTGAAACTAACAGGAGCATTTATGCAATAATTGAATCACATACTACCATGCTCGTGCAACAGGATAAAAGACAAAGCTGTTTGATACTATGTGAATGTGCCTTGGGGTTATAGGTCAGCGTAGGAATGGGATATATATTGACATCAAGACCAGCTATTTATGAAACTTGGCTTTTTTTTCCCCATATTGAGATGGTTCAATGGAATTTCAGGTGTTTTGGGCCAGGTAGTTGCTCCTCCAAACGTGTCACATGGGCTAGGGATCTCTTGGAAGAAGAAGCTGAACAGTTCATAATGCATAGTTTTATCGATCCAGATCCAGAAAGGCCTTGGCTGGCTCAAAGAATGGCTCTACGGATACCCTACTCTGCTTAGGACAATGTAAGAAGCTGGCTGACTCAGAAACGAAGATATATGGTTTGTAAGCAGAAAAAGACTACCTCGCCCTACTCAATAAATTGTTAGTTAGCCATTTCAACCTCTTCGGTGATTACAACTTCAGGTTACACGGAAATGTGCTAGATCATTTGCATTTGCGACCAGACCAGATATCTACTCTTATGCTTTTGGTGCTTTTTAACTACTTTATGGTTATGTGCCTCTGTCGTACTTAATTTCTGTGGTATTAACTGCTAAGATATTTGTATGTATTTGATCTTGCTTTTCTAGTGCAATGCATAATGCTGATGTAGTTCTCTTTCTTTTTTCTTTTTTCTTTTTCTGGGAGGTAGAAGCTTTTTTTATCATGCGTCTCGTTAATGAAAAAGACAGCAGACTGCATGAATAATGATTTAGAGCCGGCTCGATGGCTCTGCCTTGTGGATGGTTGCGAAAATGCAATTTCTGCTCGTGTTTGATTTATGTTTGTTAGTGCAGGACCACCACTCTCGTGAGAATAAAAGTGTGACTTGAGAGGGAAAGAGAGACATAGATACGAGGGTAGCGTGGGCCTGAAACTCATATCCCAAATTGAGGGGCAATAAATCTCAATTAGTCTTAACAAACTTTAAATAACAGAGTAGCAACTCTGACGCTTTATGTATATTAAAGTGTAATTAATGAGGTTGGATGCATCATACAAGCAGTTGTTTTGAAAATTAGCCACAAACATGCAAATTTAAAGCAAGTGTTAATTTCTAAGCCGTGATATTTGTAGGTTTTTTTTATTATTTTGTGTCGTATGGATGCTAGATAAGCACAGCAAAAAAGAAGATGATGGGACTCGCTATAAAATCCTAGCATTATTATTTTACTTTTTATCGTGCAGTGTAAAGGTGTAGAATAGAAGAATCTTTGTTATGCTGCCAATTCTTTATAAAGTTTGGCATTACAAAAGTCAAAGCATGTTTTATCTTCAATTCATGATTTATCATTGCAGCTCAAGCCAATACTTGGAATGGATAATAGTGGTTTACCATTTATTAGAGCTTTCAATATAAGGAAATATTACTCCTTGTCTTTTTGGCTATTTTGACTTGTATTGGAGGTTAGATTTATGCCATCCTCCTTCTTTCTCCTTATTTTATTTTAGGGTTATTATCACTTTACCCCCTTAAACTATATCACTACTATCAATTTACCTCATAACGTTATCTTTTAGTCATTTCACTCCCATAAGTAATTCAACTCAACATATTAAGAAATTTTGGACAAAAATACCCTTTTATTTTATAGTATTATTATATTGTTATTATCACTTTATTCATTTAGATTATAGTGATACAATCACTTTAGTTCATAATATTATTTTTTAGGTATTTTACCTAATCGTTAATCTAATTAGTATGGTCAAAAAAATTTTAATATATTTACCCTTTTTTATATATAATTTAAAATAAAAAAGTTGGAATGGTTATTCTTCCTTTTTTTTCACTTTAAGAGATCGAAAAATATAAAAATAAAAGGATTTTTTCAAATTTCTTTTTTCACATTTATTAATACTAGGAAAAGAAAAAGAGATAGGAAAGAAGGAGACAAAAAATTAGATTTTGCAAAAGAAAAAGAAAATAAAGAAAAGTCTAACATTATCGTACTGTTTTATGTTGTCGAGATTAGAATTGGAATTTGGTGGTAAAAAAAAGTGAAATAATTTTAAAATAATAAAAGTATTTAATCCTTTTATTTGTAATTTAAAAAAAAAAAAGAATTGAGCTCTCTCTCTCCCTCTCCCCCTCTCCATCTTTCTAATTTTTTTAATATTAATAAGATTGCCAAGAAGAAAGAAATTAATATTTTGACTTTTTTTCTTGATACTAAAAAGGAGAAGAGTCACTCTAAATTTTTTATTATTTTTATTATACAAAGAGGAGGGTATTTTTTAAGTTTTTTAACTTGATAAGTTGGTTTAATGGTAGGATAAATTGTCTAAAAAATAACTCTAGGGGGTAAATTGATAATGAGACTATATTTTTTGGGGTATAAAGTGATAATAATTTTAAGGGTTAAACATGTTTTTTCACTTTAATTAACAAACTCTGTTAAGTTTGACCATTAATATTGGGGGTAAAGTGACTAAAAGATAACGTTAAGAGGAAAATTGATAATAGCACCAAACGTTAAGGGGGTAAAGTGATAATAACCCTTGATTTTAATTAGATTTAGAGATGGAATTCCTCTCCCATATCCAGGGTTTGAAAAAAGAGAATTGGGGAGTAAGGACCAAGTAGGGAATAATTCGGCAATTGATTCAGTTGCGACTCTCATCGTTTGCACTTCTCCAAATTTTAGTTGAAATTGAAAACATATTTTAATAGTTAATTTTGGAAAAACTGACAGGTGAAGACCCTTTAACAAGTACTATCTACGATGAACCCTGTTTCTATATTGACAGACAATGCTCACCAAAACGTAGTAACATTTATATATGGCAACTTTTTGTGAAAAAAGAAAAAAGTTGTAAGTTTGGATAATAAAGTTATAGTTCTTCGAAAAAGAAAAAGACAACAAAAGAAAAGGAGGACATGCCCTCAAAATGTAAAGTAACTGTTTTTGATAAAACACTAAGTTTAGTCAATGAACAATTGAGTTTTCTAACTATAGAACTCAACTGCTAATGACAAGCTTATTATATTAATTCAGGAACTTACTATGCTATAATTTATTCATTAACCGAAATTGGAACCGTAGATATAGGTATTAAACAGTCATTGAAGAATTAATAAATAGATGCACCAATAATTTCAATGTACCTGCAAAAGAATAATGGGCAATGCAAGTTTTCTGATTGAAGAACTCAACTGCCAAGGGCAAACTTTATATCAATTAAAGAGCTTAGTAAACTATAATATCAGTCCTTATCGAAATTGTACCAAACATTCATTGAAGAATTTTGTTTTTTCCGAACAGTGGAGGGGTGGAACTTAAAAAACAGGGAAGATGTTGGGGGTCGAGAAATTTGAATCCAGGACCAAAACTTCTTTGGCATTGAAGAATTAAAAAATAGATAAAACAATAATTTCAACATACTTGCAAGAGAATACTGGGCAGTGCAACAATGTCCTATTACATCCTGGTGAGTGGTAACAATCAATATATATAAATTTTACATAATCAGAAAACATAGAATCAATAGATAAAAATTTAATTAATTAGGCCTACAAAAACACATTTACTACATGTTTAATCACGTAGTCGGAGATGATCCGATTAGTTTTCTCTGTTGGATGGAAAGAATCCCAGAACACGTACTTATTTGCATCCGGACACGTAAATGGATTCAAACGATGACATAAGTATCCCATCTCAAACAGTCCTGTGGCACAACAGGCTACTGCTGCACTTTCAAACCCTGTTTCAGTGCAAAATAAAGCAATTTTTAGCTATGACAATCACTGTATTATTTTAGTGATGGATTAGAATAGTTAATTTGAGAATCAAGTATATATTATTTGTGAAAATAAAAAAAAAATGTGGTCAATAGTCCATGGAAAATATTATTCTTTATCCCCGCCCCTCTATTTTTAAAAGAAAAAAAATGACAAACTCTTTTATCCATTATGAAGTTTATTTTGTATGCTGAAAATGTGTGCATATGTCATGATTTTTTTTTATTTTATTGTATTGTTAGCAAATGTAACTTATTTTTTTAAGTCTTGTTAGCCTGTACGGATTTATGTTGGAAACGAATTCCATATGCTGCTCATGCTTTTCAGCTAACAACAATAATGTGTACCACTAGGTACCCAGAATTGTAAGGCTTTGGGTATCTGTATTTTCTTTTAAACTCATTAGGGTTTAGGTTTGGATGTAAATAATTTAATGAATTTGAGTTCGCATATAATGATTGCAATCAGAACTCAAGGCGAGTCATCATTACTAGGGGAGTTGAAAAAGAACCGAAAAAGCAGATAATCGAAAAAATCAAATTGGTCCAAATTGAAAAATAAAGTAACTAAGCCATAATTTCTAGAATCGTTAGATTACCCAAACTTATTTTTTAAAAATTAGATTAGGGTGCAGTTTTCAATTTTTAATAACCGCGGCTTTCGTAACCTACCCGCATATGTGTAAGGTTAGTTAGGGTGACTAATACTCAAACTTCAATCTGTAATTATTTAGTCATTTGCTGAACCATTATACATTTTATGTCTCACAACTTCTAAGCTTATCTATGTAAGCCTAACTCCCATTTACCTTTTCTACTTCCTACATTCATCGCTACTAATTTCATTTACTCCATTACTCCGTTTTTTTTCCCCAAAAATTTATCTTCTTTTCTCATAAATTCTATCCATTTCATCACTCTATTAATTATTTTGTTTTCAATTTTTAAAGCTTACATGTTTGGATGTGGACTGATTTGCCATCCTTAGTAAGAAAATAAATTAATAGCTTTCAAGAAGTGAAGAAAACGAAAGTAAATTTTTGGAATATTCAATACTATAAATATCTAACATGCTTTAATTTTCTATTTTGTTGATAGTTTTATTAGAGTTATAGGATTAAATACTCTTATTAATTTGGACAAAGGTTTTATTCTTTGCTTTTTTAAACTAATTCTATTTTTTCCCCCACAAGTACAAGAGGATTATATTATCCTATATGCTGGCCCTATTTCACAGATTAACCAGTTGAATAGGGTTAGGATATGGGTTTCAATTTTGTTGAACCAACACATGTAATTAGGATCAGCGAAATTGCAAATAGACTGATTTCGCGATCCATAAACACCACTAATCATTACTTCATTATTTAGGTGACAACTGTAAAATTTTTGTTACTACATCAATAAACAAGAATTAAATGCTAATCCCAAGCCTATATAAAAGCTATAGAAGGTATTGGGTAAATGAACTTTTATCCACGACCCTTTTCGTCCCTCAAGTCTTTTATGTGTTTATTAAGTCTCCAACTTATAAATTTGATTCTAATTGGTCCCTCCAAGTCAAATTTAAGTACGTAATTCTTACTTGTCTATTGTGGCTTGATTTAATGTCTGTTTTTCACCTCTAAGTTGAAAAACGAGGCAGGTTAGATCTTTTTAAAGTTCTCATCAAGTATTTAATAGTTAACTAATTTGATTCACAAAATTGACAACACTATTATTTTAACAATTTATATAAATAAATCAAAAATGAAAAATTGCTCTTCAAATAATTACAATCTTAATATTACTAAGATTTTGGAAATGAATTATTAAAAGTTGTCTATAATCTTGGGAATGTTTTTAATTATAAGTAGATTGCATGCATTTGCCTCAGCAGTAGGCTAGCATCCCCGCTCGTGCATCAGTCTTTAAGAACGTCAACACATTGGTGGTTCCCATGCCGACAGAAGCACGTGCAACATTTGGATCAAATCAAAACTAAATTTTTTTTTTTTTTTAACTATCAATACTAAATATCTAACTGACCAAAATTCCTGATTTTCAAGATTAATTTTCTGAAGCAATATATCAATGCAGGTATTGATTAGGAATTCCATCTCTATTGTTATCTCTATTTATTAATAGGAGATGGTCATGGATTTTGGAATACTATTGTTAGTCCCAATTGCTTATAGCAAGTTTTTTTTTTTTTCAATTTTTTTAGTAGAGTAGGGTTAAATTTTAAGAAACAGAAAGAGGAAGGGAGAGTTGAACCCAGAACCTCAATTTAGTACATGATTTCATGAGTTTTTAGCAAAATATGAGAAATATGCACCTGATTTGTTATCATTGATACAATTTCACGTAATTCAAATTTACACCATTAGCCAAATGAGATATTTAATATAAGTCACCATTTTGAATGTGTATAGGAGATGATCATTCAAACCGTTGACAGCCCAGATTGGACTGTCATGTCTATTTTGGTTGCCCTTTAAATTGTATGGGAAAGATCAAATCTATTGGTGATTTTGTTGGGCTCCACGTCTTATGTGCATAAAAGAAGAAATATATATACATTGTAAAATAGTTTTCAATTGTTCTAGAAAATATATATTTTTTAAACTTTTCTACTTCTGATTAAGAAAACATTATTATTAAATCAAATATAAGAATATAAGAATTTGTTCTTGTTATCAAAGTTTTGATAAAAACAAAATATGTCAAAGGTAGCTCTCTAATTCAGCTGGAACTAGCTAGCTAAAAGCAGAAATATAAATAGAATGAGATCACCTTAGAACAACTTTTACATAAACTCAAAAGGGAATTAAAAAAAAAAACAGTTAAAGAAAGCTAAAATTAAGAAATTTTATGCAACTGAGGTTAGACTCTTGAAAGAAAATATTGCTTTTGCTTTAGAGTAACAATACACTAATGTTTTAAAAGTGCCTTCTTCTTCTTTTTTTCCTTTTCTTTTTTTACTACAATAAAAATGCTATTGTTATCTAGCACGTAAAGCTCAGCGAATAGTATAAAGTATTACAATTTGTTTTTAGATGTACTACTTATGAGCTAGTATCATTTTTCTCTATTTATAAACATGTATTGTTAGTTGTATATCGTTTACAACAATTATCAGCGACAAATTTCACTGCCTTCTACACAAAATTAGAGGTTATAAAACCCCCATTTAATAATTGCTAAAGGTAATTAGCTTTCGAAATTAATGCAAATTTTAGCATTTGAATAATTTAAAAAGCTCATTTTGGAGGATGTAAAAGAAGGTTGACTTACCAAAAGCAGATGGTTTCTGAATCATTTGTAGAAGAGTGTTGTAAGGATTGGACAAGACTGCTCTGATGCCAGTAAGCTCCCCATTAAGCTTTTGGACCAAACCATTCAACTTCCCATTGAAGTTTAGAGCCACAACATTGTAACTTTTTATGCATTCATTTCCATTTCCACCAAAATAATTTGTGGTTCTTTCCAAAGGAAGACATCCCATTGGAGGAAGTCCAGTTAAGACTATTTTCCTTGCTCCCAATTGATACAAATCTAAGGTAAACTTTTCTGCTATTCCAAGAAGAAACGCTTGGTACTGATCAACGTTGTATTGGGATCTTCTGTGTGGCAATGTATAATAATTTTCCAAGAAATCATTTGTTCCTACGCTGATCACGTACAAAGCCTCACGAATAATGAAGTTGGCTTTTGCTGTTCCTAAATAGGCTTTGAGTTTCTTTTGATAGTCCTTGAAATACTCCACTTCCTTCCAAAGAGGTATTACATTCTGCATTTGAAGTACAGTTCTACATACAGTTAGTACATCACATTCTCATATTACTATCAACATTCTAAAATTCCCATTTTTTTTCAATTTTATTTTGACCTCTTTCTTCTGTTAGATTAATTAATCTTTGATACACCATCTATGCAAATAAGTTTTTATTCAAACTGATTTTGATGTATGACACCTGTGCAAAAAAAAAAAAAAAAGATAACTCAATACTTGAACAGAAGTTAAGTATCATGCATCCAAATTTGATAATAATAGAATAGATTAATCACGTTATTTGTCAGAGAAAAATAGTTACCAAGCTGGTATTTCTAAGATAAAGACTAATCTTTTGAAGATTTAAAACATGAAAATTTATTTCAAAAAGTAGGTTTGACTTTATGGTGCACAAAGCAGCTGTTGAATGTACAAGATATTTCTGCACTTGGACAGAAATCTACACCATTAATGGGGAAAAAAATAAATGGTAGCACAAGAAAATTTTAAATGTAAAACAGTATTACCAAAATTGCAAAATTAATTTGACAAATTTAAAAAAGTATCTAGATTTTAAATACGAAAAAAGATACAACTGCAGCACTTGTTTTCGTATGCTAAAAAGGAAAAGGCAAAAATCACTCAGCATTTTTTTTTTTTTTTAAAACTCGGTATGTATAGATGATGCCTGGCATCTATTATTTTCAAACTATTTGGTTGCCAACATTATTAAGCACAGGTGAACATTAAATGAACGGTTCGCAGTAATTACTTGGTCGGTCTTACTTTTATTTAACTTTTCAGAGATGCACATTAATAATTATGTACTTTGTCTTTGGTCCGAATACAGATTTACCTTGACTTAAATATTGTAAGGATTTTTCTAACGGATAGCTGGACATCCGTAAATGTACCTAAATTTCAACTAATCTAACATCTATATATACACGCGCTAATAATTACTACTTTCCCTTACATATATATGCTTTTCCTAAATAATCTTATTTTTTCAAGTGTCTAATACCTGAAATGTATTTTAACAGTGCCCAATGAACACTATATTGTAAATTTTGAAATGTTGAAATTTAGCTGAAAAATGTATGGAATCTCATGTCCCAAAAGCATATTACTCCGTCTCTATATGATATCCACGGTATTTCATGGTCATTTAACTTTCAAAGTGAGCAATCATCAAGTGATAGGAAAACCATGCCAAAAAAAAAATTGAAGGTTTTTCTAACGGGTGCCAAATAAGCACGTACTCATTAGTCTAAATCACGCCTTTTTTTTTTTTTTTTGCATTTAAAAATAAACTTACAATTGAGAAGTCAAGAATCGAATGAAACATGTTCTAGGTAATATCCCTATATTAAAGATATCAGGTCTAAACTCATACTTCTTAGAGTATATACAGTGAAAAATACCTCATTTACCAACAGAAAATGCAAATAATACAGAAGGGTACTCGAGTCATCTCCAAGCTGTGCAGTCTCGAGTTCAAACCCTAATTAGAGTTAATTATTCCCAAATTATCATATTAGAAGAAATAGTGCATCACTCCAAGTGGTACATATTACTATTAAATTTCTTTAAAATGTGCATTTTTAATTGACTAGGGTCGTATCTATTATCCGTGTAATGAAGGCCATGTGTATGTCCCCCTCATAATACTTTTTTTTTTTTATTTTCTATATTAATAAAAATGGGGCTGGCATTCCCCTCCCATGTGCGAGGTTTATGCAAAAAAAAAAATAATAAAGAAAGGACTAGGGACTTACAAGCACATCAGAGGTTTTATTGTCATATCCAGTACCAGCAGAAGCAAAGCAAACTCCTTGAGCAAAATCAGCGATATTATAACTTGGATCCAAGTAAGCAGGCACAAATGGCCTCAGCCCAAAAGCCTCAGACATGAAATCAGTAGGTATTCGACCATTGCAGAACCTTCCGGTCGGCAAACCACCGTAGAAATCACGGCCATACGGCTCAAAATTGCTCTTGAGCACCGTGGAAATGTGGTTGTTATTACCAGCATCAACTGAAGAGTCTCCAAATACTATCAAGGCTGGGACTTTAGCATGTGCTAGGAAGATCTTCATGGCCAAAATGAGCCAAAAAATGTACTCTTTGTAGTACTCCATTTTTGTTCTTTTTTTGTGTTTCTGGGCATGGAGAACAAGGCCAGGTGACTGGGTTGGAAGTGTTGAAGAAATATGACGATGGGGTTTTTATAATAATGTTCTAGCTAGTGATGGAAATGACAGTATTTTATTTTATTTTTTATTTTGAATGAGTAGAGGGGGCAAAGTTTGTTGAAGTCATTAATGGGAAATAAAATCAGCCTCATTAAAAATCTGGTACAAGAGCCAAGCGAAGTTTTTATGGTAATTAATGAGAGACTTGATTGAATCCATGCCATGGGGGGTCAGGTTGGTGTGTGTAGTTCAGTTTGGTGGAGCTGAACCAATTATTAGTGTCCAAACTTTGGTTTTAATTAATGATTCCAACGCATAGTATGTGTTTTAATTAGTTTCTTGTTATTTATTAGTGTCTTTGATTGACCAAAAATTGAGGCAAAATATACAGGTGGGAGTTAATGTCTGTGGGCACGTAGCTGGACAAAACAGCAAGACACAATCTTGAGGGTACGTTGCTCAATTATAAATATCGGTTAAAAAAGAATAAACAAAACAGTAAAAATACAACCGACCTGCGAACCAACATATCTCAGACAATTATGCTTGCGAGTATGATGAACAGAAGTTTTTGCCACTGCTTTCTTCTAAGAGCCTTCAAGTACATTGTTGCATGTTAATGGAACAGAAACCGGAAATGTTTGTCTCTTTGGTAACTCGAAACATACCCCGACTCGAGCCCTTAGAACCCCAGCCGGCACACCAAATCGGAGAGAAGCCGACAGTCCCATACAGCTTTTCCGGGCGAGTCAGGATGTGCGACGCAGTGGGCACGAATCGAACCCTACTCAGTAGGAAAATCAGCAACACAAGACCGACCCCTCAACCGCTGCGCCATATACCCTGGGGCGAAATGTTTGTTTCTTGACTTGATATGACACGAGCACTCATTAAGAGGCTGCCATGTGGTGCTCATGTAAAGGGAAGCTGCGAGGACCGAATACGGTTCATTTTGCATCCATGGACAATCTTTTGTCTATAAATGCCCAATGATGCATTACTCTTTTTGTATTTTTCCGTTTTCCGTTCAAGGAAGACTCCAAAACCTATAAGGGAGAAGGAGGAAAGACAAAGGAAGAAAGTTTGAGAATCGAATTAAAAACTTCACAATCATCTAATGTTCATATCAGCTAAATTGAGTTATGGGTACTAATGACGCTGTATATTTCTTGTTTGTGCAGTAATTGAACTTATGGCCTCTATATTGGCTATAAAAACTCTATGATGACATTTATGGTAACATGTAATCCTAACTATATAAAAGCTGGAAGGGAGTTTTGCTACAGCGAAGCCATGAGTGGTTTCAATGGTAATTCCATGGATATTGGTAGGCATTTTTGGGTTCTGGGAGTATTCTTGTGTATTATTGGTGTTGTACTTTGTGCTTTGACTATCTTCCGTTATTTTGGAAGGACTAATGGCAGCCTTTATGGCGGGCCTCTTCGTGTCCTGCTGACTTTTGGCCGCGGCATAGCTTTTGCCTCTTCATTATCGAGGAGCTTTTGCCTAGCTTCCTTCCCAAATTTCTATTATCAGCACAAATTTATAATTGTGCACATGTTTAATTATACATCTACCTCTATCTACAATAAAATTATTATTTTTCTTACAAATTAAACCCACATTTTATCCACAAATTATTCACAATCAATATATATGTAAAACCCAAAAAATTCACCAAAAAAATTATGTAAGATATATATTTCAAAAAATCAGTGTATATGGAAAGGCAATTTACACACATAAAAATATGTATGAAAGAAGAGGAATAATACCAACAATAATTTATTAATCACATCATAAAAACAAGACTCTTAATCTTTTACTCTTCTCAACTAAACACGATAATATGACTCTCTATGGATGGCTTGATAAACAAGTTTTACAACCATAAGAAATTTCTAATAAGATATTAATTCCTAAACAATAAAACTACCATAGTTTAATTCCAATAGAATTACTAAAACCCTAATTTGACTAAAACACTATCAAATAATAATATGAAAATTTCTAATTTTGAACCTTGATTTAATATGCGGACAATACAAACTATCACTTTGTCTTTAAATAAGTCAATTAACACTTTTAATCATGCAATAATGTAACAAAAAATTATAAATTTAACTAAATAGCTCCAACTCATAAAAATTATTACACACAAAATTCAAAATACAATCACCAAAAGCTAGTATTTTTTCAATATCACTTGAATCACTTTATTTTTCTTCATTTCTAGAGAATTACTAACTTAACTGTTGGAATGACTTTTTGTAGCCAAACTCCAAATTAGGTCGATTGATCATTTGTCTTAGATCTGACTATTCAATAGTTTGACCCGACCAACATTAATTTTTATAGTGCAAAATTGGGAATTTAAATTCATTAGCGGATCACAATTATTTAAGATATCCTTGTGGGCCTAAATCTTTTGAGAGAATTCGAGAGTGAGAGGGCATCCAATCACTGCTTTAGGAGTTTAGTTCATTGAAAATAGGATGCAATTGGCCGGTACTGATTGATAGATGGACTAAACTTTGGCATTAAAGGGGAAAAACAAAAAGTTTTTCTTGAAGATTTCACAAATAGAACTTAAGCATTTTCAATCAACAAAAAGAACTGTTGGTTTCATTGGATTGCGACGGAGAAAAAAGTCCAAGTCCACAATCAATGCAATTAATGACAAATAAATTAGAATTTTTATTCTTGATTCACTTTCACTGTCAAATAACGAGTGAAAGTGAATAATGCTCATTCTTCATCAATAATGTCTAGTAAAACACTTTCATATGTTAGAAACGAAATATCCTAAATAATCCCAAGTAATTTGGGATCAATAAATGTACACATTCATCTTTTAGCAATTTAGTTGATGGTAATTCTTTTAGGTGTTCCTGCATATGCTCAAACAAAATGCAAGAAAGGAATAAGAATAAAGCTAAAACTGTAACATAGACAACAGATTTATTATATGGCACATGACTTTTAAGTTTGAAACACATTGATAACAGAGGCAACATGGAGCTTGATACATCAGATTTAGGGCATGTTTACACTCTTTAAAGTGTAATTCACATGTCACGTCAGCATTTTACTTTCTCCTCTTTTATTACATTTCCACTCACAATGAATTACACTCTACAAGATATAATAGCATGAGTCCACAATTAATTTTTTAATTAATGAATAGCCCACCAATTACTCATCTTTTGCACCAATTACTCCTCTTTTAATTTTTTTAATAATGGGTTTCTACCCATTACACGCAATAGGTATTACACACCCGTGTAATGGGTGGCCCATTACACGATATATGCAACTCCGTTGGAGTTGCCCAGTGTCATACACTTTTTTGAAACTATCGATCTTTTCATTATGAGTTTGATAAACATACTTTTAGCCTCAGATTTTAATGGAATTTAGAAGACATAATCTGTATGATCCTGTTAACTAATTCTACAGTCACATGTTGCCACTTTAATGTTCATAGTAAGTCACATTAAGCTGTCTAAGGCCTTATTTGGGGTTGCGGTTTTTTTGGTAAAAAAAAAAGTACTTTTAAAGTGTTTGGTGAATATCATCCCATAAAATTAGAAGTAGAGTTTTTGGTTTAAAAGTAGGGAAAATCGTTCAAAACGTCCCTCATAGTTTACAAGATGACTTTTTTCGTCTCTCAATTTTAAAAGTGTAATTTTACGTCCCTTACAAATTCACATTGATCAAATTTGGTCCCTACCTAGATTTCTGACTAGTTTTTTGCCGGAATCCACCACGTGACTTGCATGTGATCATTTTTTGAGGGCAAAATTATCAAATCTAATTTTTACATAATTTGATTCATAGTCCCTCACATTTTACAAAATGAATTTTTTCATCCCTAACATTTTACAAAATGAATTGTTTCATTCCTCACATTTCAAAAAATGAATTTTTCTATCCCTCACATTTTTCAAAATGAATTTTTTCATCCCTCATTGATCATATGTATGAATAGCTTTTTTTCTATAAACTCACGTATATGTCTATTTGATTTTACCTGAATAGTACAAATAACATGTAATTTATCTTTATTTGATTTCATCTAAACATACTAATCGTAGTTATACACATGCTATTTAATAAATATATATATAGGGGTTTAAAACTAATAATTTTGTTTGAAACCCATGTATATATTTATATGATTTCACCATTTAAACCTATTCAATATTTGTGACATTTCTCTTTTGGTAATAATTTATTTATTGAATTGTATAATAAGGTCATCTAATTAATGGGGTCTAACTCGAATTCTATAATTGTGCTAACAAATTTCAGTTTAAATATGAAATTTCTACTCGACACTTTTAAGACCAACAGTTGAATTAATTGTCTTGTGATTGTCTTAAAATTTGAAAATGCCAATCACTTATTTCTTTTTGTCATAATTTTCTTTTGTTTATTTTTTCTGTACAAATTTAATTCGATATAAACACTCGATAATATTTAGGATTAAATGTCTTCTTTATTTTCAAATTTGAGTAAAAAAATGAATATAAGTGAAAAACTAACAATTTTTTTAAACCCATATATATATCTATTTGATTTCACTTGAGCAGTATGAATAATACGTAATATATCTCTATTTGATTTCACATGCTATTCGTACTGTTCAGTGAAATCAAATAGACATATACATAGATTTTAAAAAAAAATTATTCGCACACATGATCAATAAAAAGATGAAAAAATTCATTTTGAAAAATATGAAAGATAAAAAATTCATTTTGTGAAATGTAAGGGACGAAAAAATTTATTTTATGAAATGTGAGAGATTATGAATCGAATTATATAAAATTTAATTTGACAATTTGCTCTTAAAATATGATCACGTGCAAGGCACGTGGTGAATTCCGACAAAAAACTAGTCGGAAACTTAAGTAGGGACCAAATTTGACCAATGTAAATTTGTAAGGGAAGTAAAATTATATTTTTAAAAGTGAGGGACGAAAAAAGTTATTTTGCAAAATGTGAGGGACGTTTTGAACGATTTTTCCTTAAAAGTATTGTTAGCAAAAACCCAAATTTGATACTTTTAGTAGCTTTTGTGATTTAAAAAATAAAACATCAAATTTAATCATTTCATCCTATACTATGAACCAAATAAAGAGATAAACACTTTTAAAATTCTTCAAATTATAAATTATCCAATACAATAAGTACTTATTGAACTATATCTCCAAATAATATATTTAAAAGCACTTAAGCAGTTAATAAGTACTTTTAATAAAAACTCTACCAGGAAAGTGCTTTTCAATAAGTTAATACAACCCCAAATAGGCCCTAAATTACTTATATTTACACCTAGTACAAGTTTTTTCCTTTTTCAGGCAATAGTAAGTATTTTTATTAGTTGTCAAGAAAAAAAAGAGTTTACAAAGAGAATCTAGCAGCTCAGAAATACAAGCAGTGCTTTCTAACCTAGTGTAAGTTGATCCTTGCTCTTGATAATGCCACATAATGTTGTAATAATTTCATTTTGACTTGGATCAATGACAAGATTATTATGATGATTTTTTGTGCTGCTAAATAAGTGCATTTAAACTTACTGTGGTAAAACGATGTAAATACAAGGGGATTTGGAATCGAATACCACAACATCTTCGCGTTATCATCATTCTAGTGCATGCTGAAGTAATATTTTAGAATTTATGACAAATTTGCATTTCCTTAAAATTTGAAGGTAAGGCTTTTTTTTTTTTAAAGGTCCCTTCTATCGTTTACTCACTTGCAAATAACTTAAAAAAAAACTTTAGTTTTACTAAAAAGAATGAAAAAGGAAAATAAAATGAAAGGTCCAATATTGCAGCTTGGAAGGGAATGAACTAGTGTTACCTGGAAACTTGAGAAAACAGTTTCTTGTTCCAAATCTAGAACGATGTTTTTTTTAATACTTAGCAACTTTTTTGCCCCCTTGAGTGTGGCGTTGGTAAAGTGTCTTGTTTTGCAAAAAAATCATTGACTGTATTATTTGATATGGTTATTTTCAATAAAAATTGTTAAATTTACCTCCTTAGGGATTAATTTTATATATACTGATAGTACATACACTTTTACCGACCTTTAAATGCATGCCATTTAATTCTAATCTAATACAAGATAAACTTTTGTCTCAAACGACCAAAAAAGGGGGGGAGAACCAATAGGATTACTAAATTTTTGGCATTATCTACTTTTGATCACTACTTTCACTTTCAAGTTAACCTGTTTCCAATTCTGGAATGGTGCAGTATTATCTCATTCTGTATACTTTTTTTGGAACTACATCAAACAGAGATTACCTAATCTTATGCATAAATTGGTTGACGTAGTAATGAAAACTTTTTATTTGGCGGTTGTTGCAGCCCATAAAAGTAATTTTTTGCATATCCAATAATGTAAGGTATAAAGTTCCTTTAATAGATTATCTTTACTAAACAACAAGCAAACTTTATTGAAGGTCCTTTAATAGATTATCGTTACTAAACAACGACCAAGTGTAACGAGTAAATTAAATGCTCAAATTATGACAGCTGTAGCCAATTAAAAATTCAATCCAAAGAATAATAAATAAAAGGGTTAATTACAGTTTGTCTCCTTGAACTTGACCATTTATAATACTTTATCCCATTAAACTTTAAATATATACACTTCGCCCCCTTCATTGACTAGTCAAACAATAATGATGAATTCTCCATCCAAAATTTTAACAAAATGACATTAGTTCCCTTACATAATAGTTCTAGAATAATGCTATACTTTTAATCGGAATATGAAACATTTTATTAGAAAAAACACAAAATCATATGTTTTAAAAAATTAAAATATCAAAGATGGTATAATATCAAAGAATTTAAAAATTTATGAAGCATCTACGCAAGTTTTCCATTGCTTATCTTTCTTCCTTAAATTGTAAATGGATTAGTTTTGATAATTTTCATTTACTTTGCAACTTTCACAAGATTTTTATGAGTTAGCAAGATGATAGTTGGTTATTTTATACCACATTCATACCTTGCTTTGTATTTTGTTTGCATTCTAAATTTAAAAAAACTAAAAATTCTCTAAATACACTTTTCAATACATTTTTATTTTTAATCATGCTTTTATCTCATATAAAACACATTAAAAAGTGCTACAATAAAAACATAAGCAAATAATTTTCATTCCAGATGCACTAATTAATTTTTTATTATTTAAAGTACGTCTTGCTATTAGCATTGAAATAAGCAAATTGAGTTGCTTGGACTACTTTTTTATGAATTATCTAATTCATTTTAGTACTAAAAGATTGAAATGCATAGTGTAATTGTGTTTGAGTGTATTTAGCAACTATTAATGAAATAGGTATTTATTATATTACAATTATTATATCTGTTTAAGAATTAGTTAGGGATATTTTGATCATGAAATATATAACTTCATTTTAACCACGTCAAAAAGTTGACTACAATAGGTAAACTGTGTATATTAGGAGTTTAGAGAGCAAAGTGTTACAAGGAACCTAGTTCAAGGGGCAAACTATAATTAACCCTAAAAATTCATTCCAAAGAATTCAATGCTTAGTTATATTGGAGGATTTTAGAAGCCCACAATCTCCTATCCTTCAACTATTTAAAATTATGCTACAGTAATTAGTCAATGATTTTTTTTTTTAAATGGGTGCCTAATAGACACTCGTTAGTACATCTAAATTACTATGTGAATATACACAATTACGTTATTACACCCATTGCATTTGGAAACTTTTTTAAATTAACTATACTTATCTAACTAACTAACACTTGAGACCACTCTTAACTCTAGTCGAACCATTAGTTAATTCATGAGGAAGACCAATCAGACAATAAATAAGCTATATAAACTTGAATAAATGTCTTTCTTTCTGCAAATTAGTAAAGCTTAGTTGCTAAAACTGCTCCAAATAGACCACAACATGCAATTTGATTATCCCCGTCTATGGGGAAATTTTGTCCTTCCCATGATATATATATGTATTCTTTTCGTCCTTCAAATATTCCAAACATTTGGTTTTTTGGGATAGCCTTTGATACCAAGGTCTCTCATATTTATTTTCGAGAAAAGTGAGTGTTAATATAAAAATTGCCATCAAAATAGAAATTTAAAATTCCATGTAGGTTCAAATATCACCAAAAAAAATAAAACTCCATAATATGATCATTTGACCCAATAAAATTAAAAGGGTAAATTATCTTTTACTCCCTTATGGTTTGGTACTGTACCATATAACTCCCTTATGATTTAAAAACGTATATATATAACCCTCTCATGATTTAGATTAAAGTGTCACTATTAATTTTTCTGTTAAAATTAATGGTCAATAGTAAAAAATTAAAGTCAAATTAATAAATTGATAAATTCATTCTTTCAGTACTTTTTTTTTCGCCTTTTTTCATTCTCTCTCTCTCTCTCTCTCTCTCTCTCTCTCTCTCTTGGGAGGAGAAGAGATGACTTTGAAAATCCGTACTATAGCCTACACAATCTTAATTTTCTCTAAACACCAAAGAGATGAAAGGAAATTAAAAAATAAATAAACAAAAAAGATGGAAGGGAAATGTAAAACAAATAAATAATAAGAATAAAATATCAAATATTTTTTGATTATAAATATCATTATAAATTTTTAAACCAAATCTTTAATGGTATTTTCTATTTTTATTTATCTATATTTATTTCAATTTCTTCTTTTTATGTTTGGAGGGGAAAATAGAAGTAATAAAAGGGTAAATTTATCAATTTATTACTATTGACAGTTAGTTTTAATAGAAAAACTAGTTGTGACATATTAATGCAAACTATAAGGGGCTTATACATAGGTCTTTAAACCATAGAGGGGTTATGTGATAAACACCAAACCATAGGGGAAATTTATCCAAATTCAAACTATGTTATAATTGTGGAGAATAATCTTTACTTCTTTAGCTAGTTCGCTCAAAGATGAATCATCTTTGACTATGGGAGATAAAAAAAATATGGGAGATCAAAATGAATTAGATTAAAACGATATTTGGAGAATCTAAAAGACCTTATTGTTAGGTTCATGAGTAAAAGATTATGTCCCATATTAGTTTGAGAGATAGAAATAGAGCGGTTAATATGTAAGTAAGGGTCCGAGACCTAATAGTTTAAATTTTTTTGTTAGACTTGAGTTCCTGACTTATATATTGGGTTCTTTGGTGGGCTTTCTCGAGGTATTTCCCCCTATCAAATTGGTATGAGAGTTTCAGGTTGCGAGACTGGACTGCTCATGGACAAGCGGATTCTTTTAAGAGTAGGACCGGTGAAAATTCTTTTCTTGATGGTGTACTGAAGTACCAAAGTGCTAAGAAATTTGGCTAGTGGACCAGATATGCCATAGGTTTGGCAGGGGGTCCGGTTGGTGTTAGATCAAGGAGTCAAAGGTTGGCAGGAGTCCAGAATGCAGTTTGAATGTTAAAGAAAAGTGACTCCATATTTGGGAGAAGAGGTGACCTTAGGTAATAAGATAGGTTTGCGTTAAGTATTAAAGTGGGATTGAATAAAGGCTTGTAAATTTGGATTTAATGTGAAAGGTTACTCATGAAAGGGGAGATTTGATAGATTCATGAGTAAATGATCATATCCCATATTGGTTTGAACGATAAAGATAGAGCGGTTAATATGTAGGTAAGAGTTTGAAACCTAATAGTTTAAACTTTTGGCTCAGAGTTAGGTTCTTGACTTACATATTGGACTTTTTGATGGACTCTCGAAGTGTTTGTCCCCATAAAATGCTTGTCAGTATCCAAGCGCGGAACACACAATTATTGAGATATCAAGTATACAACAATTTAATGACAAACAAGCCACAAGTATGAAAGATAAATGACACACAATATTTAACGTGGTTCGACTCCATTATTGAACCTACGCCCACGGAGAGAAAACTCATTCTTTATTATGAGAGGAAAATCTTATACAAGAATACAACTTGAACCCAAATTCAACTCTTGTATATCATCTCTCATCTTCTAAGAACTCTCTCCCCCTATGTATAAGGCTACATGACACCCTTGTGTGTGTCTTCTGTGTCTCTTGTATGTTCTTTGTGTAGTATGCCAGTTCACCTATTTATAAGAAATATTATTTGGCCAAAACCCAAATAACAATAGGAAATAAGTGTTAATTCCTAAACTTATACAGAATAGGAAATAACTTCTAAATCTTAAACAAAATAGGAAATTTTTTGTTTATTATTTCAAGTACCTAAAACCAATTAGGAAATTAGTTACTTACACACAAAACAAAAAATCTATCTAAAATAAATTAAACTAATTTCCTAACAAATCTCTACCTTGGCGAAAATTTCTTTTAACAACCGTTTGTTTTCAAATACCAAATAATATGCTACCGAACTACACAGCCGAATCAATATAGTTCTGATATTTAATTGATTCAATCGGTAAATGAACAAGTGTAGTTACCCCGAATTCAATCTCCAATTGACTCATGAGAAGGTGTCTCAATTCACCATCTTCCTTTGCAGGATTTCTTTTCATCACCACTTGCAAATTGAGATCCCCTTCTATGAACTCTATTTCTGACTATTGAGGCAACCAAGTGGCAAAATCCTTATACTTCTTCCCATCCTCAGGACTATCTCGCCACTTGTGGTTTTCAAAATTCCACCTAAATCGAAAAACTCATAACTATCAGAGTCTTTTGGCGCATGAAAATTAGATCTCTTTATTTCTTTAGAACACATGCCACACTACCTCAGGAGTATAATTCGAATCTAATAACCATTCAAGATGAAGTATCAACTGAGGGAGTTGTGAGAAAGTCTCTATCGATTCACATCCAAAATCAACATTGAATTCCACCTTTTTCTTAACCCTTGAATCAGCTGTTTAGAGTCACCGTCAAATATCTCCATGCTTTTCGATTTTCCATCCTTCACCTTCAATACTTCTTACCAAGCTCTTGAAATAAAGATACCACCCATTAAATTGTTCAATTGGTAATAGCCACCAACCTACTTGATCTCAATAGTTAATTAGGATCCAACCTTGAACAACCAAACTCTTGATCCAACCATTTAGTTTGTTAGGATCCAAGTGCTTGTGAACAGTCCAGTTTCGCAACCAATCTCTGATACCACTTGTTAGAATTCAAACACGGAATACACAACTATTGAAATATCAAGTACACAACAATTTAATGACAAACAAGTTGCAAGTATGAAAAATAAATGACACACAATATTTAACGTGGTTCGGCTCCACCATCGAACCTACGCCCATGGAGAGAAAACCCGTTTTTTATTATGAGAGAAATCCCTATATAAGAATACAACTTGAAACCGAACCCAACCTTTGTATACCATCTCTTATCTCCCAAGAATTCTCTCACATTCCATGTATAAGGTTACATGACGCCCTTGTGTGTGCCTTGTGTGTCCCTTGTGTAATATGCCAACTCACCTATTTATACGGACCATTATTTCGCCAAAACCCAAATAACAATAGGAAACTAGTGCTAATTCCTAAACTTATACAGAATAGGAAATAACTTCTAAATCTTAAACAAAATAGGAAATTTCTTGGCTGCTATTTTAAGTAACTAAAACTAATTAAAAAACTAGTTACTTACACACAAAACAAGAAACTTACCTAAAAGAAATTAAACCAATTTCCTAACACTTATCTCATCAAGGAAACAATGCACCCACTTTGATATCCAATCCCCTTCAGAGTCCTCAAAATCCAAAGCCATATTAATTGAAACAGGTCAAGTCCTTGTTACAGAAATTGAGCGGTGAAAGAGAAAATTATTTTAACTATACTAGCTTAATTTGAATTACAGTAGTTTCCCTCCCTAATGTTCATTGCAAATAAGAACATCTTCTTCAGTTCTTTTGAATATCTACACAAGTTGATGAAGGAATAAGAAAATTTGTTTCAATTCTAGGGCCCTTTTATTTTCTAATCAAGGTGCAGGACACAAGATGATTTCTGTATCCTTTTCTTATTAAAAAAAAAAAATCAAAGGCATGGATTTTTTTCTAGAATGTTAAATGTACTTTATGGGATAAGCGACAGTTTTAGAGATTTTATGCTTTTTTTCTTTTTTTTTCGGTTTATACAATATTACAAAGGGCACAAAGAGGACAAATGCTTAATCTTTTTTCCGTTGGAGGAAACCACTTGAAAGTGGCAGCACCAATTAAGTGACAAGTTTGTGGTAGGAGGCAAAGGTTCTAAAAGTTCTAGTGGTGGCCAAGAACCCAAGAGGCTGTTGGCTTAACAAATGCTTAATCACATTAAGCACATTGTGAAACAATTGGGTAGAGGCCCCTTCCCACTAAAACTTGTAGTCACTGATTAACAAAAAATCATAGAATAAGATATCTTCTACCAGTTCTTCTCAATCTCTTCTTGTAGTATTGGATTTTAGTTTTTATGCGTAGTACCTGTGGAACCTATGGCTATGATTCGTGGATATTAAGACACAAAGTGGTCCAGGGGAGATTGGGACACTGATGCAGAGGTCAGTGGAGGCCTGCAATCTGCGATCTAGAAGCTACAGAATTGGCGGAGAGGTAACTTCGAAGACCGACAGATGAAAGGAATTGTTATTATGTGAGTAACCGAGAGAATACAAGAAAGGAGAAATGTAAAGCTATTACAGAATGAATATCAAAAAGGCTGCCTTATTTCATAGCCTAGATTCCTATTTATAGCCATCTAAGTCGGCTGTCAGGCTAATGCTTAACCTGCTGACCTAGGCTGACATCACTAGATTCCCACTAACAAATTGGCTAACAAATCCCAGCTGTATGGCCATAACTAACGTGTGCATGGCCTGCATGGCCATAACTAACTTTAGCTAACAAACTTCAGCTGCATTTCCTTTGGTATATCCCGCGCAAATTATGGAATAACCAAACACATGCATCAATACCCTCCCCTCGCCGAGTCCTTGTCCTCAAGGACTGAAGTTGGGAAATTGCAGCTTTAAGTCCTGCAGGTATTCCCACGTAGCATCCTCTGGGAAGCTGTTACTCCACTGGACTAATACCTGAGTTGCTGCCACCCTACCACGCTTGACCAAACGCCTGTCTAATATGGCAATGGGTTCCAACAATAGCTGACCCTGGCGTGAGACTCCAGCTGGAATGTGAGTATGAGTGACCCCTGTGCCCATTTTTTTCTTGAGCACCGAAACATGGAAGGTGTTGTGAATGTGAACATGCGAAGGAAGTGCCAACTTGTAAGCCACTGCACCCATCCTTGCCAGTACTTGAAATGGGCCAAAGTAGTGTGGAGATAATTTTTGACAGTGATGAGTCCTTAACAAATGTTGCCGATATGGTTGAAGCTTGACATAGACCCAGTCACCAACGCTGAACTCCCTTTCTGATCTATGTTTATCTGCCAACTGCTTCATCCTGTGCTGCGCCTTAGTCAAATTATGTCGCAGGGAGTGGATGACTTTCTCCCTTGCATGTAAGCTTCTATCCACAGATTCGACCGTTGTAGCTTCCGGTAAGTAAGGAATATGAATAGGGGGAGGCTGTCCATAGACTATTTCATAGGGAGTAAATTTAGCAGAAGAGTGGTGATTCGTGTTATACCAATATTCTGCTAATGGTAGCCACAAACTCCACTCCTTAGGGTGATCACTAGCCATACACCTCAGGTAATTCTCTAGGCACCTGTTAACCACCTCCGTTTGTCCATCACTCTGAGGATGGTAAGCAGCGGACATATTCAACTGAACATGCTGTAACCTGAATAGCTCCTGCCAAAATGAACTCAAGAAAGTAGGATCCCTATCACTGACGATTGTTTGAGGTAACCCATGGAGCCTGTAAATTTGATCCATGAACAACTGAGCAATGGAGATGGCTATGTAGGGGTGAGCCACTGCTATAAAGTGGGCGTACTTGCTGAGGTGATCAACCACCACTAAGATCACTTTCTTGCCATGAGAGGGTGGTAATCCTTCAATAAAATCCATGGAGATGTCTGTCCAGATCCTGTGGGATATAGGCAAAGGTTGTAGGAGTCCAGGGTAGGGTGCATTATCTGATTTATGCCTTTGGCAAATGTCACAGGAGGCTACGTACTGAGCCACATCTCTAAACATGTGCTGCCAATATACAACCTGTTTGAGCCTTCTGTAGGTCACATCCACTCCTGAGTGTCCCCCTTGCGAGCTAGAATGCCACAGGGAAATCAACCTGTCCCTCAAGGGTTGATCCTTGCCAACCACCAACTTACCTCTTCGTTTTAATACCCCTTGTTGCCAAGAGTAAGTGTTGGAGTACTGGTTATTGCGTGTCAATTTTTGGATTAACTCCTGGATGTGTATGTCCTGCTGCCAACTTTGCTGAATATCCCTGAGTAATAAAGATGTGACTGTGACTAGAGTGTAGTTTGAACCCCCCTCCAGTGGCCGTCGGGACAAGGCATCTGCTACAATATTATCACATCCCTTTTTGTATTGCACCTCATAGTCAAACCTCATTAACTTGGCTATCTACTTCTGTTGTAAAGGTGTGTGTACCCTCTGCTCAATTATATACTTCAGGCTCTGATGATTAGTTTTAATAGTAAAATGCCTTCCCACCAGATAAGCTCTCCACCTCAACACTGCAGTCACTATAGCCAACATTTCCCTTACGTATACAGACAGAGCTTGATGTTTAGGACCCAATGCCTTGCTGAAAAAGGCTAGAGGTCGCTTATGCTGCATCAGTACTGCCCCAATTCCATTCCCAGATGCATCAGTTTCTACAACGAACTCCTGAGTAAAATCTGGTAAAGCCAAAACAGGTGGACTGCTCATGGCTTCCTGTAAGTTCTTGAAGGCCTGAGTAGCTGCATCATGCCATTGGAACTGGTTTTTCTTAAGTAATTCTGTCAATGGTTTGGTAATTTTCCCATAGTCCTGTATGAACCTCCTGTAGTAGCCAGTGAGCCCCAAAAACCCCCTTAGCTCCTTGACTGTCTGAGGAAGAGGCCAACTCACGATTGCCGAAATCTTCTGAGGGTCTGCTTGAACTCCCTCAATATTGATGACATGGCCTAGATAATCAATCTGTTGTTGTGCAAAGGTACATTTGCTTCTTTTTGCCTTCAAGGTATGCTGCCTTAATAATTCGAACACCATCCTAAGATGTTGTAGATGTTCCTCCCAACCACAGCTGTATATCAAAATATCATCGAAGAAAACCAGAATAAATTTCCTTAAGAATGGCCTGAAAATGTCATTCATCAAACTTTGAAAAGTTGAAGGCGCATTAGTCAGCCCAAAGGACATAACCAAAAATTCATAGTGGCCGTCATGAGTCCTGAAAGCTGTCTTTTCCACATCCTCTGCCTTCATTCTGACCTGGTGATACCCAGATCTCAGATCCAGTTTGGTGAAGAACCTTGCTCCAAATAGCTCATCCAGTAGTTCCTCTATCAAAGGTATAGGGAATTTATTCTTTATAGTGGCATTGTTCAACTGCCTGTAATCAACACACATTCTCCAAGACCCATCCTTTTTCTTTACCAACACTATTGGAGAAGAAAAAGGACTAGAACTAGACCTGATGATGCCACAAGCCAGCATTTCAGCCACCAACCTTTCAATCTCACCCTTTTGGAAGGCCGGTTATCTATAAGGTCGCACGTTGATGGGTTCCGTCCCCTCCTTCAGAACAATTTTATGGTCATGGAGCCTTTTTGGTGGCAACCCCTTAGGTTCCTGAAACAAATCTTCATAATCATTCAGTAAGTATTCATGTTCTACTGGATTGCTCACCTGCTGATCCTCAGTGTCCGCAGAAATGGTACAGAGAGGTAAGGTGTCTGCTGTGGGGTCCTGCACTACTCTGATTAGGCATAGTTGCGCCTCAGCGATTTGCTCAGGTTTTTGAAGTATTTTCTGCATTTTTTTCTGCTTAACCAGCTGCAGCCCTTGTCGCTTCATTCCCCTTAAAACTACCTTATGGCCAGCTTGCATAAACTCCATCGTAAGCTCTCCAAAGTTCCATTTCACATCCCCAAGGGTAGTTAACCATTGTATGCCAAGAACGAGCTCACACCCACCCACTGGTAACATGAGTAGGTCAGCCTTGAATTCCTGTCCGTGCATTTTCCAAATGAAGTCCTTACAAAGGTCCTGCGTGGTCAACTTATTTCCATCTGCCACCTCTATCACTAGGGGATCAACCCTGTGTGTAGTTAAACCCAACCTCTGTACAACTTTAGGGTGAACGAAATTATGGGAGCTACCACAATCTATGAAAATGTTCACAGATTGTCGTCCCACATGACCCGTGAGTCGTGACCCTAGGGGTGGCAATCGGGTCGGGTTCGGGTTGGCGGGTCGGGTTGAGGCTTAAGTATAACAAAGAACCTGCTGACCCGAACCCGACCCGCCAACCCGAAACGGGTCAGGGTACCTGACACGAACCCGAAAATTTCGGGTTGGCGGGTTGGCGGGGTCGACCCGAAATGACCCGAAACTTAATTTTAATTTATTAATTTATCACTGTAATTTCTAATGAAATCAATTTTTCACAGAATTAATTACATCATCAAGTAATAAAAATTTAAATAAATAATTTCAAACCAAATCTAAAATAAATTAAACACCATAAAAGTGTTTTATCCCAAACCAAATATAAAATAAATTAAAACAGCATAAAAGTAAAAAATAACATAATATATTATTTGTCCAAATATAATAATTTTAACTTCACACGAGTTAAATAAATTCATTTAGGATTAAGTAATTAATGCCTTTGGAAAAAAAATGATTTAGTTTAGTTAGATAAAATAATTTTTATGTTTATTAAATTAGTTTTAATTCGTAAACGGGTCACATCGGGTCATATCAGGTCACCACGGGTTGACCCGAAATTGACCTGTTTTCTTTTCGGGTTCATCGGGTTCGACCCGATTCTGACCCAAACTCTCGAAACCTTAACCCAAACCCATTAATTTCGTGTTAGGTTCGTGTCGTGTTTTCGGGTCGTGTCAGGAATTGCCACCCCTACGTGACCCTCATAGTTTTAAAATTAGGAACACTCATGGTAGTCATGGCATTAAGAGAAATATGTGCCAGTTGACCTTCATCCAGTGCGTCTTCTTCTTCACTCCCTGACCCTTTCTCCTCCTCCTCTGGCATGTCATCCCAAACCTCCAACCTGTGGAATTGTTTATTACCACATCGGTGCCCAGCTATGAATCTTTCGTCACACCAAAAGCACAACCCCCTAGCTCTTTTCTCATCCATTTCTGCTTTACTCAACCTCCTGAAGGGTCTTTTGGCAATTAACTCTTTCTGCTTCTCATTACTAGGTAGGGCTGGAAAAGTAGGGAGAGGCAAGAGTGGCTTAGAATCTATCTTCCATTTGTAACCAGCTGAGTTTGTTTGGGTAGCTGCGAAAGTGCGGTTAGGATCTGGACAACTTGTGTAAGGTTTGGCTAACCCCCTCCCTTTCTGCTGCACAAACACCTTAGCTTCTTCAATTTTGGCCAGGGTTCTGGCATGCTGCACGTTCCTGGGCATGAACATTCTTACGGTCAGTTGGATCTCTGGTTTCAACCTACTCACAAAACAACTTGTGGCGTAGTCCTCGGGGAGATCCACCCTATTGAGAAGCTCCTCGAACAGGTCGTGGTACTCCTGTACTGACCCAGTTTGCTTCAAGCTCTTAAGCTCTCCCATGGGATCGTCATACAAGGAGTCTCCAAACCTGGAGGATAATTCCCTTACATACTCCTCCCAGGCCGGAATCTCTCGCGTAAGTCTGGATCTCATGAAGATTTGGTGCCACTGAAGAGCCTTCCCCTCCAAATTCATGGCAGCTACTTTGACCTTTACTGACCTTGGCGTCTCATCCACTTCAAAGAACTGCTCACACTTGTACAACCATCCTCTAAAATCCTCCCCATTGAATTTTGGAAAGTCAATCCGCGACAAGCGAGAGGGAACGTGGTAATTCCCTCTATTGCTGTTTGAAGAATCCGAATTATGAGGGGAGCCATTTCCTTCGGCCGGACCTTTCTGCGTGTGTAGTTCAACCACCAGGTTTCTTAGAGCTGCCATTTCTTTTTCGAACTGTTCCTGTTGTTCCTTCAGCATGGAGCGAACGTGCTCTTCCATCTTCCTGACGTCTTGAGACCTAGTGCCCTCTGCCATTGGTGACTTAGCTGGTTCAACCCAGCTCTGATACCACTGATGCAGAGGTCAGTGGAGGCCTGCAATCTGCGATCTAGAAGCTACAGAATTGGCGGAGAGGTAACTTCGAAGACCGACAGATGAAAGGAATTGTTATTATGTGAGTAACCGAGAGAATACAAGAAAGGAGAAATGTAAAGCTATTACAGAATGAATATCAAAAAGGCTGCCTTATTTCATAGCCTAGATTCCTATTTATAGCCATCTAAGTCGGCTGTCAGGCTAATGCTTAACCTGCTGACCTAGGCTGACATCACTAGATTCCCACTAACAAATTGGCTAACAAATCCCAGCTGTATGGCCATAACTAACGTGTGCATGGCCTGCATGGCCATAACTAACTTTAGCTAACAAACTTCAGCTGCATTTCCTTTGCTATATCCCGCGCAAATTATGGAATAACCAAACACATGCATCAGACACTGATTGAACTACCAAATACCCACAAAGGGAATAATTGATCTGCTTGCCAACTACTTTACTTATTTATTGAGGTCGATTCAATGGTTAGGGAATAGTTCTTAAAGTTTTTTTTGGCTGTCAAGGATAGAGTTTGAATCTTGTATTGACAGTTGGAGGTAAAAAATGTGTGGAGAGAGATGACAGGGTTAAAAAACATTTATTTCTTAAAATTAAGCAACAAATATCAGCAATTATCATGAAACACAAATAATTGGAGACTCCCTCACCATTGATAGCTTTCCTGAGTGTTTAAATGGGGTTGCTAAAGTAAGTTGGAATGCGTATTTATTGGTGCTAAAATTAATGGCTACTTATACCCACTATATATAGATGTATAGAAAATCGGTTTGTTGGAATTTAAAGGAAAGATAGATTTAATAAATGTGGCTTAGGTAGAAGATTTGTATAAGTGCATATTTTGAGGAGATAATTTGTAAATTTATTAGAGAACATTAAGGGCAATGTCTAATTGCATAATTGTATAAGTAAAAGTGTGCATAAATTTTGTGTCATTAACATTGTAAGGCATTTTACTCAAGCACTCACATACGTCGGCAACTCGTAAAACCCTTGACCGTGTAGTATTTTCTCCTTAATGATTTTTAAAAAAATAATAGCATTTACAATTGTCTAGTTTTTAAATTTGTGCCCATAATTTTTGTTAAAACGATTTCTTTCAACAATATGGCTTGATCATTTTCCTCGACCTAACTGCCCTTTTCTTTTTCCTCTTTACGTCCTTGTATGATCTTCCTTTTTCCCTCGCCCTATATATGTATTGAATCGAGTAAAGGATTTCAGACCTCCTCTAACGTGCTTGCACAACCCATAAAAGATTTGAGACTTGACGCTGAAAAAAAATTTAAGAATTTTATTATATTCGAAAAAAGGAGATTATCTCAATTTATTTTATGAATTTTGGATCATTAATGACCTGACATTATTCTTTTGTTAATTTAAAACGATCAATAGTAGTTCCCCACTTACCCCTCTTATTACTCGAACCCATAATCTTTCGATTACAAGTAAATGTCCTACCAACTAGGTTGAGCATTATTTTGGACCTAACATTATTTGGTAAGCCACTTGTGCATAGAGTTGCAAACGAATCGACCTGCTCGTATTCAGTTCGTTAGCTCACGAGCCGATTCGATTATGCGTATATATATATATAATATAGTAAAAATATATATATTCCTAATATTTTATTATTTGTTAAGAAATTATTACTTTATTCATTTTTAAAAAATAAAATAATTATTTTTTATTTTTTTAAACTCGAGCTCGAACTTTACTTTGAAAGATCGTCGAGCTCGAGTTCAATAAAAACTAAGTTGAGACTCGATTTGATTCGTTTGCAGCCCTACTTGTGCAAAATGCACGTACCATTTAAGTGCATGGTATATTTTTAATCCATCCCTAGGTTGAAGTCAAGTTAGGCCTCATTTATCCAATCGTGTATCTCATGTAATGTGTCTTCTAAAATGTAATGACTTACAAATGATAGGGTCAACACAAACATATAATTATATAGTGAAACTCACATATTGTCAGATTTGAGTCCAGAACCAGCAAGTTTGAAATACTACAAATATACATGAAAACAATGCTGCTTTGCTATTTTGGAAAAGTTAGGAGATCGATTTGGTTACATGTGCAGTGCTTAGGAGCAAATGTTAGTCATTTGCATTGGACTCACTTTTTCACGCCCCAACTTTCACCAACTGCTTATCAATTTTATTCACCTAGAATTCTCCCACGAAACAAAATCTGCAATTTTCTTTTTTTATAAATTTGGTGTTTAAGTTCATTATCTTAAAATACACTAAAATTCGTTACTTTCTTTAAAGTTGAAATTAAGTAGTGCTATTTTTTAAAGATATATACGCATTATTTTTTTTTTGTTGCCACAAATTTTGTTGGTATAATTTGTAACGAAATGTATAAATGAAACTTGTGAAATCTACAAATGAAACATGAAAATGTACAAATGAGTCTTGAAACATGGCAAATTTGGAAGGCCAGGAATACAGTAGAGTTCGAGGACAAAGAAAGACATCCAATGAAAGTGATTACAAAGGCAGTTATGGAATGGGAGGAATATTTGAAATCCCAACAGACTGAACAACAAGTGAGCATCTCAGAAACAGATATAGCTGATGCACAAGAGCAGAGGGTGTTTGAAGATACCAACACACTGTCCATTAGTGTACATGTGGGACAGCATCTCGAGGGTCTGAACATGGGAATCGGCATTATGGCAAAGAACAGATTGCATCAACTAAGTGCAGTGTGGCTGATGAAAGAAAGAAGCACCGGATCACCAGTATTGGACAACCTTGTGGCTATACGGTTGGCACTTTGCAAGCTTCAGGAACGTGGCTGCTTCAGTATCAAACTTCAGACACCAAGCCTACAGGTTTACAAGCTTCTCAACTGCCAAGTTTCATGCAACATGCTACTAGCAGCCCACATACAAGACATAACGGATCTTAGCTTAATGTTTACGATATGCTCATTTGAGTTTCAGTCCGCTAATGATAGCATTAATTGTCTCAGTCATAAACTGAGTCAGCAGGCAATGCATTTACATTTTGATGAGGAATTCTTCGATCCTCAGTGTTTCAGTAGACTTTTGTGAAGAAAAACTTGAGCCTTTGCTCGAATAGTGTAATTTCTCTATTAGTAGAAATAAAAACTTCTACCGTTTCGGCAAAAAAAAAAAAAAAGAGTCTTGAAAGATGAAAGATGTACACAACTAAGTGGATCAAGAAAATTATAAGATCCGTCACCAGGTCTTGGTGGAAACCAAGCCAGATCCGGACCTGATTGTGATCAGAATGGTCCAAAAGCCAAGAAAACCAAACAGCCCTGGATCCGGCTTAGGTAAAAATGATCTGGCGCCGGATCTTTAGTTCCTGTGATTACAGAAGCGGATCCAATCCGGTGCAGTGTCCAAGCCGATCCAAGGTAGGATTTCATAAGATTGGTTTGGCATCTTTTCATGTGTAAAAGTGGTCCCTTTGTTTCAAACTGGTATCTTAACATCTGAGGCAACTTCTGATTATTAAATGTGTCTATTGTAGAAACAAGTTTTAAACTAATTAAACAAGTTTCAAACAAATTAAACTAATTTTTCATGTGATCATTCTTAGTGTGAGAAACCAGATTTTCTTGTCTGCTTTTCTTTTATCTGATGGTATTCTAGAGGTGGATTGCAATAAGCCAAAAGCAAATTAATAAGTGTAGTAGAGGTAACAAAAACCTTAAAAATATGTGTTTGGATGGAATATTATTTGGAATAATTGTTGTAGCACTTTTTGTACTATGATGTGTATATGAGATAAAAAAATAATTAAAAATATAAAAATATGAGTTGAAAAATATATTTATAATGCAAACGAAATATTATGTGAAATAATTTAACTATCCAAACACTCTTACTAGTGTCTTCTATTCGACTCAAGATGATCATTCTCCCCCTTTTTGTTTATGCCTTTTTGTTTATGTCATACTTCGTGCATTGTACTTTTTATACCACATTCATCAGCAAATTTTAGTACCAGTTTAGATATGACAGGCTAGATCTAATCACCTTGACGGATAACTATATCACTAGAATCCCATAAAATTGTCTGTATCTAAGCTGGCATGTCATAAGAGTCTAGAGAAGGGTATGCAAAATAACTGACCTAAATTCGGGCAGTAAACTATAACACTTGAGCTTGAGTTCGTTGAGTCCTAAAACTTGAGCTTATGCTCAATTTAATTTTGACTTACTCCAGCTCGAGTTTCTGTTTGACGGGATCTAGCTCAGTTGAGTTTAGCTAATATAAATTAATATTCTATATAATTTTGAACAAGTGATAAGACATTTCACATACATAAATACAAAAAATTCAATGGGTGTGTGTACACACATACACACATATGTACAGACACACATGCATAGATGACGGAATCAGAAAAATTCCTTGGATGGGGTGAACTTTAATTCAATTAAATCTTAAGTATGTAATTTAAAATATTTTTAACTTCTTATGAGGGCAAAAGTTAAATTTAAAAAGAAAAATTTTCAAATTATTCAAATTTTGTAGGAAGAAAAACTTAATTTTTCGAAAGTTTGAAGGTTGAGGGCCCCTCCCCACTACCCTTAGGTCCATCCCCATAGATATGAGGCTTGATTACACTTGATGAGTTTTGAATCTCATATATAAGACTCGAACTTGGATATCAAGCTCAAGTTTTCGCTGAGCAAGTCCAATGATATCTGAATTGAGTTTGAAATTTGGCTCCAACTCAAATCTCAACCTAGCTAACTCCTGTATGTTGATTAAACTTGGATTTGTTTGTATCCCTAGCTAGTCTAGAAAACCCGTCTGTAGCTATCAATGGTTAAAAAGGATCCACTGCGGATGCATTACTGCACCAGTAGTGGAGGGAATAGGGGTTTGGGGACAGTTCTATTAATCCCTTTTCTAATGCCACCCTTGAATTTTGACAAAATGTCAATTCCCATGCTTCACGGCTTCACCTAGCTTCTGCCTTATTAAAGATCTTGACTTTTAGTCTAAATATTTTTGACTAGCTATTTTGTTCATCCACAGAAGGTAGTTTTTATCGAATGCTTTAGTAGTACATATTTTCCTCGCAGTGTTATTTATTTTCTTGAAAAAATTACTTTTGCAAACATGTAGAATATCTGTTTATAGCTAATAATCAGATCATGTTATCTGTGGACTTCAAAATTGAAACTTTTAGATGAGGTCATTGTGAATCCGAGTGTGAGACATAAAGAATTCATATTTTCGTTTTTTGTTTTCCTCCCTTAAGATGGTAATCAAGAGAAAGAAGATAGAGAAATGAATAGTTATATTAACTTTATATGTTGATGCTCAAAAAGAAATAATATATTGATGCTCATTTTGAGTATCATTATTGTTGTTTTGTTAAATTTATCCTGTGACAAGAAAGAGCTTATACATATAAAAATTGTTTTAATTTTTTGACTTTAAAATTATAATTAGATATCAAAACTGGGCAATTAAGTGAAAGAAGCAAAAAAAAAAAGAAGAAGATGCAATTAATAATTAGAAAATGACAATATCAAAAAGCAATGTCTTTATACGTTTGCCCGAGATATTAGCTCTACTACTATACTACGTGCAATGGTAGAGCTAAGACCTTAAGGTTAGGAGATTATTTGCTTCAACTTATGGACTCTATCATCACAGGCAAATTTTTTTTTTTTTTTTTTACATAATAAATGCTTTTATTCAAAAACATGGATAATAGATAATCAATTTGGATGGTTGTGCCAGTGATTCCAAAATTAAAAAGAGTTTTAGGAACAATAATAATGTTCAAGTATTTATATTTATTGTTTTTGTGCACTATACAACTATAATTCGTGAAAACTGAATTCAAATGAAAATCATTAACCAAAAGTTTTAAGGTTCTTCTTTTTCTTTCAAATAGTATTTTATTTTCATTATGAATATGTTCATGTTTAAAATAGGCAGTGAATGTATTTACTCTAAAAACAAGTGGCAACGTAAAGGAAAAATAGGAAATTTTAGAAGGTTCAAATGTCGGATAAAATTAAAATTCTAAAATATTTATACCATGTTTATGTATTTTTCAAAGTTAAGAAGGGATAATTACCTACTTTTCACTTGAACATGACTCTTTCCTATTCTTTTCCATCAATTTTTTCCCACCATTTTTTTAGTATAAGTGGGAGGTTTTGAATTTGGGACCTCTCACTTACATTCTCTTCTGTCTCACTTACATTCTCTTCTTTCGTACCATCCAATCCATCCCACCTCTTTTTCATCAAAACTGAGCACTATTAATGTAAAAAAAAAAAGCTAAAATAAAATGTAAGAACTCTTTAGTTAAAACTTAAAATGAAGGCCTTCAATACGTTTTGTTTTAATGCTCCCCAAGAATGTAGGTTGTTTAAATTTATGTTTGTCAACGAATTTGTAATTTCGCTCCACCTCATAAAATCATGTATGTAGTATTTACGTAAAAGAGTGGAACATAATAGGACCTCTTGTGATTTCTGTCCACTCTACTAGGGGAAAAAAATGGAGGCCCAATGACTGTACGGCCTATTCCTTCTTTTGGGCTACAAAGATTTATTGCCGCGGGAACAAGTCCAGGGAGTGCTAATTAAATTATTAAAGAACACTATGACGGTGCCTAGAACTTCTTCTTGAACTAAAGAAGGGAAATAAAATTTCTGAATAAGTATTCTATTTTATTTGGCACTTTGAGATGCTTACATAAAAAGTTATTTATCAGAAAAACGATAAGGATGAAAATTTAGAAGTCGTCTTTGTCAACTTATTAGCAATTGATGCAAATAGAGCGTTCATTCAAACAGTGAGAGGTGAGCTTAAGTTTGAGAGACTTGGCATTTCAGTCTTCAAATATTCATAATATTGTTGTGTAAACGGATTAGTACTCTTTGTTTCTCTTTCGGAAGTTAATTTTTGCTTTTGTACTATTTGGAGATAAGGTTTTTGTCCCCTTCTTGTTTTTCTAATTTGTTTAATAAAATTTAGAAGTGGTGTCCCTCCCCCATAAATGGGATTTGCCCAAAAAAAAAAAAAAAGAGAGAGGGCTCATTCAAAGAATAAATGAAGAAAGAATTTCTTGCAGATAATAATCAAAATTTCATTGGGGTGATCGATACTTATTTTTAGCAATTTCTGTTGTTTTACATTAATTGTTGCCGTTGTTTTACTTCATTCCAATAGTGGTGCTAGAGATACACACTGAACTGCCATAGGCTTTGTTCAAATAAATTTGAAAAAAAAAAATGTTTGTTCTGCTATTTGTATAGCATTTGTCAAGAATTGAACTTCAGGCTCCCAGAGTTGAAACTACATTCTTGTTAAGTGATAGCGTTCGTCAAGATTTTGTGGGTTTAGGCTCAAAGGCAAAAACGGTGATGAGAGAGAGAGCCGTATGTGACAATTAATGGTCAAAAAAAGCCATAAAAGAAAAGGCCACAAATACTGTTTTCAAATCTGCGGCTGTGATCTATTAAACCAATAATGAAGCCAATGTAATAGACGCTGCGGGATGGTTCTAAAAAATCCTTTTCAACCACCGCAAGGATATTTCGAGAAGTAACATATGTATACATCTATTTCAATTGTTACTGTATATTGTTTGTGATTTAAAAGTTTGCGAAAGTGTCATGGTCACGGGTGGATATATCTACAATGTAGAAAATAAAATAAAGCGATAAAATAGCCATAGATTTGAGAAAGCTAGTTTGGATTGAGAAATTTTCCAAAAGATTTAAAATTTTCTAAACATTCTCAAGGTCAGTTGGATTACTTAGAAGTATTTGAATTTGTAATGCATCAATTATTTAAATTCCTCTAGCATTTACCATTGGCACGATAAGTAAGGTAGTTTACACCATTCAAAGGCAAGATAACTAAAGGCAGTGTGTAACATTCAAAATCACGATGTCTGTAACATTCTTATTTTTTTTCTCAAGAAATTTCATTTAAGAATTTTCCTTGGGCTCCGTAGAAATTTGACAAAATGCCAATTGCCCCCTGTCACTACTTTTGCCTTATTCAAAAAATTTGTTTTGGGAGATGGGGAACGTCTTCGTCTTTGACCTCATTCAAATATCTATTTAAAGTAATCTACATCAGTTGAAAAATAAGAAGTTAGGCATTGCATCACCTTTTTTAACTCACACTTATTCAAGTAGATAAAATAAAGCAGACAAAGGTTCATGCCAAACCAGCCTACCATTCATAGGTAGTTTAAGTTTAGAATAAAAAAGGTAAAATAGAAATACAATTCTTTGCTTCTTTGACAAAAGGAAAGGAAATTTTTTCCATAAAAGGAATTAAGTAATTAGCCAGACATTAAACCTTAGAAAGGAAACAGGCCGAAACAACAGGCAATATAATGCAAACCATTACCTTTAATTGCTAGTGTCTCTTGTCTAGATTTTAGTTGTTTATTTTTCGTTGTAAAGTTTTTGTTGAAGTAGAATAGAAAATACATGCCAAGAATTTATATGTGTGCATGCAGGGACAAAGCTAGAAAATTAACTTTGACGAGTGAGTTGCATACACAAGCAAATTTTGGAGTCAATACAAAAGTTTTTAAAAAGTTTTGTTTGTCTTTTGGGGTTTTGTGGTAGTGGTGGTTGTTTGTGTTTGGGGGGGGGGGGGGGGGGGTGGAGAGGGCAACAGTATAATTTTAAAATGGTGATATTTGAAAGGTGTCAAATTTTTAAGATGGAAAAATGATTTTTAAGGACTTGCAGGCGGTCTCCGTATTGTGTTGACTGAGAAAAATGAATGCCTTAGAATATATTATGTCTATTGAGCAGAAAATGAAAAAAAAAAAGGATTATTCTATAAGAAGCAAAGAGACTATAAAAACAATATTAACATAGTTGAATTTTATTTGGTCATTCTATGATATTTATGGTGTTCTATCTCTGACAAATTCTAACTTTCTTTGATAATTTTAAGTTTCTCAGTCATAATTCTTGAAGGAAATTTTGATATCATCACTTACTTTTGTCGAACATAAATATGAGACCTTGGTTATAAAAACCATCCCAGGGAAAAAATTGTGAATATTTGAACGACGAAATGATACATAAATATATATCATGGGATGTGGATATAGTAGTCAATTTAGAGTAGCTCCAGCAACTATAGATCCCAATTTGCAGTGGAAAGAAATATTTTCAAATTTATATATACACTTTCAGATTAGTCCATATTGCTCAAGAATTTACCAGTTAGTGTAGCAAAAATGTTCAATTAGCTCAAGGAAAGAATGTGCTGGAACAGGACTTGGCCGAAAATGGCCAATTCCCAAGCATAAATTGTTCTTAGAGAGCAATGGCTTCTAAAATCCTCCAATATGTTATGGAGTTCTTTGGGATGAATTTTCATTTGGCCTAACTTACTCACACAAACACACACACACACATATATATATATATTATGCATACACACACATATGTATGTATGTATAACAAGCACTACTTGTTATATGCATGTATGTATGCATATGTCTGTGTGTCTATATATATATACAGCAGTGCAGCATCTGTGGCAAAGATATGTATATATTTTTGCTGGTTGCTGCAGTCCATAGAAAATAATTTTTGCTCTTATGGGAGTATCCAATAAATGAATGACGGCAACAACTTCATTAAAGTTCCTTTATTGGAATAGCTGCTACTAAATAACAACCAAGTCTAACGTCTATATTAAATGCACCGATATGATAAGTTAGGCCAAATGAAATTTCATCCCAAAGAACTCCATTAACATATTGGAGGATTTTAGAAGCCCTTACTCTCTAAGAACAATTTTATGCTTGGAAATTGGCCATTTTCAGCGAAGTCCTGTTCCAGCACATTCTTTCCTTGAGCTAACTGAACATTTTTGCTACACTAACTGGTAAATTCTTGAGCAATATGGACTAATCTGAAGACAAATATATATATATATATATATATATGTATTTGAAAATATTTCTTTCCGCAGCAAATGGGGATCTATAGTTGCTGGAGCTACTCTAAATTGACTACTATATCCACATTCCATGATATATATGTATCATTTTCGTCGTTCAAATATTCACAATTTTTTCCCAGGGATAGTTTTTATTACCAAGGTATGATATTTATGTTCGACAAAAGCAAGTGATGATATCAAAATTTCCATCAAGAATTATGACTGAGAAACTTAAAACGATCAAAGAAAGTTAGAATTTGTCAGAGATAGAACACCATAAATATCATAGAATGACCAAATAAAATTCAACTATCTCAATATTTGTGGGGTAAAAAGACTATCACAATGATCTTTAGCTAGTTGTGAACCTATATTTTAATACGAGGGATCAAAATGAATTAGATTTAGTCAACACGGGGAGAGTCTTAAAGACCATATTTCTTAAAACTAAACATGTCCCCGATTCTGAAATGCCACCTAGTTTGGTAGCCAATCCTCAAAATCCAAAACCATATTATTTGGAACAGGTTAAGCCCTTGTTGCACAACTTAAGGGATGAACGAGGAGAAATTGTTCTAATTGTACTAGCTCATTTTGATTTCCTGGTATTTTCTTAAATATGTGCCGTGGATAAGAAGATCTTCGTCAGTTCTCTTCGATATCTTCCTAAAGGATTTAATGCCAGCGGTATACCCTTGTTACACAACTTGATGAATGAATAAGAAAATTTACATTAAATTTAGGGTCCTTCAATTTGTTCATCAAGGCACAGGATAAGATTGAGTTTTTTTGTCAATTATTTTTTTTCAAATGTATAAATTTTTTTCATTGAAATTATATAAGATTTATATCGATGATAATTTTAAAAATTTTTATAGCGTTTCCCTTTGTTTTGGTGATTTATTTTATGCTCCAAGGGCTTAGAGAAGAAAAACCCTAAATTACACTAAGCACACTATGAACCACAAGGAGGTAGATTCCCTCTTTCTCCTAAAGTTTAGACAAATAATAATGCCACACCCCAAATTTTCTCTCCACAGTAAATTTATGTTGAAATGACAAAACAACCCCTCCTAAGTCCAAATTACATTTGGACTTGAGAAGAGTAATTTGATATTTCGTGTAAAAATGATTGTGAAACTAAAATGGACTGTGGCATTAACAGCACCCTAAAGCTTATAGTCTCTGCAACGAACCGAAAATAGCAAAGAGAAAAAAAGGTTGATCATAGACACAGAATATTTTCTTCAGTTCTATTTAATATCCACCTCCAGTATTCAATCACGTAGTACTGTATGCATAGTACAGGTCGAACTCCCTATTTTATAAGGATTCGCTTTCTTCTTAAATGTATATGCTTCAAACCTCTGGCCATGATTCATGGATATTAAGGCAGCAATGGTCCAGGGAAGGGAAGTTGGGACACCAATTGAACATCCAACTACCCGTAAAGGGAATAATGCGGTTTGCCAACTGCCATCACTTCATAAATTAAGCAGCAACAATCAGCAATTCTCATGAAGCACTAAAAATTGGAGACTCTCTTAATACTGTGATATCTTTCCTTTAACTTGTAATAGTACATACCCACTACCAAAAAAAATAATAATAATAAAAAAGAAAAAAGAATCAGTGTGTCCTAACTTCAATATTGTGGATTTCTTGAAAATTTATATATAAATAAAATATTGAGTTGTTAGAGAATAGTACACCAAGCAATCTTGAGTAAAATGGAATCTTGTATAAATGTAAATTTCAAGGGACTAATTTCCATACTTTTAGGTTTTTTATGGGTTGGGAAATTTGACGAAGGATTTGAAATCCATTCAAATCGCTCGTCATTTGAATCATTTAAGTTGCATTTGAATTTACAATTCATCAATTATCAAAATGAACTTTAAACATTATAATAATGTGTGATTTACAAATTCAAATATCTATTAAATAATCTACACAATTAGAGGGATTTGAAAGGATTTCAAATCTTTCGTCAAATCTTTCAATCCAAACGCAACCTTATAGAAATTTGAGGCAAAGGGTAACTATCTAATGGTTTATGTATTGAAATTTGGGTTTGGCTATCGGTGATACCTTAGTGGCACTCGATCGAGAGATTGAAGATTTAATTTTTTCGTGAAAGTGAAGCTAATATGGAAAAATATTTACACTAGCATTGGCAATAACGTTGAGTGTTTGCATTAACATTGCAAGTGCATTTTACACTAGTATTTTAGTATATTGTCTACCTATTGGCTACTTGAAAACCCTGAACAAGTAATCTCTTTTTACTTTGTTTTTAATAATTACAAAAAGCTGCTATCACTGATTATTGCTTTTGTTGGGAACGTGGTATTCCAAATTTGTTAGTTGAGGTTGACTCGCATCTGCTAGTTCATTTGATTGATCATTGTGGACCTGTACGTCCATTTGCCCTTTCTGCAACTTGTTGATGCATATTCCAGATTTATTGGGCAAATTACTGGCTAGCATTCAACATGTGTACCTGAAGCTAATGTGGCTGAAAATTTTCTTGCCTCTTTGTTTGTTGCATGAGGATAAAGTATTTTATGAGGGATCTTTGTTGCCAAATAAAATAGAGAGAATTCTTAGTTGTGATTGTGTTAGTTTACCTACTGGCTACTGCTAAAGCTTTCACAGTAAAGCAGTAGTACTTCTAGTTTATTTCTATAGCTAGATTGTTCATAGATTGGAGGTAAGGTTTAGTTTCCCTCCTTGTTGTTATTATTCTTTAATTTTTAATAAATTTAGACTGGCATTCCTTCCTGTATATGGGATTTTACCCCCAAAAAAAAAAAACAGAAATAGAAGAAGGTGCTATTAGTCAAAAAGAGAGTACGAATGAGTAGTTATATTAACTTAATACCAAATGTATATTTTGAGCCATATAGCTTCATTATAATGTTTGATTACTACTGCTTTGTTAAATTCATTTTGTGATGAGAAAAAGGTTAATGATATAGAAATTTCATTTAAGATTTTTTTTGAATTGTAATTAGATATCAAAACTTGGAGATTATGTGAAACAAATGAAAAAAAGTTAACATGCAAACTCATAAATTTAGAACGTCACACATAAAATAACAATTTTCTATACTTATAAGTTTGACTCCTCATCCAAAGATAATCGATCTGCCACTGTATTGCATGTAAACAACTTTCAACAAAATCTGTATGACCCATGCCGAGAATTTACACAATGTTCATTCACTTGCACACATAGTTTATAGTCCCTATTCTTTTTTTCTTTTTTCTTTTTTTTTTATCAGAATTGATCATAGTAGTAAGGAACAACAAAAAAAATTGATAAACAAAAGAAAAGAAAAGAGTATCAAGAAACGCGACAAATATTGAGCTGAAATGGAGGCCTTCAAAGTTTTTCCTAATGCTTCTATCCGATGTCCCCAAAGATGAAGTCAATACATTTATAAACCCCACCTCATAAAACCATATGTACCATTCAGATACAAACAATGGACATCTCTTGTGCTTTTGTTTTGTCCACTTTCCTCCTACACCCTCTAGGAAAGAGATGGAGGACCATTGACAGTTCTCCTTATCCCTACTCTAAGGCCAACAAAGATTTATTGCAGTAACTAAAAGCCTACGGAGTATTAATTATCAAAGGACACTATGACAAGTTTTAGAACTCATTCTTCACTTAAAGGAGAAAAATAAAATCTCTGAAACAGTATTCTCTGTTATTTGGGACATTAGGATTGTTTAGATAAAAAGCTAACTATAAAAAACCTGATAAGGATGAATTTTTAGAGTGTTGGAGTCATCTTTGTCAATTTATTTGTCAATGTATTAGTTATTGATGCAATAGAGTGCTCATTCAAGACTAAATGAAGAAAGAATTCTGCACATTGTATTAATTAATCAAGATTTCATACGGTGATGAAAACTTATTTTTAGTAACTTTTATTATTGCTCGTACTAATTGTTGTAATCCTTTTGTCTCTTCTTGTATATATTAGTTTCAACTTTAGTTTGTCCCAAAATACTAGTTGAGGCTTAGAACTAAAAATACTTTCCTATTGTATTTACACCCTTCATACAATTTCCAATAAAAAAAATTTAAGTTTGTTCTCCCAATAAACTATGTCACAAACCATATTTTAATGTTGGTAGTTGTACTGTTTTCAAACGTTTTTTTTTTTATTTGTTTTGACTCAGGAATTGTCAATGTACATAATTTACGCTCAAATTACCATGTGAATGCACTCAATAGTATTTTTTTTTAAAATTTTACTTTACTTTAAAAAAAATCTAACACTTGAAAGCATAGTTATTAAACCCAACCCGGGAAGGAACCCGGCGAAGGGGGTGGGTCAATGGGTTACTGGTTCAACCGGTGGGTGAGTGGTTGAACCGGTGGGTCACTAAATATATTTAAATATTATATTTCATAATTTTTTATATAAGATATATGATATAAATTGTAATAAATAATGCCATAGTAAAAGCTCATTTAATTTAATTTGCTATAAAATAATTAATTCATATAAGAATCAATTAAATATAAAGTTATTTAGTAATACACCAAACTTCAAATGTAAAATTTTATCTATATTTAGTGTAATAATGTAGCTTATTTATGAATTTTAAGTGTAAAAAATTATTAAATTAATATTTGTCTTTGAAATGAATTATGTAATGTGTTATTTTTTAAGTTCATTTTATAAATTATAGAGTTTGGAGGGTACTAATTTTTATTAAAAGATTTCAAATAAATTTATTTTAGAGAAAAAAAAAGATAGAATTGAAAAAACATATATATATTATAATAAAGACCTTTTGTTAACAAATTTCGGAGCAGCCTAGTGGTAAGCATACGTTAGTGATTGGTGGAGGTCCAAGGTTCGAGCCTTGACAAAGGCAATAACATTTTTCCACCGGTACCGGTCTGTGGACAAAACCGGCCGGGTTTCCGGTTTAGCCCGGTCCGACCGCCGGGCCGTTGACTAGTCAACGGTCCAGTTGCTCAAACGATCCAATTTCAGACTCGGCCCGGCCTAATGGCCGGTCCACCGGTTTGACCGGTTCGATCGCCGGGCCGGGCCGGGTTTAATAACTATGCTTGAAAGTCATCTTAACGAGTGACCAGTTCATGAAGACTCGTTAGACAAACACTTTCTCGGAATTCCAAAGTCAATTATCATGGATTAGTGTGGAGAATCTATGAGACCATATCTCATAAAACTAAACATGTATCAAAATTTTAAAAGATTCTAGTAGCATGATAGGCGCTGTTATCGATATATAGAAAATTCCCTCATTGTTACTTGTATCGTTAGAGACTTTGAGTATTAGTGTTTAACTATCTGGGAATGGTAATACTTAAAATATTGGAAAAAATAGATAGAATAATGATAGATTTAGAAAAATTAGTGGCTAAGACTAATTTGTAACTTTGAAAGTCACAACATATATCACATTCCTATTTTCCATTCTTAAATGCCACCAAAGTTTGAGAGCCAATCCCCATCTTATTCCTCAAAATCCGAAACCATATTATTTGGAACAATTAATCATTTTTTTATACAACTTGAGGGTTTAACAGGAAAAGATTTTTAGTTGTACTAGCTAATTTTTTGTGTCAGTAGTTTCCCAAATGTTTTCATAAATAAGAACGTCTTCTGTAGTTATCATGGATATATTGTAAAACCCATGTTTTTTTATTGTTATATTCAATCTTTAATTTTGCTCATTAATTAAGTGGTAATTTTCTGTGGGTAAAAAGTAAAAAGATTGGTAGAGAAGATTAAAATGTGATTGGGGGTTAAGGAGGAGATAAGATAGGAAAAACTAAAGTCCTCAACCCACGTAACCACCATGTAGTGGGTGGTTATTAGAAATTTACTCACTTATCAAAACAGCTAAAAGAAATAACATCGTTCCCGATTCTCATTATGTGACTCCTCTTAGAACAAGAACCATCTAGAAATAGAAAAGAAGAAGAAGACGTCGCTATCAAATAAGCAGGTAACTAAGCATCTAGACCTGTAAGTCCCGAACGCACATTAAAGCTTTTTTTTTTTTAAGTTTTATTAATTTCATGAATTATTTTAAAGATTTTACGTATATGTATATTACGATATGCATATGCCTGTATGAGAAATTTAGGAAGATTCTTGTCCAGATTAATAGGAATAGTACGTTAAATTTTAATCATGGGATGAAATAGAGTCTAAATCCCAATTCTGTTGGAAAGTTTAAAAAGAAAAGTTGCATTGTTGCTGAAGCTTCAGCAATGCAAGCAGAAAAAAAAAAGAGAGCAAAGGACCCTCCTCTCATACCAAGTCAGACATAAAGGCCGCCAAAAGAGCCAGCCAAAGGAAAAGGGGGGGAGGGAGCAGCAACACTGGGCACCACTACTGTTGCTGTTGCCGCTGCCACTGCCACTGTCGCTGCCGGCGCCGCAACCGCCGGCAGAGGTGAAGGAGATAGCAACGGAGATGATGCTAATAATAGTGATGAAGTTTGTGTAATTAAATTGAGAGTTACAAAAAAATTCTATTAAAAAAGAGAGAGAATTGGGGAAGAAGATGACCCGCTAATTGATGGGTTGATGAACCGGGTCGGTTCTCGCGGGTCGAATCTAGAGGTAATAGTTTGGGTCAAGAGGTAGTTAGGTATGTGTGGGCTTGTTGATGGTAATAGTTTGGGTCAAGATGTAGTTAGGTATGTGCGGGCTTGTTGAACTGGATGTTGGGCCAAGTGTAAAGGGAATCAGGCTAAGACTGGAAGCAATAAGGAAATGCTTGGGTCTAAGGAACTTTTGCTGTTATTTCTTAGGTCCGAAAAAAAATGTAGCAAGTATACTTGGGCAAAAAATATAGTATGACCTTAGTGAATGTTCAATAGATAAATTTTAAGTATAACTAACCAATATTTTATGGGTTATCATGGGTATTAAACTTCAAAACGCAATCTAAAATAATTTTGGGCTAAAGATTTAGTTATTCAGGCTTATGATTAATTAATTAAGTCTAAGATATTTAAGTAGAAGTCTAAAACATTAATCTAACATTATTAGATTAATTTATACAATGTAAGATAAGTCTTAGATTTTTTAAACAAATGCTTAAAATAATAATAATAACAACAACAACAATAACAATAATAGTAATAATAATAATATGAATATGGATGAAATAAATTAAGGATATAAATGAAAATAAAATATAAATATAAATACAAGTGGAATAAGCTAAGATAATAATTGTAATGGTAAATAAATAAACAGACGTATATACATAAATAATAATAATATGTACACAGGTGCAAAAATGGAAATAGAAGAAAAGATAATAATAACTAATTAATCAATATATATATATATGAATGAAAATAATGAAAATAAAATAAAATAAAATAGTGTTGATAAAGACAATAACAATAATAATGAATAAAATAATATATAAATATAGTAAAATAATAGTCAAGATAATAAATATGATTATAAACAACTGTTTCTAAATCAGGAAATTTTACACAAGAAAAAGGAAACTTTTTAAATTAAGAAACTTTCCAATTTAGGAAACTTTTAAAAAATAGAAACTTTTCAAGTTAGGAAACTCTTCTAGGTTTCATATAATGGTCTAGACATGAATCTTAGAGTTGTTCAGAGTTTTGTATATTTATACAACTATAAGAAATATCAATTAATTAGGATACCTATGCATTTGATAGGTACGACACAAGTTTAAAAGTCCTAAGGTAGTCCCACTCAATCAGCCAGACAAAAGTTGGTGGTACTTACCTTTCTGGAATTTCAACAGTTCAAAGTGAAATTTTTATTGCTAATCCAACTTTTGATGTGTCAATTTGAAATTTATTTGATTAAATAATTTACTTGAGTATTTATGCAAGTTCTATTTTTGCTATATAAAGATGCACTATGTGAATTATTTGAAGTATTTTGATATGTTATTATGTACAAAATGAGTGGTATCTTTTGTAAAATCAAAAAACCATGCATGTGACGTGTGAAATGAGTTTATGTCAAGTAAAGTTCAAAACAGTCCTAGAATAGACAGTAGGGACTATAGTCTTGTCTAATGATCATGGTAGTCTGATATAGAGTCCGACCGATTAACAAGGTCATGGTAGTTCGGTATAGAGCTCGTCCGATTGACCTATATATGTAATGGGACCAATCAATAGTCATGAAATCTATTCATCGCCCATCTAGAAGGGTTTAATTTCTAGATTGAGTACTCAGAAGTCGGTCATTGCATGTACTTGCTATGAGGTGATATGAAATAATTTATGACTCTATGACTTTCATGTTCCGATATGAATATGATGTTTACGAATTGCTGTGTCACTCATTAATATTGATTGTTTTACGAATAACATCATTTTCAATAATTATGCATGTGAATGATGTGCAACTAATTTGATATATATATATACATATATATATATGTATGTATATGTAAACATATGGTTGCATGATCCAACAGAGGGGTAGACGTTACCTACTGAGTGATTTATTGCTCAACCCAATTTTTACTACTTTTGCAGATTTTGAAGAGTTTGAGTTGGTTTACGTTGAAGACCCTAAGGAAGATTTTTATTGGCTCTAAGTGGATAGAAATTAGTGGTCTAGCTACTTTTGGCTGTTAGTTTTATTTAATTTCTTTTCCCGTTGTCTCATTTAGAAATAAATGTACGAACTTATTAAATAGTCATAGACTACTTTCCATTTGAGATTTGTACCGCACTATATTTAGTTATGCTATTTAGTACTTTCTAAGTTTTAGTCTAATTTAATGTCGCCTTGTATTTTTGAGCAGAACTTGAGAATCTGGCGGATGTCGCATGACTAGCACCTGCGGGCTAGGGGTGTGACATATATTCCTAAAGTATTTAATTTCCTCACGAAGCCCTTGTTACTAGTTGAGAGTTGATACAAAAAGGGCAAATTTCACCAAATCCTGCAATAGTAAGACAAAAGAGAAGATCATTGGGGGTGATATCGCCACGGCTGCTCCCATGCTTAAGTTAGCTAAGTACAGAGAGAATGCAGAAAAAAGAAAGTGAACATATTGAAAATGAGGGAGAGATTAGTTACCCAATTTGGTATACCAAGAAGGGTATCCATAGATGCAAAAGGAAGTGTTTGCTTGTCCTTACGAAATTACGATTGCGCTTCCTTAATCAGTGGCCACTTATACCAGTGGTCAAATATGATTGTGTTTACTTTGGCCACTTATATATATATATATATATATATATATATATATATATGTGAAGATTTTATGTATGACCCACTTAGATATTTGCTTTTATTTTCGTATTGGTGAATTATTCCATATTCCAAGGGCACATAGAAGAAAAAAGCCTTAATCACATTAAGCTCATTGTGGACCACAATGAATTTAGGACTAGTTTGGAGTTGTGGTATCTTATTAAAAAGTATTTTATCAATAGAGCTTTTGATAAAAGTATTTATTAAGTGCTTAAATCTTATATAAGAAAAAACTCTTAATCACATTCAGCTCATTGTGGACCACAATGAATTTAGGACTAGTTTGGAGTTGCGGTATCTTATTGAAAAGTATTTTACCAATAGAGCTTTTGATAAAAGTATTTATTAAGTGCTTAAATCTTATATATATATTGATTGAATACATAATTTAATAACTACTTATTGTATTGGATAACGTGTAATTTAAAAATTTTTAAATGTACTTATCTCTTTATTTAGTTCATAATATAGGATAAAATTATTAAATTTAATGTTTTATTTTTTAACCACAAAAGTTATCCTAAAAGCATCAAATTTGAGCTTTTGCTAAAAGTACTTTTAACACTAAAAGTTTCATTCCTAATTTTATGGAATAATATTTACCAAATGCCTCAAAAGTACTTTTAACATCCAAAAGTGCTTTTTTATTAAAAGTACTGCAACTCCAAACGGGACCTTAGTCCCCTTTCGCCTAATTATATTGTCTATTGGACCAAAAATAGCAACAAAAAAAAAAAGGAGAAGAAGAAGTTAATCATAGACAAATATTATCTTCTTCAGTTCTTTTCAATCCTAAAGTATTTGATTTTAGTACTATGCACATTGTATAGGTCGCTTTTTTCTTAAAGCAATATGTGTCTAACCTTCTGACCATGATTCTTGGATATTAAGGTAGCAGGGTCTAGGGTTGGGACACTGATTGAAAATCCAACTACCCAGAAAGGGAAAAAATGCTGTTTGGCAAAAGAAATTTTATTCTGGTAGACACGAATTACTTGGCATTCTCACTAATTGATCTTTGACTAATAAAAATTCTCCAAATAAGATTATGGAGTCCATTAATTTCATTGGTAGCCATTTTGGTATCAAAGTGGTCAAAGACTAACTATTGATCTTGTCAAGTAGCTGAACCAGACCCAAATAAATTTTTTGGTTTGGCAACCGCTATCATTTCTTAAATTAAGCAGCAACCATCAGCAATTCTCACGAATCACTAAAAACTAGAGACTATTATAAAACTAATACTAATATAGTGGTAGATTTGTATTGTTTATATAGTGGGTGCTACACTAACAAAATTAAGAAAACTGATGTACTAACAGAAAGAGAGAAGGAAAAAAGAAGGACTATTCTTATAAAACTTCAGTTCTCTATCACTTTGATACCTGGGGGAGGGGGGAAGGGGGAAGAGAGGGGTTAACCCCTATTTATAGGGGAATTCAAAATACAGCAACTAATTTTTTCAAGATGATGATAAGATCTTATTGGAAGTCATGCCACCTTTATCACCTTAAAAGCCGTGATAATTTTATCAAAAATCGTGGTGACTTTAGCACCTCAAAAGTCGTGATAGCTTTATTATCTTGAAAATCATGAAAGGTTTCTTATCATTTAAGGAATGAGATAAATGTGATAGACATGCATAATTTTTTATTATTTCATAACACTCCCCCTTAGATGTTTATTACACAAAGATTATGTGTCGTTGAAACCTTACTAGGAAAAAACCCTTGTAAGGATCGAAGACAACCTAAGAGGGGGGGGTGAATTAGGCTTTCAAAAAACCTGCTAAGATATAGTCCACTTTTTCACAGACTACCTTTCTTTTCTCAAATACCTCCCAATGAACGAGATAGCACAAGAGCACAAGTATTCGTGAGATGAAGAGAAGAACAGTTTATGTAGAAAAGCAGTAAATGAAAGTAAAGAAACAAACCAGGCTTCAAACACAACTGAGGTTTGAACACCACTTTTATATACCAAGTTACTTCAAGTCGAACAAACTTGCAACCAATCTTTTGTGTACAAGGAAGGGATCACTTCCTTCTTGCCCCAAACCACACTTGGTCAAGCAAGGAAGTTTTACAAACACTCGCAAACCCTCACTATGCTACACTATTGAAGAAGCTGTGTCACACTTGAAAAACTACACGAAGATTGCACAAGCAAAGAGTACAAATGTTCCTTTTGAGTATTCTAGCACTTGAATCACTCACAATTTGATGTAGGCTTGATGTGCAAAGTTCTTTGAGGTGGTTGACTTTGTTCTTTTTATAGGAGACCAGAGAGTTCTTCAATTAATGCTGTCAACGGGTAGAAGGCAACTGAAAGAGTCAACTAGCCGTTGGTGCTGTCGGACGTCCGATGTTTGGCTTTTATGCGTCGAACGAGATCAATGAGTTCTGGAAGTTTTCTTGAATCCCTTAGGACGTCCGATCATGCGTCCGAGGGTAGGATGAATACTTGGACTTTCTTCTTCAATTCCTTCGGACGGCCGATACGTCCAGAGTATTGCGTCCGAAGAGCAGCAACACTTGTCGGACGTCCGATACTCATGTGTTGAGCGTCTGATCATGATCAGTAATCATAGAAGCCCTGGCTTGTCTTCTTCGGACGTCCGAGTCTGAGTTCTTCACACGTCCGAAGATACTCAAAGGATGTCGGACGTCCGGTACTCTCCTTTTGTACGTCCGACATCATCCTCAGCATTCTTCATCCTTTTTTATCTTCTTTTTCTGCTTTAAATCCACAGACCTGTTTGGTGACATTTCTGAAAAGGATCTCTACAAAAAGTATTAGTGGCATCCATTTGTTTTGTAATCATCAAAAGATATGAATTGAGATAAACAATCTCCCCCTTTTTGATGATGACAAAATATTTGGATAAAGAGGAAAAAAGAATATAACAGTTCCCCCAAACGAAATGCATGAGTAGCTCCCCCTAACGAATTGCATGAGTAGCTCCCCCTAACGAATTGCATGAGTATACAGGAAGAAACGCAGTCAACATCATCAGAGTAGCTCCCCCTAACGAATTACATGAGTAAACAGGAAGAAACGCAATCAACATCATCAGTCGTAATCCAAATCCAATTCTCCCCCTTTTTGTCATCACAAGATTGAGTGTCAGTTTTGGAACCAGCAGTACGTCCCATCAGAAGCATTATCAGTATATTCATTTACAATGTACAGCACAGTTTGGACTCAATCATTTAGCAGATGTTAAACAGAAACATTCATTCATTGAGCAAAGCATTCATAACAAGCACAAAACATTCATAGTAGAAAATATCCAGTTGTACAGACCAGGTGTTCAACACTTAGTACAAAAGTGCAATGCAAAAGATGAACTATAGTCCTAGATTTAGGTGCATGACCTAGTAGTGCCTAGATGGTGATTTTAGATGATCCAGGCCTCCTCCTGGTCAGACGATACTGTTCAGGGTCCTCTTCTTCCTCAGTTTCTTCATCATCATCTTCATATGCTTCCTCAGTTACTGGAGCCTTGCCTTTATCCTTGGGCTGAGAACTGGAAGCTGGTGTGGTCTCATTACCAGTAGTTGGCCCTGTGGGCTCAGATCTTGGTTCTTTCTGATGAGCAGTCTCATTTGTCTCAGGTATAGGGGGCACAAGAAGATTCCTTTTTTCAAGGAAAGAGGATTGTTGGGCAGAGGTCATGGTCATCATGAGACCATCTTCAAGAAGCATAACATGCTGTTTGAGGTCTTCAAGTAAGGAGATGACCTCAGAGTTGGAAGAGAAGGACTTACTGGCAGACTTTCTAGGATGCATGGTGAAAGGAGAAACATAGCCTGACTGATCATGGGGAGTTCTAGGAGTGACAGGGGTTTCATGCAAGTTTTTTCTTCTAGACTCGGCCACAGTCTCCTTGTAGCACCAATGACCATCAAAAAATTTTAGGTTCTTTCTTTCAAAATAAGCTTTTGAGAAAACTGATGAAACACTGTCTTTTGGAGATTTGCCAGAAAAGGGTATTTCAAAATGAGCAAAAATAGGGGTCAGAAATCTGCCATAGGAAAGCTTCCTACGACTATCAGTGCTAATTTTGAGCAGAAACTTGCACATTATAAATCCAAAGTCAATGCGGATTTTTTCAACAAAGCAGTAGAAAAGATAGAGTTCCATTTTATTTGCATCTGTTCTGTGGCCATCAGTTGGCACCAACAGATTCGAAATGATGGTGAAGTTGATCAGATTCTGAGGACTGAGATCATCCAATCTTGCCTCAGCAGGGGTGCTGAATTTGGTTTGAAAATAAGTCATGAGTTTAGCATTGTAAAAATGATGATAGGCAGAGGGAAATTCCTCATACGAAAAGAAATTTGCAATTTTTCCTTTGAAACTAGTTTCAATACTAGTTTTCAGAATAGAATTCACAATGTCAGGAGTTAACATGATGTCTACAGAGTTGACCCTAGAGATGAGTTCAGTGTGTGATGTACCCTTTCTAAGATTAGCAAAAAATTGATAAAGCATGTCAGGATAAAAAACATTAGGAATGGTCAGAAGATGAGTCCATTTCTGGAATTCAAATAGTTTGATGACAGGTTCAAGATCAAGCTTACGAAATTCAAAGGGAATGATGAGCCTTTGGGTGATGAACCCTTTTTGAGAGACTAACTCAAATCTGTCTCTGGCTTCATCATCGATGAACTTTGGTAGAGGAACGGGTTCAGGTACAGGCTGAGATACTGGATTCTTCCCAGAACGTGTCCCTTTTGAGGTTTGAGTGGCAGATGCACCAACATTTTGAGTCTCAGTCCTTGTCCTTGGAGACTTCCTAATGGAGGGTTCAGGTGTTGGCTGACTCTCAGTAGTGTTTTCTTCATTCTGCTGATCAACAGAGGGATCAGCAGATTGCTTTTTCTTGGATTGGGGAGTTCTCTTCCCCTTTGCAGTCCTTTTTCTTTTACTAGAAGACCTTGTGACAGTTTCATCACCTTGGGTAGCCTGCTCTGGTTCCTCATTTTCACCAGCAATGTTCCCTTCAGAGATCTGCCCTTCCATTTGTTCATCAGATGATTCAGCAGTTGGAGTAACTAATTTTCTTTGGGCAGTCTGCTTTACTTTGCCACCACGGGTCATTTTCTTCTTTTTAGGTGCCACAGGAGGTGGATCAACAATTTCAATGTCTTCATCCCTAAGCCTAAAAGACCGTCCGGCACTAGTAGATCCTCCCCTAATTCTAACCATGATGCAATGTGGATATGATTTTTGATGCAGAATGTGGTGTTCAGAGGAAGAATGCAGTAAAAACCAACTAGAGTGCACTAAGAAGCCGCAAGGAGAGAGTTATGTGAAGTTAGGGCTTTGTATGTGAATTGGGAGTTTTGGGGTAGTTGGGGGTTAGGAGTGATTTTTATGAGTGATCAATGAGCAATAGAGGTGTAAATAAGTTGGTTGGTTCAATTTCTCGGAACTTGGTTTGAGGAAAGAGGAATTTGAATTTCAAATGTTAGAGGAAACTGAAAGGTTGCGTCCGAGACTTATGGAGGAAAATGAACTGAGAAGAATGGGTAACTGCCTTATAGGACTCAATTTTTGAGTGTCGGACGTCCGAACGAAGTGAAGCGTCCGACACAACCGTCCGAACCAGGGTTTTTCTGAAACTTGGACGAAGAACACTGTCGGACGTCCGTTCCAATTCATCGGACGTCCGATAAAGATTGACTGGAAATAAGACTTAGAACATTTTTTCTGAAACACCCAATTTTGTTCTCAAGGACACAAATTGATCTAGCGGAAGAGCTTTTGTGAGGATATCAGCAATCTGTTCCTTAGAACAAACAAACTCAACACGGATTACCCCCTTGGAGACAAGATCGCGAATGAAATGATGCTTTATATCAATGTGCTTAGTCCTAGAGTGTTGAATGATTTTTTGTTAGATTGATTGCACTGGTGTTGTCACAGTACATGGGTACACATTCATACACTAAACCAAAGTCATTCAATGTGTTTTTCATCCATAACAATTGAGCACAGCAAGCACCAGCAGCAACATATTCAGCTTCAGTAGTGGACAGTGAGATAGCATTTTGTTTTTTACTAAACCAAGAGACCAAGCAATTTCAAAGAAAGTTGCATATGCCAGTAGTACTTTTTCTATCTATTTTACAACCACCAAAGTCAGCATCAGAGAATCCACACAAAGGAAGTTCATGACATTTTGGATACCACAAGCCAAAATTTAAGGTTCCTTTAAGATATCTCAAGATTCTTTTTACCACATTCAAGTGTGATTCCTTTGGACAGGATTGAAATCGAGCACATAAACACACAGCAAACATGATGTCAGGCCTACTAGCAGTTAAATAAAGTAAACTTCCAATCATACCTCTGTACTTCTTCTCCTCAACTTTTGTACCTTCTTCATCTTTGTCAAGTTTGGTAGATGTGCACATAGGTGTCCCAACAGGCTTTGAATCCTCCATTCCGAATCTTTTCAGCAACTCCTTGGTGTATTTTGTTTGATTTATAAATGTTCCATCTTGGGTTTGAATCACTTGGAGTCCAAGGAAGAAGTTCAGTTCTCCCATCATGCTCATTTCAAATTCTTTTTGCATGATGATGGAAAAGTCCTTGCACAATTTTTCATTAGTAGCACCAAATATGATATCATCCACATATATTTGCACAATCAAAAGATCTCGTGAGCTTTGTTTTGTAAAAAGTGTAGTGTCTACAATGCCTCTTTTAAAACCATTTTCAATCAAAAATCCACTCAGACGTTCATACCATGCTCTAGGAGCTTGCTTTAATCCATATAAAACTTTTGAGAGTTTAAACACGTGATCTGGATAAGATTCATTTTCAAAACCAGGAGGTTGGTCAACATAGACTTCTTGATCTATGAATCCATTTAAGAAGGCACTCTTAACATCCATTTGAAATAATTTAAAATTCTTGAAACATGCAAATGCTAAAAACATTCTTATGGATTCCAGCCTGGCTACTGGTGCAAAAGACTCATCAAAGTCTATTCCTTCTTCTTGAGTGTATCCCTTAGCCACCAGTCTAGCCTTATTTCTAACAATCTCCCATTTATCATTCATTTTATTTCTAAAAACCCATTTTGTGCCAATGATAGGATGGCCTTGTGGTCTGGCAACCAGGGTCCAAACTTTGTTTCTTTCAAATTGGATTAACTCTTCTTCCATAGCTAAAATCCAGTGCTCATCATTCAATGCATCAACAACATTTTTAGGTTCAATATGTGATACAAAAGCAAGATTATCTACCAGGTGTCTAGAGGAACGAGTCCTGACCTTTTCAGAAGGATCACCAATTATAAGCTCCCTGGGATGATTATGAGCAAATTTCCAGGCTCTTGGAAAATCATTAGGAGTAGTGGTATCTCTATTATTCACTTCTTCAGCTGGACTGACCTGAGTATCAGTATCCTTTGAATCAGTTTCTGGTGAGGCAGAGTCATGATCATTGATTGCTAGCTTCTTCAGTTCTTCTTGAACACCTGTGTCATCATCTTCACTACAACTCATAGAGATGTCACCATTAGATTCATCAAAAGTAATGTGTATAGCCTCCTCTATAATCAATGTTCTACGATTATAAACTCTGAAACTCTTTTGTTTTCACAATATCCCAAGAAAATTCCCTCATCAGATTTCTTGTCAAACTTTCCAAGATGTTCCTTGATATTCAAAATGAAACATTTACAACCAAATACTTTGAAGTAACCGACAACAGGCTTTTTGTCATACATGAGCTCATAGGAAGTTTTGTTCAAAATTGGTCTTAGAAGAACTCTATTCATGGTATAACAGGCTGTGTTTATGGCTTCAGCCCAAAAATATTTTGGTAAATTGCATTCACTAAGCATGGTTCTAGCAGCCTCTTGGAGAGTTCTATTTTTTCTTTCTACAACTCCATTTTGTTGAGGGACTCTAGCAATAGAGAATTCATGAGTAATACCATTATGATCACAAATTTCTGGAAAACCACAGAACTTGAATTCTGTCCCATTATCACTTCTAATCCTGACAATTTTCAAGCCAAGCAGATTTTGTACTTTAGCAAATAATGAGGTAAAATTCTTAAAGGCATCATCTTTATGAGCAAGGAATATCACCCAAGTATATCTAGAATAGTCATCAACAATCACAAAACAGTATCTCTTACCACCAAGGCTTGCAGTCTGTGTAGGACCAAACAGATCAAGGTGCAGAAGTTCAAGTGGTTTTGAAGTAGAAACACATTTCTTAGGTTTAAAAGAAACCTTGACTTGTTTTCCAAATTGGCAAGCATCACAAATTCTGTCTTTTTCAAATCTAATTTTTGGAAGACCTCTAACAAGTTCCTTTCTAGAAATTTCTTTCAGCAAATCCATATTGAAGTGACACAACCTTCTATGCCACAACCATGGATCCTCATTTGCTACTTTGAGACATTTGAGATATGAGGAATCAATTTTTTCAAGAAAAACTACATAGACATCATTAACTCTTTTTCCTTTGAAAACAATGTTGAACTTTGAGTCAAATATGAGACATTCAAGCTTTTTGAACAATACAAACAGATTCCTATCACACAATTGGCTAACACTTAACAGATTGTAGCTCAAATTGTCAACAAGAAGAACATTGTGGATAAAAGTTTGATCATTCTTACCAACATCGCCAATACCAACAGTCTTGGCTTTGTTATCATCTCCAAACGTTACCTTTCCACTTGCTTTTTGCTTGAGTTTAATGAATTGTGATGCATCACCAGTCATATGTCTTGAGCATCCACTATCAATGAACCAGTTTGATTTTTTAGCAATGTTATCCTGGTTCACCTACACACAAACCCACAAGATAATACTTGGTACCCTTTACATATTGGGTCCTTGAGAGTTAGTCTTATTTTTAACTACCCACATGCATCTCATGCCATTCCTCATGTTTTTCTTAACATGACAATTGCTATTCATGTGACCAGATTGACAACAAAAGTTGCATACTGACATTGGATCAATCAAATGAACAGGTTTAATGAATCTGACTTGCCTTCTTCTGTGGATAGCAAACTCACTTGTATTTTGGTTCAGTCTTATTTGATGAGTATTAACATAAGGTACAATGTCATTCTTTTGAAGATGGTTCTGTTTCAAATGATGTAACAATTGACATAAGTCATCAATCCTTTTTCTTAAGCTGCATTGCTCACTTCTGAGTATGTCACAGTGATTTTTCTTTTTGTACAGTTCAGCAAGCACATCAGACTCAGTCCTTTTCTGGTTATCATTTTCATACTTAAGACATTTGTTTTGTCGAAAAAGATTTGCATTGTCTTGTATTAGAAAGCTAATTTTCTGCTTCAGTTCCTTGTTTTTAACATAGGATTCTTTCAATCTGTTATGCATTTTTTCTAGAAACGAATTAATATCATCATCAGATTCACTGTCACTATTGGTTTGAGAGTTGCATTGTGTTACCTCTTCATCTCCAATAGCCATGAAAGCCACTTGAGCAGATTCCTCTTCTTCTTCAACTTCGCCTTCTGAGTTGCAATCATTCCAGGTAATTTGAAAATTGTTGAACTTTGGTTTTCGTTCAATCTTGTTTTCCTTCTTTTTCTTCATTGGACACTCATTTGCATAATGTCCAGGTTGGCCACATTCAAAACATTTATCGTTTTGCTTCTTGTTGAACTCTAGTTTCCCTTTATTTCTGAAGTCATTAGTCTGATTCTGGAAGGAATTGCTGGATCCGCCTTTCCTGAATCTTCTCTTATTGAGAAATCTTTTGAAGCCTCTTGTGATGAGTGCAATATCACTGTCATCACCTTCCAAGTCATTTTCATCCAGTGAGGCTGTTTCATCTTCATCTTGTGAAGCTTTCAGAGCAATACTCTTCCTTCCTTTTGTGTCTTCTTCTTCCTGCATCTTAGATTTAAGTTTCAGTTCGTAAGAAGTTAGAGAGTTAATCAGAGATTCAATGGATAAGGAATTTAGATCCTTGGCTTCCTCTATGGCAGTCACTTTGCTTTCCCAATCCTTTGATAGAGCATTCAGAATTTTTCTGTTCTTTTCACCTAGAGAGTACTCCTTCTCAAGCACCTCTAAATCCTTGATCAGATCATTAAATCTACAATACATTTTGTCGATGTTTTCATGAGGCTCCATCTTAAAAGATTCATACTTGGTGACCAGAATGGACTTTTTCTGTTCTCTTACGTTGTCACTACCCTCATGAATTTCTCTTAGCTTATCCCACATTTCTTTGGCAGATTTACACCCTTTTACTCTAATTGACTCATTTGAGTCTAAGGCACTATAAAGAACATTCATGGCTTTGGCATTCAATGTGAGATTGGTTCTATCTTGAGCATTCATCTCAGCTCTCGTTTTTGGCCGCAACAAACCTGTTTCTGCATCAAGAAAGTTAGCATCATGCGGTCCTTCATTCACAATAAACCACAGCTCAATATCAATGGATTGCAAGAAGATAATCATTCTTTCTTTCCAACTAACATAATTGGAACCAGTAAACATGGGAGGCCTAGTAACAGATTGCCCCTCAACAAACATAGCATGACTGGTTGTCATCTTACTCCAAGCCGCTTGAGCTTAATCTCTAGGAGACCAAGCTCTGATACCAATTGTAAGGATCGAAGACAACCTAAGAGGGGGGTGAATTAGGCTTTCAAAAAACCTGCTAAGATATAGTTCACTTTTTCACAGACTACCTTTCTTTTCTCAAATACCTCCCAATGAACGAGATAACACAAGAGCACAAGTATTCGTGAGATGAAGAGAAGAACAGTTTATGTAGAAAAGCAGTAAATGAAAGTAAAGAAACAAACCAGGCTTCAAACACAACTGAGGTTTGAACACCACTTTTATATACCAAATTACTTCAAGTTGAACAAACTTGCAACCAATCTTTTGTGTACAAGGAAGGGATCACTTCCTTCTTGCCCCAAACCACACTTGGTCAAGCAAGGAAGTTTTAGAAACACTCGCAAACCCTCACTATGCTACACTATTGAAGAAGCTGTGTCACACTTGAAAAAACTACACGAAGATTGCACAAGCAAAGAGTACAAATGTTCCTTTTGAGTATTCTAGCACTAGAATCACTCACAATCTGATGTAGGCTTGATGTGCAAAGTTGTCTTGAGGTGGTTGACTTTGTTCTTTTTATAGGAGACCAGAGAGTTCTTCAATTAATGCTGTCAACGAGTAGAAGGCAACCGAAGAGTCAACTAGCCGTTGGTGCTGTCGGACGTCCGATGTTTGGTTTTTATGCGTCCGAACGAGATCAATGAGTTCTGGAAGTTTTCTTGAATCCCTTAGGACGTCCGATCATGCGTCCGAGGGTAGGATGAATACTTGGACTTTCTTCTTCAATTCCTTCGGACGGCCGATGCGTCCAGAGTGTTGCGTCCGAAGAGCAGCAACACTTGTCGGACGTCCGATACTCATGTGTTGAGCGTCCGATCATGATCAGTAATCATAGAAGCCCTGGCTTGTCTTCTTCGGACGTCCGAGTCTGAGTTCTT
>NC_040039.1:29087283-29219589 GCF_003713205.1 Coffea eugenioides
GTTTTTGATCCGTGGGAGGAGTAGTTCGAGGAAGAACTTTTTAGCTAGCTGTTTTGTATGTTTGGACTAGCTTTTGGTATATATACTTTTTGATGACTCCGTTATCTCATGGAATTTTCTTTTGTCTGTATTTGGCTTGCTGTGACCGTGTAACTTGTTTGAATATGGTTGTGTTATGTGTATTTATATGTTTGGTTTGTGAGTGCTCCTTTGTTCCTTGTTTATTGTTTCCATCTATCTTAAATGTTATGCTTTATGTTTCGTCCTTAAATTGGTTAATTTCGACTGGAGGGAACTCGTAGTAGACGGGGTCGTGTCGCGGGATAGGCAATCCACGACTGAAGGAGGACTAGGCAACCAAACCCTGAACCTAGGGTCGATCCGAATGTGCAAGTGGCCGCAGCCATCCAACGAATGACCGACTTGTTAGCTCATGTAGTGGAGCAACAGGGTCAAAAAGCTAATCCCTACCCTGGAAACCTTGGTAATCCTAGTAACTATGTGGAAAGCGAGGATAGGGCCCTCGAAAGGTTTCAAAAATTTTTCTCACCGAAGTTTATTGCAGGGCCATATCCAGATGTAGCCGAGAGATGGCTAGAAAAGATGGTGGACATCTTTGTTGCCCTGCATTATACAGAGGAAAGGCAGGTGACTTTTGCTGTCTTCCAACTGGAAGGGGCAGCCCGTTCCTGGTGAAACGTAATACGACAGAAATGGGACCGAGAACAAACACCCAGGACATGGGTGAATTTCATGAGGAAGTTCAACACTAAATTCTTCCCTCCTCTGGTTCAAGAACGGAAGGAAGACGAGTTTATTCGGTTTCGCCAGGGGACCCAGACTGTAGCCGAGTACGAGAGCCAATTCACTCGACTGTTCAAATTCGCGCCCGAACTCATCATGACCAAACAATGAAGAATAAAGCGCTTTGTTCAGGGCCTGAACGTGGAGATCCAGAAGGATCTCACTGTAGCCCAGATTAACGTCTTCAGTGAGGCAATGGAGAAGGCTCAAGTGGAAAATGCTAGGCTACAAGTGAGAAACTTCCAGGCGAAGAAGCGAGGATTTCCTGGAAGTAGTTCGGGACAGGGGGATAAGAGTACCCCTCCCAAGTTTGGACGGGGAACTGGAGGAGGAAGGATGTTGGGAATGTCAAGAGGGGCCCCGTCAAGAGGTGGCCAAGTTGGGAGAGGTCAAAGAGGAGGTCTCCAAGGAGGTTCGGCCTCAGCATCTCGCGAGCCCTGCGGGTATTGTGGAAAGCCAAACCACACGGAGGACAATTGCTGGAAGAAGGAGAGAAAATGTTTACGCTGCGGAAGTACAGACCACCAGTTTGCCAATTGTCCGGTTCTATCACGAGATAGAAGGGGGAATCAGCAATCGATGAGGACCAATTCCGAACCGACTCAGGTGGAAGGGACTAAACCTAAGGTATCGGCTCGAGTGTATTCACTGGAGCCACAACAGGTCCTCGATTCTTCTGAAGTTGTAGAAGGTACGATTCTTGTATTCCACCGATTTACGAAAGTTTTAGCAGATCCCGGTGCTACTCATTCATTTGTCAACCCCAATTTCATGTGCTAAATTGATATAAAGCCTGCTAGTTTATCTTATAACCTGGAAGTTAGTACTCCTCCGGGGGATCATCATTTGATCACTAGTATGGTTTATAAGAATTGTGAAGTTTGGGTAGGAGAGAGAAAATTGTTAGGGAATTTGATAAGCCTGTCCATTAAGGGGTATGATATAATCTTGGGTATGGACTGGTTAGCCAGGTATAATGCTCAACTTGATTGTAAAAGGAAGGTGGTAGAATTCCGCATTCTTGGGAAGACGACCTTAAGATTAGATATAAGGGGTAGGTTAGCCTCATCTACCTTGATCTCGGGTATTCGGATTAGGAAATTACTAAGTAAAGAGGCGCAAGGGTTCTTAGCCTTTCTAATCAATACCCCCACCGATAAATTGAAGGTAGAGGATGTGCACGTAGTGAAGGAATATCCGGACGTATTTCCTGATGAATTAGTCACCCTACCTCCGGAGAGAGAGATAGAATTCAAAATTGAGTTGTTACCAGAGACGTCACCTATCTTTAAAATCCCATACCGGATGGCCCCTGCCGAACTTAGAGACTTAAAGTTGCAATTACAAGACCTTTTGGAGCGAGGGTTCATTCGAGAGAATGGGTCTCCTTGGGAAGCCCCTGTGTTGTTTGTGAAGAAAAAGGATGGGAGTTTGCGGATGTGTATAGACTACCGGGGGTTGAATAATGTAACGGTTAAAAATAAATATCCACTGCCCCATATTGATGAATTGTTCGACCAGTTGCAAGGGGCAGTGGTCTTTTCGAAATTAGACCTCCGACAGGGATATTATCAATTGCTAATTAGGAAGGAGGACATACCAAAAATTACCTTCAATTCTAGATACGGGCATTTTGAATTCGCTGTCATGCCCTTTGGACTGACCAATGCCCCTGCTGCCTTCATGGATTTGATGTATAGGGTTTTTAAACCGTATTTGGATCGATTTGTAGTTGTATTTATTGATGACATCCTGGTTTACTCAAAGACTCGTGAGGAGCATGAGCAGCACTTAAGAATCGTCTTGCAAACCCTAAGAGAGCATCAGTTGTACGCCAAGTTTAGTAAGTGTGAGTTTTGACTAGAGAAAATTTCTTTCTTAGGGCATGTAATTTCCCAAGAGGGCATCTCTGTTGACCCGGCGAAAGTAGAGGCCGTGACTGATTGGAAGAGGCCAGAAAATCCTACGGAGATTCGTAGTTTTCTAGGGTTGGCTGGGTACTATAGGCGTTTTATTAAGGACTTTTCCAAACTTGCTGGTCCTTTAACCGACCTGACGAAGAAAAATTGTTGTTTTATGTGGGATGCTAGGTGTGAAGCTAGCTTTTGAGAGCTAAAGAAAAGATTAACTGTGGCACCGATTCTAGCTTTGCCTAATGGAATAGATAGTTTTACCGTTTATACCGACGCCTCGCTGGGAGGTCTGGGGTGTGTGTTGATGCAAAACAAGAATGTGATATCTTTTGCCTCTAGAAAATTGAAACCTCATGAGCAAAACTACCTAACCCACGACCTGGAGTTAGCCGCAGTTGTTTTCGCTCTGAAAAAGTGGAAACACTATCTATACGGGGTAACCTTCGAGGTTTACTCTGACCATAAGAGCTTTAGATACCTCTTCTCGCAAAAGGAATTGAATATGAGGCAGCGGCGATGGATGGAATTTCTGTAAGACTACGACTGCACCATCAACTATCATCCGGGAAAAGCTAACGTGGTGGCAGACACCTTAAGTCGAAAGGCTCAAGTGGTGCGGTTAATGATTAAGGAGTGGGATCTGTTAGAATCGATTTGTGAGTGGAAACCCTGTCTTGGAAGTCATAAGGCGATTTTTGGTAATGTTAAAGTAACGTCCACTCTACTGGAGCGGATTAAAGAGGCTCAGAAGGAAGATGCTATGGTACGGAAGTGGAGAGAGAAAGTGGAAAAAGGGGAATTGTCAGATTTCAACTTCAGTCTTGAGGGAGTTTTGAGGTACCGAAACCGAGTGGTGGTGCCCAAAGATGAAATGTTAAAAAAGGAGATCTTAGAGGAAGCTCATCGGTCCAAGTATACGATCCATCCGAGTAGTAGCAAGATGTATCAGGTCCTAAAAGGAGCCTATTGGTGGGACAACATGAAGAAGGAAATTGCTCAATACGTGCAAACGTGTCTCATCTGTCAACAAGTTAAGGCGGAACATAAAAAACCATCTGGATTGTTACAACCTCTTGAGATACCCGAATGGAAGTGGGAAACATTACAATGGACTTCGTTTCAGTTTTGCCGCGAACACAATGAGAACATGACGCCGTTTGGGTAATCGTCGATTGGTTAACCAAATCGGCCCATTTCTTGCCGATAAACATGAAGTATTCCATGGAGAAATTAACCCAGGTGTATGTGGATGAGATAGTAAGACTACACGGAGTTCCAGTGAGCATAGTCTCCGACCGAGATCCTCGTTTTGTATCTAGGTTTGGCAGAATTTTCAAGAGACCTTGGGGACTAAACTCAACCTTAGTACCACTTATCATCCCCAGACGGATGGACAGTCGGAGCGAACAATTCAAACTCTCGAGAATATGTTAAGGACTTGTATTCTGGATTTTGGGGGTAACTGGGGTCAACATATGACATTAGTAGAGTTTGCTTACAATAACAGTTACCATTCGTCAATTCAAATGGCACCATACGAAACACTTTACGGAAGGAAGTGCCGATCACCGCTCTATTGGGATGAAATAGGCAAAAGGAAGGTTCTAGATCCAACAACTATTCCATGGATGGAGGAGGTACGAGAAAAAGTCAAGTTGATACGACAAAGACTCCAAACAGTTCAAAGTCGACAAAAGAACTACGCGGACAATCGAAGAAAAGATTTGGAGTTCGAAATTGGAGACCGCATTTTTCTTAAGATCACACCGTTACGAAGCGTCACGGCGGGTAAAGGAAAGAAACTTCAACCAAGGTTCGTCGGACTTTTCAAAATTCTCCAGAGAATTGGGAAAGTAGCGTATCGACTTGAACTACCATCAAGTCTGTCCAGGATTCATGACGTCTTCTATGTCTCGATGCTTAAGAAGTATTATCCTGACCCGACCTACATTTTGCAACCGGAGGAGATTGAGATAGATGAGTCACTCACCTATGAGGAGAAACCTGTGCAGTTGCTTCACCGAAAGGTTAAGGAGCTTAGAAACAAGCAAATTCCTTTGGTAAAAATTTTGTGGAAAAATCACGGGGTAGAAGAGACTACCTGGGAGGTGGATAAAAAGAAGCAAAGGAAATATCCTGAGCTATTTGTGGACCAAGGTGAGAAATTTCGAGGACGAAATTCTTTTAAGGGGGAGAGAGTGTGAAAATTCAAAAAATTTCTTATTTTCTAGGCTTTATTTTATTTATTTGCACGCATATTCTATATTTTCTTTATTAGAAAAATTTTCTAGATAATTTTTATGAGTGAATATAGTTTTTAAATCGTTTTTCTAGTATAAGTTTGTTCATGAGATTTTAAGAATGTATATTGGACGTGGGATCCGATAGTGCGTTAAGTGTGAATTATTCGGCTAATTAGGTTAAGTTTTGTATACCGGAATTAATTTACTAGGTGTTAAGAGGTAATTAGAGATTACCTAGATGGATTAATATGGGTGGAGAGACTTGAGATAAGTTTAAAACCAAAAAGGTGCCATGTGTCACTTTATGATTCCACCTTGGACTTTGACCATCTACCCCAACTTTACTAAATAACCAAAATTGACCCAAAAATCATCATTTTCTTCATCCTCTTGGCCGAAACTTCTAAGGAGAGAAAAGAAGAGAAAACTCCAACTACTTCATCCATTTCTTGCACCAATCTTGTGATCCAACCATAGAACTTCAACTTTACTCCACAAAAAGCCTTGGTTAAGTAGTATTATAGAAGGTGGTGGAATTGTTTTGGAAGAAAGAAACCTAAGCTACTACCTTTCTTGAGGTATCAAGGTATGTTGTGTACAAATTCATAGTTTGTTCTTAATAATGGTTTATTAGTGATTTTTGTGGCTAAATATGTTGATTTGTAGTAGGTTTGATGGTTGGAAGTGGAGTTTTGATGGATTTTTGATTTATTATTGATTTTCTGTTTTTATATAGTAATTATTGTTTAGTCATGGATTAATGGTTTGTTATAGCGTAAAATGGAGTTGGTATATGTTGGATATGATTGGTTGCGGAAAATTTCTAGTTTGGTGCGGAAATTCCAGTTTAGGGTTTCAACTAACCTCGTTCTGCCCGGTTCTGTTCGGCCATGATGGAGGCTGAATCTGTGAGGACCCGAAAATTTTCTTATTTTCGTCATATATTACTGGTTTATTTAAATAGTTATTCACTCATTTTCTCCGAATTATTTAATTCGACTACTTAAAATCCATTTATATGGAAAAACACCTCTTTTATGTTTTTAAAGCGTTTTGTTAGAAAATTTACTTTTTGAAAACTCGTTTAGTTCGGAACAACGAGTATACGTTTTTCGAGGCTATATTTGAATCGAGAGTACATTAATTTTGGAGAAGTAAGAATGATCAATAGTAGATTAAGAAAAGTTAACTTGAGATTTGAGGAGTTAAAACTCGACTCATGTGAGGACTCGCAAAATTTATTATTTTAAATTCCATTTCGAGCTTATTTAAATATTTAATTGTCCTTTTACTCAGAATATTATTTTCTAGTCTATTTAGACCTAATTACATGAGTTTATAGCTTCGTTATAATTTTAAAGTGACTCGTTTCAAAATTTAATTTTGAAAACTCGTTAAGTGAAAATAGCGAATACGCGATTGGAGTTAATAATCGATTCGAGAGTATACTAAGTTTGGAAAACTAGAGACTTGTAGGATGGACTTAAAATATGTAATTTTATGTTTAAGTACTTAAGTGATAGTTATTAGTACTATCGTTATAAGAAATTCTTGGAAGTTTCGCTTTATCGCGCTTAATTTGGAGATACGCGTTTTCACACGCGTGATTTAATTGAGAGACTTTAGACCCTCATTTTGGGACAATTAAGAGTGGACAATATTGTGACGCCCCCGCTTCTCCCAAGGGCGAACCCTAGGGTATCGGCGGGACGCCTGCCTAACTCGCGCCAGGACTCGAAATTTCAAAACAATAAAACCTAGATAAACCAAAAGCGTACTATTCACAATAGCAAACTCCAAAAAAAATTCTACTTACATCCCCAAAAATAAATAGTCAATCGACTTATTTTGGGTTCAAACCCAACTTACAAACGTCACCCCGAGCTACAAGTTCAAGGGGTTCAAAGCCAAAACTCACAAACGTCACCCCGAGCTACAAGCTCAAGGAGTTCCCCGTGTCGTCCCATGCTAAGGAAAACAAAGGAAACGGGGTAAGTTATGTACTTAGTAAGTAAACAGGGGTAAAATCGTAAATTGCACATTTAGATAAACAACTATTTCACAAAATGTCAAGTCAAGTGCAAAAGTAACAATACAAATGAAGGATACAGGTTGGCTCCAAAGCCAAATCGTTTGCCATGCGTGACCTCCTGCCGACACTCCGTCGACCACAAATAAGGTCCGTAGAACTCCACTTGTACTCCCACATAACACCTTATCACCCTCACTGGCCAGTCACCTCACAAACTTGCTCGAGTGAACGAAATCACAAACTTGAGCTTGAGTCACAAGCTCGGGTCACAAACTTGGTTCACATTCTCGGTGAACCGGATTCACAAACTTGGTGACCTCAGACTAAGTTGGACTGGTTTCGACCAAGCCCTGACCGGCTCGAATAGTCCATCTAGGTCGGAAGATCAACCCCAACTTACAAACGTCACCCCGAGCTACAAGCTCAAGGGGTTCAAACCCAAAACTCACAAACGTCACCCCGAGCTACAAGCTCAAGGGGTTCAAACCCAAAATAATTCATGTATACACATCTCATAAAGAAACATAGGTACAAACTAGGGTTTAGGTCGAGTGTGATAAAGTACACCCTCACCTAAGTCCCCCTTTTATTCACATCAAAACACATAAGTAGTTTATACACATAAACGGCCTGAATACTTACTCCAAAAGTACGTATAGCAAAAATGCAAGGATCACGTCACGTATACAGCTAGTAGGCCCCACCGGCACCGTCTAGCCCGTCACCGTCTGAAATAGAAGATTGCATCACAATATATCACAAACGGCCACTAACATGCATAACTCAAGTAAAACGGCAAAAGTGGCACATGCGAGTGCAGAAACGGCACACGGAAATGGAGACGGACACGAAAACGAAAACGGAAACGGCCAGATTTGCCATCCCAAACCGTTTTGATCAAAAGTTAGGCTAGGAATGTCGGATCAAGGTGGGTGAGACACCATTTCGAAGCTACGAGGAAGGGATACAACTTTTATTTAGACATCTGAACCCAGATCTCAATAGGTATTGGTCAAAAATGCACAAAATAGTTCCAGCCATTTCATTTCGGGTTACCAAACAGGCCCTGTTTGAAAGACCGTAACTCACGACTTAGAAATCGGAATCAAGAAATTCCAGAGGCGTTAAAAAGCTCATTCATGAGACTATAACTTTCATGTTTGGACCAAAGGCTGAATCAATACAGAGCATGGGGAAAAACGGGTCCAAACATCCCTGTCAGAACTGTCCAAATTCAAAGGCAGTTCTGACAACCGATCTTGTTTTGGTCATAACTGGAGCTATGGAACTCAGATTGGAATGCACTTTATACCGTTTCGAAGCTAAGACCAAGATCTACATTTCTTATGAAGGAATTAACACCCAGTTCGTATGTTATCAAAACGGACAGAGCATGGTCAGAAGCAAAATTCAAAAACGTAACACAATCTAGTGTACAAAACAGGTGCAAGTGTTTTGGCTATACCTCGGGCTACACTGATCCGTTTGACCTGAAATTTTGCAGGAATATTCAAGACTTAAGAGGCTAAAACTTTCATGAAGACCACTCAGTCCAGTTCTCACCCTAACTAGGCCAAATTTACAAAAACAACTCCAGATTTTCCAGTTCGAAATTCACTGCAGAAATCAACTAACAGTCCTGCTTTATTCACTCATATCTCAGCACACACAACTCCAATTCAGGTAATTCCAAAGCCATCCGAAAGCTAAGATACAAGGATACAATTCTTAAGAAGACATTAACAACCAAATCAGAAGCATTCCCAATCAAATTAACCAATTACCAAAGCTGATTACCAAGTTCGGACAGAAACAGGGCAGCAGGGGTATTTCGGTCTTTTCACAGGGTACGTTGCTCCGATTGAGATGAAATTTTTCAGGCAACTATAAAACATCATTCTCTACAACTTTTATGTTTTGTGCTAAGGCCAAATCCACCTCTAACTAGGTGTAACAGTACCGGCAGAATTGGGGAAAAAAATGAAACCCTAGGCTGAAATTCCATCAACCTTTACCAATCTAGGTTTTCATCCATAAAACTTCTAAGATTCAGGTCATCTATCCAATAAAATACAATATAAGAGGTAGAAGAAGATTTTATTAGTTTAATACCTTCAAACCTCAAGGAAATACACAAGAACAAGGCTGCCCATGCAAAAATCACTACACCCAAAGCTTCCTTGTCACCTTATTGCAAGTTTAATCGGTTTAGTTTTTGTGGTTTCAACTCAAACAAGGTAAAATCTAAGATGGAACTTGGAGCTCTCCCTCTCTTTTCTCCTCCCAAATTTCGTCCATCATGGAAGGCAAAGGAAGAAAATGGTGATTGACTTGAGTTGGATAAGTTTTAAGCTTAATCTTGGTCATGGTCTTGGTCTTGGTCAAGATTGGCTTGGTGCTTGACAAGTGGCACAAATCCAAGGGAAGTCTATCTAATTCTCTCTCTTAAGCACTCAAATATCTATTACTCCTCCAATCATCTCTTAACACCTTTTGTCACATAATTTCTTTTGCACAAAATTCCTTCTAGTCGTTAAAATTTTACCGCACTAACCGTACTAGCGGGTCCCACGCCCAATATGTACTACTAACGTCACATGAACTAATTTATACTAGAAAAATGTCTTAGAACTTAATTCCTCTATCGGGTTCTCACCGTTTTCCTTAACTCGCACGTACTAGGGTTTTAACTTATAATTCACTGACTTTTTATTATCACTTCTAATCATATAATATTTCCTCATCCAAAAGTCACTCTTAGCTACCAAATTTGATCCTCACTCGGTACCGAATAGTCACACTACGAAAAAATGTGAAAACCCTAATTCGCTCTTTCTTGAAAACGAAAAGTGAAACCCCACTTTCTAGGTTCATTTGCACTTATTGTGGGATGATTGGATAGTAGGGCCATATTAAATGAATAATTTCCAAATAAAAGGGTATTTTTAAGAAAAATACTTAGGAATTTGCAAGTCCTCACAATATTTTATATGAAATAAGAGTGCATTAAAGTTTGCTGCATAGTAAAATAACCGAGAGGAATCGAGACGAAGTCGCGTGTACGCGCACTATCCTTAGTTGACTTTTGGAGCATTTTGGGCCACACATTATTAAACTTCTCATGGGTGCATCACACTAGATCATAACCCTTCAATTCATGATCTAAAGTGGCGTACAACACTCTCATTTTCCTCTCCAAGACAGCCGGCCACCATCCCAAAGAAGAACAACTCAAGTTCTTCAATTTTCTTCACTTAAACTTGCTCCAAATCATCACCATTTCACTTCAAATTTCAACCACGCTTAGCTCAACACTTGAAGATTACATCTAGCTAAGAAAAGGAGCTGCTGTCCGTGGTTTTTCTTGAGCCAAGGAGAGCCGAAATTTCTGTCTTGAACATCAAAGCGAGTGAGTGACGATCAACCCTTCAATTCTTGTTTTATGGGAGTAGTAGTGCACATTTAAACTCATGCATGCATATGGGTAGCTTGTTTATGATGAAAAATTTTTGTGTGGGATCTATGAACTCCCACTTTGATTGGATGGACTGATTTGATGATTGATGATGAAATTAATGATGGTTTAGTGCTTAAATTAGTGGATTAATGTTGTATTGTGGGTAGAAAATCAAAGGAGGTGTTTGGAGCAAAAGTGACCGTTTTACGCCTGCCTTGTTCGACCACTTTCGTGCAAAATTTTGAGGTTCTAATGGCTTGTTTATGTTTTTTACATGTTATATTAGTTGTGTAAAAATTTTCATTGAAAAATAACTTGATTTGGTCACCCAAATGTTGGATTTACGAAAGCTTAGAAATCTGGAAATTTATCCCGTATTCACCCAGGCAGTGTATTTGTTTCGGCTATATCTTTTTACTCCGATGTCGGAATCGAGTGCCGTTTGCGGCACTGGAAACTAGACATTCCCAGCTTTCATTTGGTATAAAATTTACATTCTGGTTCCACTCGAGTGAGTCAAACCATTCGTTTAAAAATTGCTGTCCTATTTCATTTGTCACTGGGAGGCAGATTGTGAACTGTGATTTGATGCTCACGTATGAGTTGGTTATGGACAGATTTTCAAAATGATTTCTTCCGAGAAAATATATCCTTATGAGTCTATTTTCTAACTCCACCAACCACGCTCAATTCTGATTTGAATTGAGTGATTTATGGTCAAAATTCAAATCTAACTTTGTGAACGAAAACAGTGTTTTGGACAGATTTGAAACTAACTACGGTTTGGGACTTGTTATCCAAAGCTTCTTATTGTAAATCATCTATCGAATGTACCTTGAACATTTTTGGACATTTTCTACTGGAATGAACCATGTTGGAGATGTTCCTTGACCAAATGTTTGGAAACGGCAAAACGGAGGTTCAAAGGCAGCTTAGCCTTAGAATTTCTTGTGATTTCAACGGTTTTGTTAACCCACTTTCTGTGCTTATTTTTCCATGAAATTTGGTAGAGGAACAACTCTTATATGGTAGTATTATACTGCTAATTTTGGTGTTATTCCGAGGCCGTTTCATTGCTCAACTAAACTTCCAAAGTTCGTGACTTGATTTTGGAAAACTCTTGTTTAACAAGGAAATTTGGGTAACTTTGAGCTACCATATCTTGGTGCTTGAAATTTCAACTCTCATTCGACTTGTTTTGTTTTAAACCTGGATTACAACTCCAATAGAGTTCCAAATTTCAGAGGCTAGCTTGAATTGTATGAATTTTGCCAAATTTTCAAACTTTGTCGAAAATCAACCCAAATCTGTCTTGACTTTCTAAAACAGAAACTTTGGGCTAAATTTCGAATATTTTCCAATTAGAATCATGGAAAAGTGTCTTCTAAGAACTTTTAGTACTTTGGAAGTAGTTTCCAATGGCACCAAGTTTTCCAATTTTGGATTTGTAGAGAATGAGATATGATTTTTCAAAGTATGGGTGACAAATCTGAAAGTTTTCCAATTTTGGAACAAAGTATGGGTGACAAATCTGGAAAAAGGAAATTGAGGGTTGCGAACTCTCTATTTTCCTTCGATATTGCTAAACCGTTTTACACTTGATTTCAAAGATGAAAATCAGATTTCTCTTGTGTTTTAAAACCCCGTTTTGAGCCTCGATTTACTAGTAATTAAGGCTTATTTTCGTGAAATTTTCTTAGATTATACAAGTGTGCAATCTTCCTCGATAATTAGGGGTTTTAAGCGATAGTGTGTAATAGACAATTACTATTTGCTCAGGTGCTCAAGTAAACCTTCAAGAGGATCTCGAGTGAAACACCTAAAGGCTCGTTTACGCACTGACTCCCTTATTTCGATTGGTGAGTGTCAAGTGCATGAACTTGATGTTAAGTGGTTATCTGTTTCTTATCCGTTATGAAAATTTGAAATTTTGAGACGAGAGTGTACGTTACCGCACTCGTGCTCTTTCAAATGAAATTATATTCGAATTTTGCTATGTGAATTCATATCCGACTTGTACATGGTAATGTGGATGTGATTCGTATTTGTTTTGATTCGTATATGTGATCCGTATTTGTGATTCCTATATGGAATCGTCGATTTGAGCATTGCTCGTCGACTTATATTCGTATTCGTATTCGGGGGACGCCCAAACTCGTTGGTTAACTTTGCGAATCGAGCCAGCATGGGCTTGGTCGATAAGCTTAGCCAACCATGAGATATTCGTAGAGCATGATCTATTGGAGAGATCTTGCTCGGCATTACTCGTGCAGTATTGCCATGATATACTCGAGTATTATCAAAAAATTTGATGAGCGGGCCCGGTAAGGAGGTGTAACGGTGACGGGATTCGAAGAAAAGTGGTGTATCTACGGATTTGATACTTATGTGGTTGACGGAGTGCCAACGTAAAATGTGATCAAGACTTCGACTCGACTACGTGGAATTTAGCTCCTGAGAGCTACAGTATCCTTGAATTGTTTCTGTTTATTTTTCCTATTCGAAATGTGAATTATTGTAACTTTATGGCTTTACTTACTATGTAATTTGTGGCTACTTGGATTATGTGTTTGCATGTGTGTTTCTTGGCCTCACTGAGTATTGGCTCATCCCATTAGTTTGTTTTCTTTAACAGGTTGGATTGGAAGATTTTGGAAAAGCTGACTAGATTATATTTTTTATTGGAATCTGGGTTGTAAATGTTTTGTTGACTTTTAATGGTTGTATTTTGGGACTTGATGTATCTTTTGTGAACATGATGTAAGATTTGAATATTTAGTTAAGGAAGCGACTTTTCTTTATTTTGACTTGTAGTATTTGGTATGTATCGTTAAGTTCGATTTGAATTGTCTTGAGTCCTGACGAGAGTTGGGCAGGCGTCCCGCGGATACCCTTGGGTTTGCCCTTGGGAGAAGTGGCGGCGTCACAAATTGCCCGAAGAAACAGCCACGAGAGGGTAGTACTCAACAAGTGGAAGGAACCAAATCGAAACAAACTAATGAAAGAGGAAACCGAACAAAAGTATCAGCACAGGTTTATGCCGTAGACCAGCAACAAGTTCCGGGGTCATCTGAGGCAACGGAAGGTAAAAATTTCGAAGACGAAATTTCTTAAGGTGGAGAGAGTGTGAGAACCCAAAAAAATTTTCACATTTTCTCAGCATTATTTTATTTTTTTTGCCTACATTTTATACTTTCCTTTGAAATATTAAAATATCTATGCATTTTTACAAGCAAGTACAGTTTTAAATTCATTTTCCTAGTATGAGTTAGTGTACGTTAAATTTGAAACGTATTATCGATGTGGGCCCCACTAGTGCAATAAATGTGGTGATTAAAAGTGAGTTTTAGATGATATTAAGTGTAGGATTAGAGGTGATAATAATAAGTTAGTGAATTATAAGTTAAAACCCTAGTATGTGAGGACTCGAAAATTTTCTTATTTTTATTGAATATTACCGGGTTATTTAAATAATTATTCACTCATTTTCTCCGAATTATTTATTTTGACCATTTTAAATCCATTTAGATGGAACAACGTCTCTTTTATGTTTTTAAAGCGTTTTGTTGAAAAATTTACTTTTCAAAAATTCGTTTAGTTTGGAACAACGAGTACACGTCTTTCGAGGCTATACTTGAATCGGGAGTGTATTAATATTGGAGAATTAAGAATGTTTAATAGTAGATTAAGAAAAGTTAATTGAGAAATTAATACTCGACTCATGTAAGAACTCACAAATTTACCTATTTTAAACTCCAGTTACGAGCTTATTTAATTATTTATCTGGCCAATGGCCCCAAATATTATTTTCTATCCTTATTAGACCTAAATACATGGAATTATAGCTTCATTATATTTTTAAAGTGTCTCGTTTCAAAAATTATTTTCTTGGAAGCTTGTTTAGCAAAAAAGTGAAAACGCGTTAGGAAATTTTATCCGATTGAGAGTACAATAGCCTTGGAATATTCAAGACTTGTACAATGGTCCTAAAATAGGTAATTTTATGTTTAAGTACTCAAGTGATAGTTAGTAGTACAATCGTTATAAGAATTTTTCGAAGGTTTCGCGTTATAGCGTTCAAATTGGCAATACGCGTTTTCACACGCGCGATTTTAATTGAGGGACTTTAGACCCTTATTTCGGGACAATTAAGAGTGAATATTATCTACATGAATATAAGTGCATTAGAGGTTTAGTGCACTAGTGCAACAAACGCGAGAGAAAATCGAGTCCAAACGCATCCTAATTGCACTATTTTCAAGTTGACTTTGAGATGGATTTTGCACCACACAATGAATCTTCCTTAGGAAGCCACAATTGAACCAACACTTTCTCTCTCCTCACTTCATTTGGCCGTGCAACAAGAAGGGAGAAGAACTCTCCATTGTTCTTCATTTTTCATCTCCAATCCAGGCACCAAATTTCATCCAAATCACACCAAACTTGGAGACCACTTAGCAAACCACTTGGAGATTATATCTAGCTAAGAAAGAGGGGAGCTTTCACGGTTTCTTGGAGCTTCAAGAGGGCCGAAAAATTCTGATCTTGCACACCAAAGGAGTAGGTAATGATCAATCCATGGATTCTTATCTTTTGGAGGTTATATAGCAAGATTAAATGGGTGGGCTTAGTTAGTTGTTTATGGTGTAAGATGAAATGGGTGGGCTCTATGAACTCCCACCTTTGTGATGAGGACTGATTTTGGGTTGATGATATTTATAATGTTGGATTAGTGTTTAAAATGTTGGATTATTGGTGCATAATTAGTGGAAACTTCAAGGAGAGCAAAAGGCCAAATCTGACCATTTTGCCCCTGACTTGTTCGGCCACTTTAATGCAATATTTTGAGGTTCTAATGGGTTGATTGTGTTGTTTACATGTTATATTAGTTGTGTAAAAATTTTCATTGAAAAATATTGAGGTTTGGTTGGTCAAATGAATTTTTCTCCTAGAGCTAGCAATCTGGAAAACTGTCCCGTAATGCACTGACCAGCGGTAGCAGTTCGACCATAACTTTATCCTCCGACGTTGAAATCGAGTGCTGTTGGTGGCATTTGAAACTAGACATCCATACCTTTCCAACGGTATAAAATACACATTCTGATTCTATGTGTAGGAGCCGAACCATTCGTTTTAAGATAGCTGTCCTGTTTCTCTGTTCTGCTGGAATGATTTGTAGAGGCAGCAACTTGAGGCTCAATTTCGAGCTGGTTGTTTGCCAAATTTCATAACGTTTTCTTCTGTGAATTTTTAGCCCTATGAATTTATTTTCCAACGCCATAAACTATGCTCAATTCCGAGTTAAGTCGACTGAGTTGTGATCAAAACAAGAACACTGCTCTGTTTTGGAAAAACCTAGTTTTGGACAGATTTGAGATGAGACTTGTTGTGGTCTTATTAAATGAAATTCTTGGAGTTAAACACCTACTAAATGTACCATGAATGTTCCTTAAACTTTCCTTTCACATATGAACCATGATTGGAGGATTTTCTTAGCCAAACGATTGGATTTGGAAAGAAAAGGATTAAAGGCAGATTGCCTTAAGAATTTTTCCAAACTTTAGTTGGTTCGTTAACTACCTTTCCGAAGGTATTTTTTCTATGAAAAATGATAGAGAGATACCCTTCATATAAGAGTAAAATACTGCCAATTTTGGTACCAATCCAAGTTCGTTTCGATACCTAACTAAACTTCTAGTGTTGGAAGTTCAAATCTGGAAATTCTTCTCCAGTCTTGAATTTTCCCCAACTTCGAGCTACCGTATCTCAGTACTCGAAACTCCGATTCTTGATCCTCTTGCTCTACTATAAACCTCACTTGCAACTCTAATTGAGTTACAAATTTCAGGGGCCGATTCGCAATGTGTGAATCGTGCCGAATTTTCAAAGTTGGCCAAAATCCAACTTAATTCTGCCTTGTGAACCGAGTCAGTACCTTCAAGCTCATTTTTGAACACTTTCCACTTCGATTCATGGAAAAGTGTCTTCTAGGAACTTGTAGTACTTTCTAAGAGGTTTCCAACGGTATAAAGTTTTCCAATTCTCAACTTATGCCGAGTGAGTTACGATTTTTCAAAGATTCATAACAAAACTGAAATTTTCCAACTTTCAAGGAAATAGAGTTTTTCAAGAACTCTTCATTCTTTTGATATTGTAGACACCAAAATTTTAGTGTAATTTCATTTACTATTTGGTTTTTATTTGTTGTGATAGTTTTATTCACCTTTTAGTTTTTAGTTTTTATTTTTATTTGTAAGTTTTAGCATAGAATTTCTCGAAAAAGGAAAAAAAGAAGAAGAAGAAAAAAAGAAAAAAAGGGAAAAGGAAAAGCGTTCAAAAAAATACGATTTAGTTGTTTTCTTGGAAAAAGAGAAAAATGAGGAAAATGAAAAATGATTTAAATTGTGTTAAATGATTTACTTAAATTGTTGCTTTTGTTACTTATTTTTATTAATTAGTTATCTATATTTTGTTAAATTATTATTAAAAAAAAAAAAAGATTTTTACATGCAAGCTGCGGAAACGCAGCTTGCAAAGGACAGTCGCACATACCATCGGATGGCCTGGGTTGGAGAGGGATCTCCTCTTCCATCCTCACCCTTGAGGTGAGGGTTGGTCTGGTATAAATGGAAGAAAGAACAGCAGCCGCAAAGAGCAGGGAGGATCGGGGAGATAAAAAACATCAAAGGAAAATAAAGGCTGGGGATAGAGAGAGAGGGAGGTTCTGGGACGGCTAAGAAAAGAAAAACCAGAGAGGAAGAAATGACGGCTGGTTGAGCGAGAGCTAGTGGGCAACGGGCTGGGTTTGTTCACGGCTGGAAAACAGAGAAGAGAGTTCCGTGGCTAGAGAGAAAGAGCGAGAGAGATAGAAGGAGCTGGGGTTTAACAGAGAAAGGGGAGGTTTTGGGTAACAATAGCCGAGAGGGACTGACGGCAGGGAGAGAAAGAGCAAGAAAAGGGCAAGTTTTGAGAGTGGGTCGGAGACAGAAGGAAAACCAGAATTTGAGGTCTAGAAAGAGAGCCGAGAGGAGAAGAGCATCGGAGAGACTGGTGACGCAAAGCTGGAGTCCATCGCCTTTGTCTGCAAGAGCATTTCAGTCGACTGCAGCTGTGGGATGGCAAGCTCCGCTTCTGGAGCTTTCAGTCTGGTCAACGGCGCTTTGCTCCCACTACCGACATCCGTCGAACACCACCAGTGCCGCCACCATCCAGATTCGGTTCAACTTCAGAAACTCAGAGCACTGTAAGTCCTCTCTTTAAGTTTCAGCTCTTTTCAAGTTCTTGAAACATGTCTTCCGTGATTTTTGCTTATGGCCATATTTCTGTGTGGTTTGTTTTGTTTTTTCTATTCATTTGGCCCTCCGCTGGTTTTCTGCTTCATTTTGTACAGTTTGCATGCGGCCGGTCTTGCTGATTTTCTTTCGCTTTCATTTTTGTTTACCCGGCAATCTGTTGAAACCTTTTGGGTGCGATGTTTGAACCTTAAATGATCTTCTGTCAAACCCATAAGTTTCATTCCCAGCACTGCGCATAATCATATTTGGTTTGCATAAGAAAGCTACAGAAGCTTTTGTTCTTCAAAGTGAGCATGTTAACAGATCATGTTTGTTGCATACTTTAGTTCAAGGGCCTGTTTCATTTTCCTCCTGCTTTTGTTTGCAAGCCTTTGCATTGTGTGCTGGAATATGTGAAGATGTGTTGGGTCGTTGGCATGAATGTTTGTCCCGGTCGAGTGAGTTGAAGCTGCGAAATTGCAGCAGAAAAATGCAGCGTCTTGCACTCCCTGCTATTTCTTCCCTGTTACTGCAGTTTGTTATTTCTTGGATGTTAAAGTGTTGTGTTTTAGTACTTGAATTAAAGTTTGATGTCTAGTTGATATTTCATGCGAAAGGGAACTTATACCATGAAGTCCATAAGAAGGTTGCAAGGATTTTCCGGTTACAGAGACCTGCAAACAAAATTTCACGTTTTGATTTAGTCAACAATTTCTGGTTTGATAAATTTGTTTGTATGATGAAACGGATGGAATCATAGCTGGAAAATTGCAGCAGTTTTTGTTCTTCAAATGTTAACATGTTTTTCAGATCATTTTGTTGCATTCCCTGGGTTCAAAAGCCTGCTAGATTTCCTTCCCCTACTTTTGTTTCAATGTCTTTGCATGTTGTGTTTGAATGAATGGGGATGTGTTTGAGCCATTTGCATGAATGTAGCTAGGCTGGGAAGGGCAGGAATGGCATTGGAATGGTTACCGAGAGCATGCAAGTTTCATTGCTGAGAGTTTCTCCATGACTTTGCATGAAAAAGCTGCATTTCGTTTCATATGTTTTGCTGTCTTCCCTGCTCCCCACAACGGCACACAAAACTAGTACTTGCTGGAAAATGCATTCCAGTTTGCCGAACCAGAAACTCACGGCCTTGTCTTATTGTTTTCTTCCTTTTCGGTCCCAAGCTATGGTGTTTTGTTTACATAATAATTCCAGCATGTTTCTTCTTGGTTTGTTTGCATGAATGTATTTATATTGAATAAGGAAATGGCATGAACATGGTTGCGGGAAAAGGGATTTGCTGAAGTTATAAAAAGTTGCAGCAGTTCATTTATTTGTTTTGATTGCAGAAGTTTTCTCACGTAGTTGCATGGAGCTTGCATGCAAATGGCTTTCTAAATTTTACACTTTAATCCCCTAAGTCCCCCCTTGTTCCACTAGGACCCAATCAATTGAATGATTTCATCAATTTGGTCCTTGGGTAGTTTTAATTCTTGCAACTTCATTACTGGTTTGCTTCAATTAACTACCATGCTTTGTTTAATTGCACTTAATTCGTGATTTTAGGGACTTTATGATCAAGTGAGCTTTGTTTTGCACATTTCTTTTAATTTTTCTTAAATAAAGTGGTACCTTGACCTTTTTATTGTTTTGAAGCCATTTTTACTTCATTTGATTACCATCGCGAGGGAGGTATAACTTCTTTTATCTTTTTTGTCTCTCCCCTATGTGATCCAACGTGCTAAGTGAGAATTGCATGTCTACTTGCTTCCTTTGCCTTTCCTTAATTCCTTTCATTTATTTCATTTTACTTCCGCTTTTTATTTAAGTTATTCTTTATGGGGTATGTGTACACCTCTTGGCTTGTAATAGATAGGGCTTGGAGAGCATTTTTGTCTATTTTTCCCTTTCCCCTTTTGTTTTAGTTAGCAAATGTAATAGGCTCATTAGCTTGATTGCTTGCTTTGTTGCTATGTGTTAATTTGCTTTATTAGGCTCTTGCATTTAGTCGAGCATGCTAAGTGTTATCTGCTACGTGTTTATAGATGATTTGCATGTCTACTTGCTTTCTATAGTCGTAGATGAATGATGGATGAATGCACGTCGCCACTCTAGTCCAACGCTAGCTGTGGCTCATTGTCCCGTTTTCCACTAGTCCAACGCTAGTGGGAAATCATAGATATGGGCTAGTCCAACGCTAGACCCTTAGGGATTTCTCTCGCTAGTTCATACTTGCATGTTTCACTACATTTCATGCATTTTTCTTAGTTTTCAAACATTTGGCATGCCCCTCCAACCCTTTCCCCTTCATTTTAGACTTTTGCATCTTCATACTAGTTATAGGGTACATTTGCTTGAGAGTCCCCTTTCGATAAGGGGAACGAGCGAGTGTGGCTACAAAATAGCCTTAGCACGCTAGTTCTTCCTTCTAATCAAAGGGAAAATTAAAGTCGTGCAATTAGGAGTCATTCCCGTACCCGGCTTGATGCATTCCTCTAGGTTCATGCACTCTCATTCTTATCATATCACTTCCTTACTCTTTTATCCACATTTTCTCACCACTTATGTTTTTCTCATTCCACATGCCATGTTCACACACTTTTTTCCTATCACTTATTTATTTTCTACCTCACAAATTGCACCCCAATTGCACTTATATGTATCTACTATTATATTTTCATCCACTAGCACACAAACACCTTTATTTTCTCAATTTGCACACATGCACTTGTCTTACATTTGCACACATGCACGTTTTCTTACATTTTCACACTTGCACTCATATTTGAGTCTTTATTTGCATCATTCGCGACCTCTATGAGGACTTTCCTTATTGGCCACCACAACTCATGTGGTTGGGACCAAAAAGCTTCATAAGAGACATTTTAGATTTAGGATTGCATTTCTTTTAGCATCCATTAGTCATATCCAACATGCAAAACATACTTTGGGTAGAAGAAATTAGGAAAAGAGGGGCTAAGTCACGCAACTAGCTTTTGCTAGGGTAAGGGAGTGCCTTAGGCTTTGCCTTTGCCTTCTCCCTTATCAAATGTGACCCCCAATCCCTTTCTTTGGTTACGTAGACCTAAAAGTTCTTAAAAAGGGGTTTGTTTACTTTGCTTTCCAAGAAATCACTTTTTGGGTGACTTGGTACACCCTAACTCTATACCAAGTGGCGACTCCATTTTCCATTAAAAACCCTTTTTGAACTTTATTTGGCCAAATCGTCGCATTTTCAAGTCCCACGGCCTTTTATTTTCATTCTCACACACGATCACATACACTACTTTCACACCACCATTTCAAAAAGTGGGGCGCGACAGATATTATCTAAACGTTTTATTCCCGATTTCCTAGATAAAGACTTAAATATTTTTGAACGTTATTAACCCCACTCGAACCTCGATTTACGAGTAATTGAGATTCATTTTCACGGAATTCCCTAGATTAATACTAGTGAACGAATTATTCCTCGATAATTGGGATATGAATGATAATTCACTATTATTTGCTCAGGCGCACACGAGAACCTTCAAGAGGATCCCACGGTGGACGCTTGAACTTTTCTTGACCTTACTTACACCTAATACTTGGTGAGTGTCAGGTGTATGTAAACTTGTTACATGTTTAATTGTTATTAATGATTGGAAATCTTGAAAGTGGAGTCGAGTGTGTACTTTACCACACTCATTCTCATTAGAAATGAAATTTAATGATTGAAATGTATTGAATGAATGATTGAAATGCACTGAATGAATGATTAAAATGTATTGAATGAATGAATGAATGAAATGTAATGGTATGCTATAGCTGCATACGTCGTTGGAGTGAATCTCCTCGACACACAAATGCACATGGGGACGCCCAGATCTCATTGGCCGACCTTGGATTTGAGCCGGCATGGGCTTGGTCGGAAACCTTGGCGAGCCATGAGATATATAAGCTTGACCTAATGAGAGGTCTTGCTTGGCATACTCGAGTAGTATCGCCACAAACAAATGACAGGCGGGCCCGATACAGGGGTATGTAAGGTGAAAGGGAACAGGTTAAGTGGAGTTCTACGGACTAAACCTACCCGATTGACGGAGTGTCAATTCGTGGAGGTTATTAATGTGCAAGTGGAATATAGCTCCTGAGAGCTCCAGTATCCTTGAATTGTTTCTGGTTATCTTTCCAGTAAATTGTTAATTATTAAAATATGATTGCTTGACTTGTAAATTGGGATTGTTATTTGAGCAATGTGTTTGCATGTGTGTTCTTGGCCTCACGAACGTTTTGCTCACCCTGTAGATTTGTTTTCCTTAACAGGACTGGATTCGGAGACGTATTGGAGAAACCCTCCTGATGTACTTTTGTTTAGGGTTTCTATCATATTTTGACTATGCCTCTTGGTTTTGGGTTGTACTTTTGTAATTGGAATGTAGTATTTGGGCATAAGGTATTTTGGGTTTAAAGTTGTATTTTGAACACCCGATGTACGGGTTGGATAATGGATGACCATGGTTAAACTTGAACGCTTCCGCATCTTTGTATTTATGTTATTGTGCTTGTGATGTTAGATTGGTAATAAGTTTGAATGTTTTGCGTGAGTCCTGGCGAGAGTTGGGCAGGCGTCCCGCAGATACCCTTTGGTTCGCCTTAGGGAGAAGTGGGGGCGTCACATAGTATACGCGATTTAAGGAAAAACGGCTAGAACCGACGGGTAACGTTCGCTACCGATTGGCTACCAATTGAACACACCATTTGACCACCATTTTATCAAGTTAATCTCCTTATTATTAGAGCCTAAATATCAGCCAAAATCTGTGCTTGTTGGCCGAATTTATTGACCAAGAAAACAAAAGAAAAGAAAAAAATTTGAGATGGAAATTGGTGGTGACAAGTGGCACCAATCCAAGACCTTTGACCAAGCCAATTTTCTTTGCTTCTTATCTTCACATTGGCTCCATTTCTTCACCATTGTTCCCTAGTTTGGCCGAGCTTAAGAGAGAGAGAGAGAGCAAGAGAAACAACTTCAATCCATCTTGAGTTTGAACCATTTGAGTGAAAACAAGAAAAACTAAACTGATTAATCACTAGTTTGGGAGCTTAGGAAGCTTAAGGAACCAAAAATTTCAAGGGGAAGTGGAGGATAACTCTAGCAAGCTTTGTTTTGAGGTAATATGGCTGCCCACACTTTTCTTTGTCCTTTAATCATGTTCGAGTTGCTTAGTAGCTTGTAGTTGTGGTTATAATAATGCTTATATCAAGTGATTTTGGATGATTGGAATGATGCAATTGAGTTAGGGTTTGAATGATACCCTCCTCATACTTGTTGTATGGATGGTGTATGATGTATTTATGTTGGTATAAGAGGTGGTAGTGACGGTTTCAAGCTAAAGATGAGATTTATATCTTGATTGTAACAAATTTCCAGAATTGAAGTTAGTATGTACCCTGTTCTGCCTGGTTTCATTTCACCATGTTAGAGGCCGAATTAGGCTTAGCATAAAACATAAAAGTTGTATAGAATGATGTTTTATAGTTGTCTAAAAAATTTCAGCTCAATCGAAGCAACGTAACCTGTGAAAAGATAAAAATACCCCTGACTCTCATAGGTTTAGTCCAATGGACAATTTTGATATTTCACAACACTAACCGTGTCTGTTCACTCTGATGTGTACTGAATTAGCATTTAGCCAAAACACAAAAGTTGTAGTGCTATGTCTTATCTTTCCAACGCCCTTGGAATCACTTCATTTGGACTTTGGTAGCCTGAGTTATGGCCATCGAAACGTAGTATGGTTAACTGGCCTGTCGGTAGTAATCTGGTACTGTAATTTGGGAATATGACTTGGATACACTAGAAACTGGACTAAGTGGTCTTCATCAAAATTGTAGCCCTCTGTCTTAGCTTCGAAACGGAATAAGTTCACCCCAATTCGATAAGTGTAGCCTCGGTTGTGTCCGTTATGCAAAACAACGTCAAATCTGTCTTTTGTTTCTTGACTCAACCTTCATTTCCGCACATGCTCCTAGCTTGATTTTGTACTTGTATGACTTGGAGCCTATGGAATGTCTATTGAAATGAGATGATTTTGTGTATGACTTTGGGATTGATTGAGGAAAAGAATGAAGCCATAAATGGCTGGAAAATAGGTAAATACAAAGGGCCTGCTGCCCAAATTTACGCTCGAGAACTAGGTCGATATACTTGCGACTTTGTACTAGTACGTATTCGAATTTTCTTTGAATCACTTACATCTTTGATGGTTGAAGCATAATGTGTTCTTTTGATTATATTAGGATTCCTTGGTGATTGAGGGTGTTATCCGGAAGGATATTTTGAACGTTATTTTGCGTAAATAGGTGAGTGTTTCTTGTTTGTTATATTTTCATTGACTAAGTGGCTTGTTCTTGATTATATGACTTGTTATGAACGAATGATAACATGTTAAATGTTTTCAATGATTGCTTAAAATGAGTTTTCTAGGCGAGTGTGTACTTTATCGCACTCAACCTAAATGAATGTGAAATTTTTAATGATTAAATAATTAAATGCTAGTTGCGCATGAATGTAAGCCGTTTGGCTGAACTGGGCCCTTGCCCTTCGTTGCCGGTCGACTCGAGCCAGAAGCGGACTTGATCGGACGATTTGGTGACCTTGGGTGAACGTTTGGTGTAACAGCCCCACTTTCCCCTAAGGCGAACCAAAGGGGTGAGCGGACTGCCTGCCCAGCTCTCGCCAGGACTCACGATGCAGACTAGAACTATCTATAGCGATCCGGAACTTACGAACGAGCGTAAACGAGTCAAAATGGTAAAATAACCCAAAATTTTAAAAAAAGAAATCCGAAGTCGGCCATGAATAGTGACCGACCCGTCAGAACCCAACCGAAATAGCCAACAAACATTCACATCTGAACTTTAGCGTTTACAAATCAAAATGACATACAAAAGTTTTCAAAAGTTAATATATACACACGGTTTGCCAAATCAAAAGAGAAAACGCCCCAAAAGTACACTTAGGGTTTTAATACATGAGCTATACAAAAGATATGTTCAACTAGCTCAATTTGGCAGCCATTTGTCAAATCCAGACCAAAAGGGTTTATTTTCCTGTAAGGAAAACAAAAGGAACGGAAAGGGGTGAGCTTGCGCTCAATGAGGTACCAAACAGATAGCATTAAAATCATGGCATTTCACATTTAACAAATCAGATACACATGTCAGATGTAAAGCAAAGGAACCAATGATTCAAATCAGAAGGATACGGGTGGCTCTCAGGAGCCAAATTTCCAGCGCAATACTTGATCCAAACCGGTTGACTCTCCGTCAACGTATATAGAACCAATGCGTCCGTAGACCCCTCTTATCACCGAATTCCGTCCACCAAACACCCCTTTACCGGGCCCGCTCACCTCAAACGAACAAAATGGTAATACTCGAGTATACCCGGAATCAAGGGTCTCAATACCCAAAATCCCCGAACAGACTACCGTGGTTCGTTATCTAATCGTCCAGGCCCTTGCCGGCCCGACTCGAATAACTTAGCCACAGGATTGAGCTCATAGGTCATAGAAATCCGAACAGATGCAGACACAGATAACAGATTCAAATTTTGCATAGTAAATTGGCATATGAACAGACTAGAGAACGAGTGTGATAAAGTACACCCTCGTCTCGAACAAATAAACAGATTGCAGAGCAGAAATCAAGTTAAATAGCAATGGAGGGGAGTGGTACACTCACCGGCTCAACTTCAAAAGTTTTTACTTCAGATTGGCCTTAATCGCCAAGAAACCCTAAAATAATCAAAATAAACCAATTGAAGGTTTCATATCCAAAATCGAGTAAACGGAATGCACAAGTGAGGCTCGACTACACGTCGTACGCCTTGCCCAAAAATACTAATGCAAGGGTGCAAAAACATGATTTTCTTGGAAACCAAAAGATAACATGAAGACCTAGGGTCAACAACCCAAAAGCCCTTCATTTCCATCAAAAGGCAAATCCAACTTAAAGAACCAAACGGCCTAGAAAATCGGACAGCATTTCCCCTAAATTTCGTACTTTTCCAGCCATTAAGGCTTCATGATTTCCTCAAATCAGTCCCAAAACCTCACACAAAAGTCATCTAATTTCCCAAAAGCCGTTCACTAGGCTCAAAGCAATACAAGTGCAAAAGTTAGCTAGGAAATGACCGGAATAAGAGTAAGCCTTAAAACATGCAAACAAGTACAATGAGACTCGATAACGAATCATAAAGCCATGCCAATCACAACCCCAATAGGGTTTCATATACATATATAAGCATAATAGCAAACCAGAAAATCAGAAAATATAACTCATTTGATCAATCAACAAAAACAGGTTTGGCCTCCGTATGCGGTAATGGCACAAAATGCGCTACGCTTATCGGATGAGGGCGTAAGACCCACCATCTCGAAGCTAAAAGACAGGGCTACAACAATGTAGAAGGCCTCTCAGTCCAAATCCTAGCACAACTAGGTCAAATGTGCCAAATACTAAACCAGAATTACCAAAACAGGTTTGCAAAACACACAAAACTGTAATGAACACAACTCAGTCTATACAAGTCCAAATGCCGAAATTCCAAAGGCATAAGCTAGCTAAGACATTCAGCTACATTTCATCAGAAGACACCAACTTCAAAATCCAAACCAATGCCAGTCAAAATAGACAATTACTATCGCAGTTCACACATTCTGTTCACCCAGAACAGCAACAGTAAAAACGGCATAACTCACTCTACACTACTCCAAATGCCCTGAAATTTTTGCAGGCACTTCAAACTCATCAATACCTACAACTTTCATGTTTTGAGCAAAGTCCAATTCGGCCTCTATATATGACCTAAAATTTCGGACAGAATGTTCAACCAAGAACCCTAATTTTCCAGAAATTCTTCCAAATTCAAAATTGATTGCAATTTCCTATCATATGCACCTACTAGAGCTAAAGCCCCTTATTACCAACCATAAAAAACAACCACACCATCAAGATCATATGAAACCAGAAAATTCATCATAAAATTGAAAACTTCACCAAAACACTTCAAATCAAGAAACAAGTCACATAATCCATCACTTTAGGTCCCATTAAGCACCATATAAGCATCAATAAGTGTAGTAGAATGTTTAATCATCACTTACCTAAGAAATAAGAGAAGAGGAGTTGTAGACCACCCTAGCTCTTCAAGAAAACTTCACCAAACAACCTCTATCACCAACTAGAAAGATTTTTATGGAGTAGAAATGGATGTAAGCAAATGTTTTTGGGTGATTTGCACCAAGTAGTAGCTAGAACTTGAAGAGTTTCTTCTTCCTTCCTTGCACAAGAGGTTCGGCCAACAAGAGGTAAGAAATGGTAATTTTTGTGCATTTTTGAGATATTTAACCAATTTTTGGTCAAAAGTCAAAATAGTGAATAGTAACTCTTAAGTCAAAACCAATGTAGTGGTGACACTTGTCACCTACATTAATGCAATCTTATCTTTCTTTTTCCTCTCACATCAATCAATCTCACTCTCTACTTATCTCTTAACACCCGATAAATTTTACACAGTATCCGAAACTTAACCTTATTGGCCGAATTTTTCCGAACTTTTCGCACTAGTGGGTCCCACGTCCAATATATATTCTTAATTTTCTAAAAACTCTCCAATACTAGAAAAATTATCTAAAAACTATAATTGCTCATAAAATTTATCTAGAAAATTTTCCGGATACAGAAAGTGCAGAAAACAAGCCATGAAAAATGCGAAAACCTAGAAAATGCAATTTACGGGTTCTCACATTTGGTATACTCGAGTATTACCGTGTAGTCTGGTGGAGCCTGGCCAACGTCCAGGAGAGGGTGAAATGAAATGAATGAACGAATATCAATGTAAATGAAGTGTTTTACTTATCAAAATGCATTTGCAAAACGAATGGAGGAATAAGGAAATGAAAGGAGAATGAATGAATGGCTCCATGTGAGCACGTATCCTTTTAATGAATGTGTTATTATCGCTTTCCATTGTAAATGTTTCTTAAATTCTTGGTTATTTATGGTTAATGCATTGAATTTATTGTGTGATTATGTGTTCGGAACATCGCTGAACTTTTAGCTCATTCCTTTAGTTTTGTTTTCCTTAACAGGGGAAGGCGAGTAAGGACGAGAGCTCGGTATAGACTAGCCTAGACTAGTTTCAGATTTTTGTAATGGTTCTCGCCCTACCTTTCGGCACGGGCTGGATGTATGAAGGATTGAGAACCTTTGTATATTCGGTGTTTGTACTCCCTTTTGAGATAGAAATGTATATAAGTTTCGCTTTAAGTTTTGGATTGTTGATATATTTATTCCTGTGGTTTTATTTCGATTTTAATTGAGGGCTGAAGTGAACGACTGAGTCCCGGCGAGAGTTGGGCAGGCGGTCCGCCAAACCCTTTGGTTCGCCTTAGGGGGAGGTGGGGCTGTCACATATGAGTTATTTGAACTTCCTTGTTTATTTCTCGTACCAATGCCATTGTTAATTGAACTATGTGTTTGCATGTTTTCTTGGCCTCACTGAGCGTCAACTCGCCCCATTAGTTTTGTTTTCCTTAATAGGATCTTGGAATGGAAAGAATTTTTGGAGAAGCCGGTTTGGTTACTTTTGATTAGTATTTTGGGTTGTATTTGATTAGCCGACTTCTAGTGATTGTACTTTTGGGTAAAGTGATGTACTTTTGAGAACTTGTGTTGTAAGATTTGAATAGTTATTTAAGGAAGCGACTTTTCTTCGTTTCGACTTTTATTATTTGGTTGTTATCGTTAAGTTTGAATCGAATTGTATTGAGTCCTGGCGAGAGTTGGGCAAGCGTTCCGTGGATGCCCTTGGGTTCGCCCTTAGGAGAAGTGAGGGCGTCACATAAATTCTAGTCATGACTAGTCCACCCACGGTCTCTTGCACTCCCACATTGCCTTGAACGTGAATGAAAATTCCTCGGAATACTTGTCGAATCCACCCTTCGCTGCAAATTTATCAAATAAATATTTTACATATGTACTCTGATCCAACCCTTACACCACAGATTCTTTCAATCCAGTGAAATGACAAAATTCAATCTTGCCAGAAACGAGTGGGAGTATCATTATTGTGCCATGCACTGACAAATTAAGAACACTGGCTACCTCTTCAATCATCACAGTTATCTCTTTGTTTCCTATCCTAATTGCCGAACAACTAGAATCCCATAATTATATCAAAACATCTACCAAGTAACCATCTAATTCGATGTCTTTAAAATTTTCAATTGGTCTAAGGTAAGATGCTACTTGGTGAATTTCAATAGACAAGAGAAGCCCCGGTCACTGTCAAACCTCCATTGGAACCACTAATAATTATTTAACTACTTGAGATGTATCCATTTGACGCATGAAATCTAGGTCAAATATCTTACCTATGGGCCCCACTTCTCCAATTTTAGTAAAAATTTAAACATGAAAATTTCATAAAGGGTTAGATACCCAGGGGAAGATAAGGTTGGCATATTCTTAAAATGGGATTCCTTAAATAGCATTCCTTCTAAAGTTAATGCATGGTGGCAGTTTATTAAAGCGAGTAAATATGCAATAACAGAAATTAAACATGACCTAAAGGAACTCTCTTGATATACCGAGGTAGGTTTGAAAGTGATGTGTAATTATTATAACACTAATACAATAAACTGTAATTTAAATGTGTAATAACCTATCTAATAAGATGGGTCCTTAAAAGATTACCACACTAGAACTCTTATTTTAAAACTTATGAATGCAAGAAATGAGAAAAAAAAGGAAGGTCAATTCAGTTGATAAATAACACATAATACATTGAAACAATAAAATTATATAGAAATACAAGATAAAGAAAAGAAAAATAGTAGAATTCTTCTCCTCGTGCCTAGTGTTCCTAATAGGATAAGGCAAAGTCTATCCTAGAAAATTTCTAATATGGATGCATGAGGTTGGACTCACTAATACTTCTAAACTCGATAAAGTTTCAAATCCTCAAGCCTTCAGACCAAAGGGCAAAGGGTCATCAATCTCAAAACCCCAAGTTGATGGCTCAAATGATCCCTCAGACATTGCTACGTGCACGTTGTACTATGGCCAAATGTCCAAGTGGATCGATTCTAATCGTAATAGGAAGGAGTGGTATGACAACCACTAAAAGAAAAAAATGAAGAGTTATAAAGAACAACGTATGCACGTATGAACTATTCCTTTAAGGGAAAGGATTGGCATTATTGAATACGCATGAAAGCTCTAAGGTAATGTCACCTCCCACCCCAAATGTAAAATGCAATACAAGTAAATAAATGAAAATAACCAAATCATTCATTATATGCACAAAAAATGGGGGACGAATATGAGTGTGAGATGCAAAAGACTCTAAAAAGAAAAATACAATCTAAAACATCCAAATGTGATATGTAAAAAGGTTAGAAAAGGCAAAAAAAATTGGCTAAATCAAGTGTTTGAACTCACTAGTGATCCCCAGTGGAGTCGCTAACCTGTCCCGCCATATTTTTTAAAATAAAAGAAAAGGTATTAAAATATGTGAGTTTCTAATTTTAGAAAATAAAGAAAGAGGGCCTAACATGGGATTTGAAAAATATGGTGGTTTAGACCCAAAATGCAATGGTTTGAAAAAAATGCAATAAATGTTCCACAAAATAAGAATCTAGCACGTGGATGACTTAGGATCTAGCATTGGACTAGTCATTTCTACAAGTCATCACTAGCATTGGACTAGTGAGAAAATCGGAGAGAAAAGCTACAACTAGCGTTGAACTAGTGTAGTAACGTCATGCAACATTATAAATAAATAAAACATCTGGAGCATAATAAAAAACACAGAGAACACGTAGAGCACATAGCACATAACATAATATCTAAATGCAAAACTAAAGAAAGCAAATAAAGCACATAAACGCACAAACACACAAACATACAAGTACATAAAATCTAACTATTACACTAGAAACCCTAATTACAATTTAAAAGGGGAAATCTAAGATAATAAACCTATACATTACATCTATTTAACTTTGTTTTTTTGACGAATGATAATTTTATTAATAGTCAAGCATGTGTACACCAGGTTCACAGTCACACATATCCCACCACCCTTCTATGCAAAGATGGAAAACCCGACTTTTCCATCTGAATATCCCCCAGACCAGTCGAGGTAGGTCAAACATTGTATGGAACAGTTGTCTCCGATTCGAGTCAACACCAAAATTTGCCAGACGATCTGCCGAAGCGTTCGCTTCTCTGTAACAATGAGATATCGTCCGGAAGAACTACTTAAACTGAAATAGATCATCCAGCTCCCTCTGCAGGTCCCATGGGCAATCACTCGCCCCTTGGACGATCTGAATGCGAGTAAGTGACTCGGCCTCCAGATGTAGCTCCAGGTACTCCCGAGCAATACAATGTTGAACTCCCACTCGGAGCGCTCGCTGTGACAGCCCCACCTTCCCCTAAGGCGAACCAAAGGGGTTAGCGGACTGCCTGCCCAGCTCTCGCCAGGACTAACGGTGCAGTTTAGAGCGATCTATTGCGTTCCGGAACTTATAACGCGCATAAACAAGGTAAAAGGGCAAAATAACACAAAATAAAAAAAATGAAATTCGGAGTCGGCCATAAATAGTAACCGACCCGTCAGAACGCAACCAAATATCAAACAAACATTCACATCTTGAACTTTAGCAATTACAATCCAAAGTGACATACAAAAGTTTCCAAAAGTTAATATATACACGGTTTGCCAAATGGAAAGTGAAAATGACCCTAAAGATACATTTAGGGTTTCACTTCAAATACAATACAAAAGAGATATACATCTAGTTCATTAGGCAACCATCTATCAAGATTCATTCCAAAAGAGTCATATTCCTGTAAGGAAAACAAAAGGAACGGTGTGAGCTAATTGCCCAGTGAGATACTATCACTTACGCAACCAAGTGCATATAAGTATCAAACTTTCATTCAATATAGTAAAATAAGCAAAGGTACACGTCAAATATGGTGATAAAAGGATACGGATGGCTCTCAAGAGCCCTTTCCTCGTTTGCATTTCTTGATCGGACGTCATTGACTCTCCGTCAATGTTCAAAAGTAACCAACCGTAGACTCCACTTTACTCCCACTCCTTCCACCTAACATACCCCTACCGGGCCCGAAATCCAAACACTTGCACTTTGGTATTACTCGAGTATACCGGAATCGAGAGTCTCGCATACTACAAGATTCCATATAACTTTACCCAAGGTTCATTAATTGGCACGACCAAGCCCTCGCCGGCTCGATTCAATCAACTACCAATGGGGTTGAGCTCAATGATAACATTTGTAGTCGTTGGATACTCGTCCAATCAATTCACTTTCATTTCATTTCATGTAACATTTCATGTAACATTCCAATAACATGACAACAATGATATAAGGCATATAAGTGAGAGTGATAAAGTACACTTTCACTTCAATCAAGTCACATTCAATTCACTTCAAGCAATTTACATTCAAAGCCATATAGTAACATACAAGTGAGTAGTACTCACCAAGGTCAGTGCAGATACCTCCCAAAAGAGAGCTTTAATCACCAAGAAACCCTAAAATAATCCAAGGAAAACAATTGAAGGTTCCACTTTCAAAATCGAGTATACAGAATGCACATGTGAGGCTCGACTACCAGTCGTATGCCTCGCCAAATAATTACTTAAGCAAGGGTACAAAACATGATTTTTGGTAACGAATAGGTAACATGAAGACCTAGGCTCAAACAACCCAAAAGCCCTTCGTTCAAATCACAAGTAAATCCAACTAGCCTTCAAGAAAAATTTCGGCAACATATCCCTTGTTTTTACCTATTTTCCAGCCATCACGGCTTCATTATGTCCTCAAATCAGTCCCAACATCTCGTACAAAATAATCTCATTCCCAAAAGCCGTTCACTAGGCTTAATGGCATTCAAGTACCAAATTTAGCTAGGAAATGACCGGATATGGAAGTCAAGCCCTAAACTAGTCAAATAAATACAAGAAGACTCGATTATAAGTCATAAACCAATTCTACATACTACCAAAATAGGGTCCCCTAAGCATACACAAACAATAGAGGAAACCAGAAAATTCGGAAATGCAATTAGCTTTGGCCCTGAAAAAAATAGTTTTTGTCTTCATTTTGCGGTAATGGCACCAATTTCACTACGATTATCGGATGAAGGTACAAGACCCACTGTTTCGAAGCTAAGAGACAGGGCTACAACATTACAGAAGGTCACTCAACCCAGTTTCGAGTGTAACCAGGTCAAAAATGCAAGATACCATACCAGAATCATAAAAACAGATTCACAGAACGCATTCTAGTGGAAACATCATAAATCAGGCTATCCAAGTCCAAATCCAGAAATTCCAAAACCAGCTGAAATCTAAGAAACAGGGTTAAATTTCATCAGAAGACCTCCACCACCAATTCGGAAGCAATTCCAGCCAAAACAACCAATTACAGGCGTAATTCTTACATTCGGGTAAAACCAGAACAGCAATAGTAATTTCGACTTTTCTCATTCTACACTACTCCGATTGACCTGAAATTTTGTAGGAGCCTCTAAAATATCATTCCCTACAACTTTTATGTTTTAATCCAAGGCCAATTCGGCCTCTATATAGGAGCTACAAATTCGGGCAGAATGTTCCTTCACAAAACCTAATTTTCTGAAATTTCTTCCAAAACAGAAATTGATTGCAATTGTCCACTTTTTCCACCTTCTAGAATCATTATATACCATTTCCAATCATCATAGATAGCCACACAACCATGCTTATATTAAAACAGAAAAATCTCCAAAAATAATAAAACTTCATCACTTCAACCACAAATCAAGAAATAATCCATAATATTGCATCTCATACTACCACTAAGCATGATTTAAGCATCAATTAAGGGAGGAGGGTGGTTCTTCACAACTTACCTTAAAAACAAGAGAGAGAGAGAGCAATTGGTCACCTTAACTTTCCAAAAAACTTCACACAACAACTCACAAACACTTCCTTAAGTGGTTTTATGGAGAAATTGCAAGGTTGGATGGTTGGTTTTGATGATTTGGAGCAAGCTTGAAGAGTTTTCTTCCTTGTGCTTGGAGTAAGAGAGAGAGAAAGAGAGAAAGAGAGGGACGGCCACTTCTTGATGTTTTTTGAAGATTTTTGGTCATTTTTAAGCTATTTTAACCAAATTGGTAAAAGGGTGAATAGTGTTCAAAAAGGTCAAACCAGTCCTATGGTGACACTTGTCACCTTTTATTAAATGCTCACCTACCTTGTCTCTCTTATATCAATCCACTTAGCACCCTCTACTTATCTCTTAACACCCGGTAAATTAATTCCAGTATTCAAAACTTAACCTAGTTGACCGAATTTTTCCGAACTTTTTGCACTAGTGGGTCCCACGTCCGGTATACGCTCTTAATGTCTCAAAACCTATTCGATACTAGAAAAATCATCTAAAATTATATCTGCTCCTTAAAAGTATCTAAACATTTTTCCTAATCACGAAAATGCAGAAAACAAGCCACGGAAAATAATAAAACCGAGAAAATGGGAAAAATGCGGGTTCTCACACTCGCAACTCCGCCTGCAGACTGGTCAGCGTACCAAAGCACTCTGAGTACCCGAACGCAAAGTCCCCATGGCAATCCCGCACCAGCCCACCCCCTCCACTCACACCCGGGTTTCCCCGAGAGCACCCATATGAGTTCAACTTCCTTCCACCCTGTGGCGGCACCCAACGCACAGGCCGAGCGACCCACCTCCCTCGTCGGCTCACCATCTCACGTAGCAAACCATCCCACGAAGCATCCGACCACTGCCATCTCGGGAAGCGAGCCTGCAAGAGCTCACTTAGCAACTGGATGATCTGGTTCACCACATCCCTGCTCCACATCTGCTGGCCTTCAAACATACCCCTATTCCTCGCCTTCCATAATTCCCAGCAATCACCGACTGTAGTATCCGAAACAAGTACTTGAAAAACACATTGGCCCCTCTCCTCAACCACTTTCCCCAGGAAGAATCTCAAAATGGTGCCAAACTAGCCTCGCTCCCTCCCCTGAGCAAAACACATGTTCTATCCTCTCCTCCTGAGGGTCCCAGCAACACCAACATCGAGACAGGCCACATTGTCCAAACCTCACCAGGTTGTCCATGGTCGGTAGCCTGCCCTGCAATAGCCTCAACATAAAGAAAGACATCTTAACGGGGAGTCCCGGCTGCCATACAGAGGCAGAAATCCACGAACGGTTATCTACCCGGCGGATGAGACAATAGGCTGAGGACGTGGAGAAGGTGCCAGATGACGTAGGAGCCCAATCCATCCGATCTAGCCCCCGAAAAGAAAGGGAGCAGCCTGGAGAACCCTCCCAACCAACCCAGTATCCAAGTACTGATGCAGCAAAGCACCATTCCAGGCCCCCCCGTCAACAAAATTCGTGACCGAATAATTATAGAAGACCTCCACTTTGCCACTTAGCACCCCAGATCCCAACCAGTTGTCATGCCAAAAATTCATCAATCCCTGACGTACGATCCAACTGATGTTGTCCTCCGCTACCTGCTGCACTGCTACCATCCTCTTCCACGTAGGAAAGCACCACTAACTGTCCTCCGCCAAGCACGGGTGCAGACCCGCACAATATTTCCTGGACATGAAATCTGCCCATAGCGACTGCTACTGTCGAAACTTCCACCAGAGCTTAATCGAGAACGCATCATGAACTCCCTTCAAGCTCCGCAAACCAACCTCTCCCTCCTCCTGCGGCCTGCACAGATCCTTCCATCGAAACCAGTGGTACTTGGAGCCAAAGTCTGATGACCCCCATAAGAATTCTACAAACAGTCTCTCCAAGGCTACCAGCACCCCCCGTGGAGGGGACGAAGCCGCTAGCAGGTGCATCGGCATTGAGACTAATACGCTTTGAATCAACACCACTCTGCCTCCATTGGATAAAAGCTTATTCCTCCAAGATAGAATATGAGCTGCAACGACATTGTACATATCTGCAAAGTAGACCTTCTTTCTCCTGCCAACGTACAGCGGGCATCCAAGATAACGTACCGGGAAAGCCCGCTTTTGGAAGCCAAGGATCTGACCAATCGCTGCCGCTCGCTGTGACGGAAACTCTGGGTAAGTCAAGAAACAACTTTTCTGGGAATTAATACGCTGCCCTGAAGCCAGACTATACTCATCCAGCACCTGCTTGAGCCGGACAAGCGAGGATCTCCCTCTACTACAGAAGATGAAAACGTCATCGGCGTACGCCAAATGCGTGATAACCGGGCACCGAATAGGGACTTTGAACGGGGTGAACTGTCGCTGTGTAACCAGTGCATTTAGGGCTCGAGACAACACTTCCGCTCCAATAACAAACAGGGCCGGCGAAATGGGATCCCCCTGCTGGAGCCCTCGAGTCGACTTAAAGAAACCGTGTGAAGCCCTATTCACTAGGACAGAGAACCACACATTAGAGACTAGACGCCATACCATGTCTATCCAAGTCTCGGAGAACCTAAAGCGATGAAGCACCTGCAACAGAAAAGGCTATGAGACCCTATCATAGGCTTTCATCATATCTAACTTAATCACTACATTCCTTCCCCGATTAGGCTTCGTGATACCAATCAACAGCTCCTGGGCCAGCAAAAAATTATCCGCAATCTGTCTCTCTTGCACAAACCCGCTCTGCTGTGGGAAAATGAGTTGAGGCAGCAACTTTGCCAACCTCCCCGCTAACAACTTCGATATGATCTTGTTGGCAAAATTACACAGGCTGATTGGCCGAAATTGAGTAAAGTCCTGAGGATTGTCCACCTTCGGTAACAGCACGATCAACGTAGCCGTGATACTCCTAGGAATGTCTTCCCCACAGAAGAAACTCACCACTGCCTGATAAACATTCACGGCGATCACCTCCCAGGCGATGGTGAAGAACTTCCCTGCGAACCCATCCGGGCCCGCTGCACTCTCCTCATTCAGGGCAAAGACTATACCCTTGACTTCTTCCAGCAATGGTATCTCGGTTAGCATTACGTTGTCCTGGGCAGTGACTAATTCTGGCACGAGGTCCATAATTTGCTGGGGCGACGGATCACTGTCTGCCATGAACAGCTCTTGGAAGAACCTCACGGCAGCCTCTCCTATCTGTACCTCCTCCTCTATCCACTCCCCATCTGTTCCCCGCACCCGATGAATCACAGCCCGATGCCTTCTTTCGGCCACCACTGAGTGGAAGAATTTAGAGTTTCTATCCCCATCTCGAAGCCACTCACCCGTGCCTTCTGCTGCCAGAAGCTTTCCTCGATGTTCAGGGCATACCGCAGTCTTGCCCGAGCATGGTGTAAGTCACTCCGCAGTAGCTCCATCGTATCCAGATCATACCGAGTCTCTGCCTCCATCACTTCCCGTTCTGCACTCCTAGCTACTTCGAAAATATCCCCAAACGAAACCTTCGACCATTGCCTCAATGCCGTTTTAACGGCCCGCAGCTTCAATGCCAATAGCTGCATAGGCGACCCACTTACTGGCTGTGCCCAGCATCCTCTAACCACCTCCAGGAAATCCTTATGCGTAGTCCAGAAGTTCAGGAATCGGAATGGCCTGGGCTTGTCGTCCAGACATGTAACCACCGATAACAGCAGCGGCGAGTGATCCGACGGGTCCCGCCCCAAGTGCTGAACCGTGACCTGGTTTCGTAGCTCCAGAGCCACCCCATTCATCAACAACCTATCGAAAAGCTTCCAGATTCGTGCCGCGCCTGAGCGGTTGTTACACCAGGTAAACCTCGAGCCAGAGAAACCTGCATCCTCCACCCCTGCCTCTGCCATAAACTGCAAGAAATTCAGGCCTTCGAAAGACCGAAAAGGCAAGCCTCCCCTCTTTTCCCTCTCACTGGTAATCACATTAAAATCCCCCACCATAAACCACGGAGCCGAAGCCGACTTATCTCTTAATAAATCACTCCACAGTACCTATCGCTCCTGAGCAGTATAGTTCGCATGAATACCAAACAAAATAATGGGAGAAGGAAATAAATGTGAATGGACCTGTACCGTTAAGTGTTGGGTTGACTCCCCTATACAAGCACAAGTAAACATAGAGCGGTAAAACAACCAGACAGTCCCCTCTTGATTAGTCATGCCCCACTCCATCCCTAATTTCATTCTAATGTCCGTAAAATTTTGCACGCTCGTCTTAGGTTCTACAACTACTACCAACTGTATGGAATGTAATTTAATAAGTTTCTTCAACCGTTTCAAATTAGGAGGCCGAGCCACCCCACGTATATTCCAAAAGAGCATCTTAATCATGGGATAGTACAAACAAAGCATTTTTTGAAGCATTAACCATGGAGCGTAAGGTTCTATCCGAGGAAGCTCCAGCGCGGAGACCTCGGGCCCGTACCTTAGAGAGTCTCCCTTGTCCGGCATCTTCCTGAGCAAGGCTATCCAAGAGCACCACTGGGTCCAAATTCAACGCCTCCAACTGCGAGACCTCCCCAAGAGCTTGTACCCCTTGGTCACCACCCCTGGGGGACAAGTTGCCCGCCCTTCGCTGAACATCCTGAAGCTCCGCCGCCTTCACCTCTTCCTCCGATGTCCGTACCGACCACACGTCAGCGTGCTCCGCTCCATCCTCCCCCTGCAGCCCAGCACTCAAACAGTCCTCACCGCGCGGCGCTCCTACCACACTCCCCGCACCCTGCTTCTCCAACTCCGCCACTGGAGTTGCCACAGCCCGACACTGACCATGGGCGTTGTGCTGCTCCCCCCCACAATCTGTCTCTTCACTCGGCAACTTCTCCCTCTGCTGCAGCGTATCTGCCGAATGCGTTTGAACTGTCACAAAGCCCTCCTCCTCCCTATCCTCGCTTCTGTCCTCCTCCGCCAGTCGACGTTCTGCCTCCACGATACGTGAGCAAAGTGAGGGTATTACTATTTTAAAGTAGTGGCAAAGTGAGAGGAAGGAAGAGTTATCTATTTTTTCAAAATCAACCAACGAATCAAGGCACCAATTTAAATGACAATTAATTACTAGAGATTAAAAAAAACTTAATCTAATAAATTATCAATCCAAGCATGCATGAAGAATTAAGGAGCCAATGGGAATCTTAATGATAAAAGCAATAAAGATTCTTAGGGACTTAAATGAGAAAATTAAAAATTTTTGTGGCAAAAGTATGAATTTTTGAAAAACCAGGGGCTAAAATGTAAATACTAAAAAATGATTTTTTTACCGCCCTATTATTCAAAATATAACCATATTTGAACTAATCAACCACCAAAAATGATTTTGAGCCATCAAACCAAAAACTATTTGCATTAATTTCTAAAGTTGTCAAATTGAAAATCTAAACTTAACAAATTTATTTTAACCCCAATTATACTTAAAAATCCAGAATTAAGTCACCCAAAACATACATAAAATATTAAAGAAAAAGAGAGATCGTTACTTTAAAAGGAAGAAATTAATTCATTTTCACAATTTTTGGGCCTTAGTATAATTATGAAAAAATTAGGGAGCTAAATTATAAATATTTATTATGGACCTAGATGAGAATAAGCTACTATAAGAATACAACAAATTTTCCAAAAAAAAAAAAAAGAAAATTAAAGAGTGCTTAAACTATACACAATGTCAAAAATTACACATTAAAAGAAAATTGAAGATGAGGAAAAGCTTTAGTGCATAGACAAATTTGAGCATTTGGGCTAAACTTCCTAGCCCAAACTAAAATTAGCAGATAACCCAACACAAATCACATGAACAAATTGAAGTTAAAATAAAGATTAGCCCACACTCTCCAAACATCATTATCCAAAGCCCAACTTAAAAGAACAAACTTATTCTTCCATCAAGCCCAAAAGGAAAACAAAGCAATTTATGGAAAATAGAAAGAAGAGGGAAAACAGGAAGAACAAGAGAATTTTGCATTTGGCCAGGTTTACTATTTGTGACCAGAATTTGGAAAATATTCCGACCGCATAGTCGGAACTCTTGCCGGAAAAAAATCAAAGACTTTTAACATCAAATTTTGACATGAATATGATCCTAACAACATTATGAAGGCAACTGAAACATCAAACAAGATCCCTAAATGCCATAAAACATGCAAAATAGCATCTAAAGTTCAAAACCACAACGTTAACTTCAACCTCGTGTTGTTCCTTAAAACCAAACAAAGGTCCATGGAAATTGCATGATCAGATTACTAAGATGGTAAGGAGCAAAACTTGTAAAAATCATAGATCCAGAATGTCCCAAAAAGATCTACCATTTCCAACCCAAAAAGGAGCCACAAGGGAAGTTTCTCTAATCAAACATGAATTTATTCTCCATTAAATGAAAGAAAAATGGTAGATGAACTTACTTGAATGTTTTAGTCGAAAATGATCCAAAACATACGAACTTTGAAGCAACAGATTCGACTCCAAGTTCCAAGGATTTTGGACACCAAGATTGATTTTTCCTCAACTTTGACATCAAATTTGATGGCTTTATAGTTGTTTTCTCACAAAACTTTCTGCATGAAATTCTTCTACTACATCTCTAGAGTATGCAAAAAAACAATCGACCAAATAGAAGCTAAAATGAAGGAGAAAAGTGTGTCCAAATAGGGCTGTTCGATCAGCCCTGTTTTCCTGGTTTGCAAAAAAAAAATTTCTTCTTTTCTCTCTCTTTTTTGCTTTTAATCTCTCTCTAACGTCTGAAAATAATGAGTATCTCCTACCTAAACCCTAAAACATCTCTTATTAATGTATTTATATGAACCCATGCCAAGAAACAAAACCCTAAAACCCTAGAAATAGTGGTTAGGATGAATTTTCTAGAAAAATGATAAGGTGTTTCTTTTCAAACCTTTGGATAAATTATATTAGATATTAAAGGATAAGATTTGAATGTGGTGAGCTGTCTTCGTACCAACAAAGCCTTGGGAAAAAAGAAAGAGAAGAAGAAGAAGAAAAAATTGTGCAAAGAAAAAGTCACCTCCAGTACACTCTTTGTATTGGATTTTGTTGCCAAATTGGAGAAGAAATGCACACCTGCAATGCAAGAGCGCGTGAGGAGCTCCATTTTTTTTTTTTGGAAAGGAAATGAAATGGGCCAATGGGCATTTTTACTTTCAGGTTTTTATTTTCTTTTGCATAGGTTTTGGCTTGGGCTTCAGTTGGGTTTTGAGTGGGTTCATTTTGGAGTTTAGGATTAGGGTTTTGAGGTGGACTTAATGTTGGTTATTGGGTTAAAGCAAAAGAAAAACCTCTCCTATTTTCCCTATTTTCTTTTCCTTTTTTTTTCTATCTCTTTTTTCTTTTTCACAGAAACCCACAAAACAAAAATTAATATGGTTAATTAAGCAAAAAAAAATTTGGAAAATAACTAAAAAAAAGTAGTAGACTTGGGACAAAAAAATTGGTGTCTACAACCGTGAACTCTTGCCTTTATACTTAGGTGCTCGTATTGATGCCTTATCTCAAGCCACTTCCAATAAATCCAAACTCAAATGCGGTTCTTCATCATTTTGCTCTATATTGAGGTTCTCAGTCCTCAAACTGGGTTGCCCAACATCAACTAGAATAACTACCTCTACACTAAAAATAAGAAAGAAGGGAGTGTCTTGAATGCCAATTCAAGGAGTGATGCAATATGCCCATAAAATCTTAGGTAGCATATCAACTCATAATCCCTTGGTACTTTTTACTTTCTTCTTTAGGGCCTCCAAGATGACTTTATTGGTGAGTTCTGCTTGACTACTTCCTTGAGGGTCCCTACTAAGGTAAAATGTTGTTGAATCCTAAGTGCCTGGCACCAGGACTTGAAGGAATCCTTTGAAAACTATTTATAGCTTTTAGATACGAGCACGTGAGGGATCCCAAATCTACATGCTATGTTCTTCTAAAAGAATTTTTGTACTACTTTCCCAATTATGGTAGTTAACAATTCTATTTCCACCCATTTGATAAAGTAGTCAATTGCTATAATAAAAAACTGAAAGCCCACAAATGCCTTAGGAAAAAAAATCTAGCAAATCAAATTTCCATTGCACAAATGGCTTCGGGCTTGCCATAGGGATCATGTCACTTGGTGGTGCATGCATGAGATTAGCAATAAATTGATAGGTTGCACATTTTCTCACCAATTCTTTTGCACCTTTGTAGATGGTAGGCCAATAATAACCAATCAAGATGCACTCCTTCATGAGTGTCCTTGTGCTTGGGTAATTCCCACAAATTCCTTCATGAATCTCACAAAGGACATAGTTGCTCTCCTCTTCCATGATACATTTGAGCCAAAGCATCAAATATGACTTGTGATATAGCTAGGCATTATGGAGCATGCATTAATTTGAACTTAACTTGATCTTTTGGTCATCACCCTTCTTATATGGAAGTTCTCCACTCTCCAAATATTTGAAAATTGGAGCCATTCATGATCCTTCCATATTGATTAGTTCCACCTAGGCAAGTCTTCAGCTCCTTTTTCGTTGAAGTTCTACCATGACCTCTTTGTCCAGGTCATAGAATATTTTTGACAAGGTATCTGCTTGTTTGTTCTGAGTTCAAGGAACTCTCTGGATACTGCAGCTTTTAAATTGGGCTTGTAGCTTCTTCACTACCTCTAAATATTGCTTCATGAGCTCCTCCTTAGATTCGTAATCCTCGCTAACCTAGCTGACCATTAGCTGGGAATCACTATTGATGATGATGTACTCTACACCCACCTGGCAAGCCAATCTAAGTCCTATGAGCAAAGTCTCATATTATACCTTTTTATTAGAGATCTAAAAATCAAACCTTAGTACATATGTGAGTTCTTCACCTTCCGGACTTATCAATACAAGCCCTATACCATAGTCATTAGTGTTGGCTACACCATCAATACATAGTGGATCAGTGGAATTGCCCAATTTTGAGGGGGATTATACGGTTGGCTTTGGGTCTATATCTATATCACAAACTTCTATTCTTAGTCCCACCCCTTCAAACAAGAAATCAGTTAATGCTTGTGCTTTTATGGTACGCTGTGGTGGGTAGTTGAATTCATGTTCTCCCAGTTCGACGGCTCAATTGACCATTTGGCCAAAGGCTTTAGGTTTACTGAGGACCTCTCTTAATGTGAGGTCCATGAGAACACGGATAGGATATGCTTGGAAATGTAGCCATAACTTTTTGGCTATGTGAACCAACGCTATGATCACCTTTTCCACTTTAGAGTATCTTTGCTCAACCCCCTGCAATGCTTTATTTACAAAATACACAAGTATTTGTTTGTTATCTTCTTGTTTTATAAGTACTATGCTAATGGCTTTCTGAGGTATAAATACAAGGCATTTCTAGGTTGAGGTGCCGCCAATATAGGTAGATGACTGATGTACTACTTGAGATCATCAAAGGCTTATTGGCATTACTCATTCCATTCAAAACTTTCAGCTTCCTTTAAAATTTTAAAAAAACGGTAGTCCGTACTCTGCAGGCTTGGATAAAAATCTATTTAGTGCTACCATTCTCCCTATCAAACATTGCATCTCCTTTATAGTTCGTAGGGACAACATAATAAGAATAGCTTTAATTTTCTCAAGGATTACTTGTATCCTAGGAACTTTCCTGAAATGACCCTAAAGACATATTTCATGGGGTTCAACCTCATGTTTGCAGCTTGAAAGACACTCAAGGTATGCCTCAAGTTAGTAGTCTAGATCTTTAACTTCTTGTTCTTTATAAGCATGTCATTAACATAGATCTCCATTCTTCAAATTTGGTGCTTAGAAAGCATGTTCACTAATCTACAGTAAGTAGCACCATATTTTTTAATCTAAAAGCCATGGTAGTATGAAAATACATATCTTGTTCGGTGATAAAAGCAGTCTTTTCCTGATCATCTTCACTCATACCCATCTGATGATACCTTTGTATCATCGAGGAAAATCAATACCTCGTAGCTCATTGTAGCATCTGCCAAACTGTCTGTCCTAGACAAGAGATAGCAATGCTTAGAACATGCTTTATTGAAGTTCCTGAAATCTACACACATCATCCAGAGTGCGTTTGGCTTCTTGATCATCACGGGATTAACTAACCAAGTTGGGTACTGAATTTCTTTGACAATTTTTGTTTCAAGAAGCTTGTCAACTTCCTAGTTGATAGCTTTACTCTTTTCTGGTGTGAAAGCTCTTTTCTTATACTTTACTAGTTTGATCTTAAGGTCAACATTAAGTTTATGAATCATGATCTCTTATGGGATACCTAGCATGTCTTGTACGAACCATGTGAGCACGTCCTTGTATTCTTCCAACAACTGACAAAGCAAATTTTTCATGTCTCCAGGTAGACTTCTACTTATCTTGATCATTTTACTGGGGTCATCCAGCCACAGGTTCTTTTCTTCAATCCCTTCTTCAAATTCTAGTTTCTAAGGTCATTTTTCCCTATGCTCTAGTTCATATACTATCAAGGCCTCAACCATTCCTATCATTTTCCTTTTACGGTGGTCAGGTAGCACTCTTGAACAGCGGTTTGTCGAGGTTGAAAACTTAATACACAAATGGTAAATGAAGATCATGGCCCTAAAGCATTCAACGCTAGCCTCTCCAATATAGTATTATAGGTAGAGGGAATGTTCATCACTATGAACATTTTGTGATAGTCCTCCTTCTAGGGGTCTGCTCGACTGGTATTTGAGTGGTTATTGCTCCTTCAGTGAGTGCAAGTTCCCTGCTAAACCTTATCAGTAGAGTTTGCACTACAACAAGCTAGTTTTGCTGCAAGCATAATTCTTTATAGGCTTTTCCAAAGATAATGTCAACCGAACTACCACAATCTACTAGTACCTTATTCATGCAGTAGTTATTGGTAAGCATGTGAACAACCAAGCCTTCATGATAGGTAGAGAGAATGGGAATAGGATCCTGCAATCCAAACATGATCTATTCATGAGATTCAAGTCACATCAATCTATTTTCCTCCCTCTTAACTGTTGTTTGTAAAGAGGCCCTTCATGTTCTTGCTGTGTCTACTCCTATAGGACCTTTGATGATGGTGTTTATGATGCCAGGCAGGTTCGTCTCGTCATCAATTTGCTAGACTTGATCTTGAGGTCCTTGGCGACCTCCTTCATATCAGTGCTATTGTCCTTCCCCGTGACCAATGCGGTTGTCTCTTTGATCTTGGGCATACCTAGCCTAGCACACAAACTATGACAAATTTTCTTGCTTGATATGAAATTTGATCTCATGTTTGAGATCATTGCAATCATGCGTGAGGTAGCCCACATCTTTGTGAAAAGCACAATACATCTTCTTGTTCTACTTTTCTATTAGGCCCCTCATGAGATTGGGTTGTCTTATGATTCCTCATTTTCAACTATGGTAAACAAGATAGACCTTGAGGTCATGAGAGGGGTGAGGTCCTTGTCTTGGAAGAAATCAAAAATGATTTTTTTTGTTGCCATTGGAGTCGCCTTTACCTTTCTGATGTTGTTCCTTTTTTATGTGTTACAATCATGCCACCTCTCCAATTCTCTCTTAGCGTTATTAGCTTTCTCTCCTATGGCGTGTTCATGCACATGCCTCAACATCTCTTGTATGACTATAGGAGGCTTTTTTACTATGTCAATATTTAGGTCTCCAAACTGTAATCCATTAATAAAGGCTACCATTATCGTCTTCTTGTCTCTGTCCATGACTAGGATGCTTTCCTCCATGAACCTTTTTAAGTACGCTAACAGAGACTCCTTAAGTTTTTTTATAATCATAAGTTGGGCAAAGTTCTTCACAAATGATTTACATGAGATGAAGACACTGACAATTCTGGTAGCTAGCTCTTGAAAGCTATCGATGGAGCGAGCCGTCAGGCTTTGAAACCACAATCTAGTGTTTCTCATCAATGTGATAGGGAATGCTTTGCACATTATTGTGTCAAGAGAGTTTTGAAACTACATGCATGCAACGAACAAACTCATATGATCCTTTGGATCATTCATGACATTGTAGGCCTCCAAATGCAGTAGTTAAAAGTCATGAGAAAGAGAGCACTCTTGTGACAGTCCCACCTTCCCCTAAGGCGAACCAAAGGGTTTGGCGGACCGCCTGCCCATCTCTCGCCAGGACTCGATCGCTCTCATCAAGTGAAATAAGATATAACCTCGAGACTAAGCGAAAAATGTAACGGCCCCACCTCCCCCTAAGGCGAACCAGAGGGTTCGGCGGGCCGCCTGCCCAGCTCTCGCCAGGACTACGGATCAGTTCACGTCGATTTAATACGTTCCGGAACATACCCACGCGCGTAAACAAGTCAAAATCACCAAATAAAAAAAAATGAAAATCGAAGCCGATGATGAACAGTACCGTCCACGTCAGAATCCGGATTTGGTCCTGTTCATTCCCGCCAAAATTTTTTCCTTTGCCATTTGAATTGTAGATCAGTCCAGGTTCCAACCAAACATCAACCAAGCATATATATACATCGAAATCCAACATTTACAACCAAATGGCATGCCAAAAACCACTAATTACGAATATACATGTTCGGTTTGCCAATCAAAAGAAAGTGAACCCAATACACATTAGAGTTTCATTCAAAGAGCTATCCAAAAGATACATTTACATGAGCTCAACTTGACAACCAACTAACACAACCTTTTCCAAAAGTGGTCATTTTCCTGTAAGGAAAACAAATGGAATGGAATGAGCTTAAGCCCAGTGAGTTACTACCACATAAGCAACAAAGATCACATAAGCATAATCTTTCATTTCAAGTACACAATTAAGAAGTAAAACAAGTCGGTAAAAGGATACGGACGGCTCTCAAGAGCCCATTTCCACGCTTACATTCTTGATCCAATCTCATTGACTCTCCGTCAACGTTTATGAGTACCAACCGTAGAACCCACTTCACTCCCATCCCTTCCACCAAACATACCCCAACCGGGCCCGCACTCCAATCAGTAGCTTTTGGTAATACTCGAGTTTACCGGAATCAAGAGTCTCATTACTACAAGATTCCCCAGTACAGTCCCCGTGGCATGTCAATTTTCACGACCAAGCCCCCGCCGGCTCGATTCAATTGACTACCAACGGGGTTGAGCTAAGTAGTACAGTAAGGCCGTTGGATACTTGTCCAAACGACACCAAATCAGTTTTTCATGAAGTGAATTCAATATCTCATATAGCAAGTGCAGTATATCAGTGAAGCGGTAAACAGTCATTAACGGTATCACAAGGGGTGAGGGCGGTCAAGTACACCCTCGCCTCAATCAATTCCAATAGCCAAATAAGCCTTCAAGGCATCAAAATCACATATAGCAAAGCCACATTGTAACATTCAAGTGAGTAGTATACTCACCACTCAAGTAAGTGATGTTTCATACACCGTCGTTAAAAGATCGTCGTGAACCCTCGTCACATCCTAAAACACGTAAACAAATACAATGAGACTCGATAACGAGTCATAAAGCAATGCCAATTACAACCCCAATAGGGTTTCATAAACATAGGCAAGTAGCATAGGTAACCAGAAATTTCAGCAATGTAACTAACTTGACCTTGACAAAACAGTTTTCGTCCTAATTTTGCGGTAATGGCACAAATTGCGCTACGCTTATCGGATGAGGGTGAAAGACCCACCATCTCGAAGCTAAAATACAGGGCTACAGCAATGTAGAAGGCCACTCAGTCCAAATCCTAGCACAACTAGGTCAAATATGCAAAATACCAAACCAGAACCTTAATTGCAGGTTTACAAATTACACTATGCTGTAGTTAGTCCAACTCAGTCTGTACAAGTCCAAATTCATTGATTCCAAAGGAATATGGTAGCTAAGACATCAAGCTACATTTCATCAGAAGACCTCAACAACCAAATCCAAAGCAATTCCAGTCAAAACAGCCAATTACAGGCGCAGTTCGGCCATCCTGAAGAACCCAGAACAGCAACAGTAAAATCGACTTTTCTCACACTACACAACTCCGATGAACCTGAAATTTTACAGGCACCTCAAACACATCAATATATACAACTTTTATGTTTTAAGCAATGGCCAATTCGGCCTCTATCTAGGACCTAAAATTTCGGACAGAATGCCCCCCTCAAGAACCCTAGTTTTCTGAAATTTCTTCCAAACCAGAAATTGGTTGCAAATACCAATCATGTACACCTACTAGAGTCATTAACCATCATTTCCAACCATCATAGATAGCCACAACATCATGATCACATTAAACCAGAAAATACACCATTAAATTGAAAACTTCATCATTTCATCCAAAAGCAAGAAATAAATCACAAATTCATCACTTTAGCTACCATTAAGCACAACTTAAGCTTCATTAAGTGTAGGAGGAAGTTCAATCACCACTCACCTAGTAAACAAGAGAGGGAGAGTTGTTGGACACCTTAGCTTCCTTGAACACTTCCACAAAATCACTTACTAGCACCAAATGGAGGGATTTTATGGAGTAGAAACAAATTTAAGCAATTGGTTTGGATGATTTGCACTAGATGGAAGCTTGAAAATTGGAGAAGTTTTCTTTCTTTTCCTAGAGAGAGAGCCGGCCAAGAAGTTGAAGACAAGAATGAATTTTGTGTGATTTTTGAGATATTTAAGCAATTGGTCAAAAGTCAAGAAAATGAATAGTTGTCCTACAAGTGCCACCATTCACCAAGTGACACTTGTCACTACATTTAAAGCATTTCTATCCTTTAAGTCTCTCTCACATCAATCACATCTCATCCTCTACTTATCTCTTAACACCCGATAAATTTCACTCAGTATCCGAAACTCAACCTACTTGGCCGAATTTTTCCGAACTTTTCGCACTAGTGGGTCCCACGTCCATTATATATCCGTAATTTTTCAAAAACTCTCCAATGCTTGAAAAATCATCTAAAAACTATAATTACTCATAAAATTCACCAATAAAATTTTCCTAAGCCAGAAAATGCAGAAAACATGCCATTAAAGGAAATAAACCCTAGGAAAATTATTAAGAGGAATTTACGGGTTCTCACAAAAAACAATTCCCAAACTTGAAACATATACTTACATTCATATCCATCTCAAACAGAAATACAATACCAATTAGAACAAAAGCTTTAAGTTCTTACTACATCCAACCTTATCCAAGCACTAGCGCGAGAACAATAAAAAAAAAAAAATTTTCAAAAAACTAGACCAAGTTAGTCAGCACAGGACTCACGCCCTCGCTCGCATCCCCTGTAAGGAAAACAAAGCTAACGGAATGAGCTAATAGCCCAGTGAGGTTCCATACACATAGCCAAATAATTAAACAAGGACTTTAATCATGTAATAACAAGTAATCCAGAAAACATTTACAATATAAAGTAATGATAATACATTCATTAAAAGGATACATGCTCACATGGAGCCCTTCATTCATTCATTCCACCAACCATTTCCTTATTCCTCCAACATTAAAAATAATTTCATTTGTAAGTAAAAACCCTTCCATTGTTCTTGCCATTTATTCATTCATTTCATTTTTCCCCTACCGGACACTGGCCAGTCTTCACCAGATTTCGTGGTCATACTTGAGTATACCAAACATTAACCCAGGGTCACCAATCGCCCGACCGAGTCCGCTTGTGAGAACCCGACATTTCTAATTTTCTAGGCTTTATTTTATTTAATTGCATGCCTTTTCTACATTTTCGTTATTAGGAAATTTTCTAGATAATTTTTATGAGTAAATATAGTTTTTAAATTATTTTTCTAGTATCAGTTAGTTTTTGAGAAATTAAGAGTGAATACCGGATGTGGGACCCGCTAGTGCAGTAAGTGCGGTAAAATTTACTAGGTGCTAAGAGATAATTACAGGTTTCCTAGATGGATTAGTGTAGGAGAGACAAAAGGATAGTTATCAACCAAAAAGGTGACAAGTGTCACTTTGTGATTTAATCTTGGACTTTGACCACTATTCATGCACTTTACTAATATCCCAAAATTGATCAAAAATCTTCATTTTCTTCACTCTTGTGGCCAACTCTCTCAAGAAAGAAAAGAAAAGAAACCTTCAACTCTTTTGCTCTCAATCTTGCTCAATCTTGCAATCCAACCGATTAATCTTGAGATTACTCCATAAAAACCCTTAGCTAGGTAGGTTTGAGGAAGTTGGTGGAGTTGTTTGGGAGGCAAGAGACCTAAGCTACAACCTTTTAGGAGGTATCAAGGTATGGTGTGTAAAGATTCCTTGTTTGGTTCCAATAATGGCTAATTCATGACTTATGGTGGCTAGTTATGTGATTTTGTGGGTTATTTCATGACTTTTGGTAGAGATTGTGGAATTTTTATATTTATTCATAATTTTTCTGTTTTATATGTTTAATGTTGGTTGGCCATGGATGATGGCTTGTTTTGGTCTAGAATGAAGCTTTGGTGTGCTAATTGTAGCTATTTGCGGAAAATTTCCCCTTTGTACGGAAAATTCCAGCTTTAGGGTTTCTTTGTTGAGCTACCACTTGGTTGTTTTTGAAGGGTATTGTGACTCTAATTAAAGGTGTTTGATAGCTTGTGATTTGTGGGTGTAATTGTAATGGAGTTGAGAAGTGATTGGGTGTTGAGGTTTGGCTGGAAAAGTAAAGAAAGACAAGGGGAAGTGCTGTCAAAATTTTCGTGGGAGCTTCTGTGCAGTATTGGGAAATTTACGATATCTTGATGTAGAAATGTCGGAATTGAGTTCCGTTTATTGCGTTTGAAACTAGATTCATAGAACTACAAACCGTATAAATTTCAGACCCTGTTTCTGTCTGTGTAATTTATGGTGATTTTTCAAAGTTGACTGAAATATTGTACCTGTTCTGTCTTTCACTGGATAAAGCAGCAACTTGAGGCTTGAATTTGACTGACTTGCGTTCTGAATCTTATGATGGTGTTTTCTGGAAAGTTATAGCCCTTTGAATGTATTTTCCAACGGTATAACTTTTATTAATTTTGGACTTACAAAACTTGAGATATGATTTTTTATATAGGGTTGCGCGAAACTGAAAAATCCTGTTTTCCTAGTATTGATCTTACTTTCATTTTCTACTTCAAATTTGGAGTTGATCAATCATTATAGGTAGGGCTTTGAGGTTGTTCATGCCTTTAAGACCAATTGTTACCTTTTCACTACGAAGTCGCCTCTTTGCTCTGCATTACTGGTTCATTCGAATAGGCATATGACTCGTAACCGAGTCTTACTTGCGAATTTCATTTACCAGGTCTTAGAGTCAAGTCTTAAGTGTTTGCCCTTGATTGTTCTAGGAGGTGCCGGCGAGTAAAGCCACACTTGGGAAGGAAACTTTTGAAATTATCCTTGTTGGAACTGGTGAGTGTACCACTCCCCTGGATTGTTGTTTAATTGGTTTTTCTGTACTTGAAATTTGCTACATAGATAACTGTGAACTCTGTTATTTTGAATGAGACGAGGGTGTACTTTATCACACTCGTTCTCTTGCATGTGCTGTATAAACTGAAATCTATTACTTATACCTGTTATGAACTTGAACCTGTTACTTGCGCTTGTTATGATGTCATTTGGAAGTGAGTCCAGCGACTTTCCTGTTAAACCTGAGCTCAACCTCATGGGGAGTTGATTAAATCGAGCCATGCAAGGCCTTGGTCGAGGAAATTGACAATCCATGGGTACCTGTTCTTATGGAATCTTTGAGTATTGAGACTCTTGATTCCGGTATACTCGAGTATTACCATTCCTGTTCTTGTTTGGCGTTCGGGCCCGGTAAGGGGTATGGTTGGTGGATGGGATTTGGCGTTAAAGTGGTGTTCTACTGGACTGGTTCCTTTATTTGAATGTTGACAGAGGATCAACTAGGTTGGATCAAGAATTGCAATGGGGATTGGGCTCTTGAGAGCCACCTATATCCTTTACATTGTGGTGTTCATTCATTTCTCGTATTTGATGTGTATATGTGCCCTAAAAGTGATTTCTCATGATTTCTACTGTTTATACTTTTGGTACCTCATTGAGCTTTTAGCTCACCCCGTCCCGTTATCCTTGTTTTCCTTACAGGAAACCATCTTTTGGAACTTCGATGTTTTTGATGACTGAGTTGGGCTAGTTAGAAATTCTTTTGTTCTTTTGGGTATAGCTCCTCGACAATTTGGAAACCCTAAATGTATCTTAATAAAATGTTTCTTTTGGTGTGTAAACTTACTAATATGTATATTGTACAATGTTTTCTTATGGTTATATGTCTTTGGGAACGTATATTCTCTCATGTCAAACAAAGTGTACTTGTACTTGGTTGATTGTGACGTGGCAGCGGCCCTCCATCTCGTTTTGGTTTTTTTCTTCGTGGGAACGTTGTCCTAACGATTGATTGTATCTTGTAGTTCGGCTCAATTAGGTTCTGAATGTTATCTTCTCGAAATTCTTTTGAGCGTTTGGTAAGGTTTCCATTTGTTCCGAATCCGTAGTCCCAGCGAGAGCTGGGCAGGCGGTCCGCCGAACCCTTTGGTTCGCCTTAGGGTGAGGTGGGGCTGTCACACCGCTTCTGGCTCGAGTCGACCGACAACGAAGGGCAAGGGCCCAATTCAGCCAAAAGACTTACATTCATGTACAAGTAGTATTTAAACATTTAATCATTTAATCATTGTAAATTCCACATTCATTTAGGTCGAGTGCGATAAAGTACACACTCGCCTAGCAAAATTCATTTTTAGAAATCATTGAAAACATTTAACATTTAATCCAACATTCACAAATAGTCACATAGTCACAACAATCCACATAGTCATTGGAAACATAACGTACAAAGAACACTCACCTATTTTAGCAAAATAACGCACAAAGTTTCCTTCCGGATAATACCCTCAATCACCAAGGAACCCTAATAATAACCAAGAGAAAATATTACAGTTAAACCATCCAAAGTTTAGGTGAACCAAAGAAAATCTAAATAACTACTAGTACAAAGTATAAGTATAGTTTTGGAAGTGAAAAGAGTACATTTAAACCAAAGTAAAATATTTGTAAAACTTATGCTCGCTCGTAAAACTTTGAAATCTCCATTTGAGTCGAAGAAACGAAGAAAACGTATTTCTATTAGTCGTAAATTTCATTTTTCCAAGGGTACAAGTTTCGGTCAGATTTTAACTTATATACCTCTAATAAAGAAGATTTGAATACCTTAGATGATTCCAGTTAGTTTCATCCTCAACCCTTACTCAAGTCACGAGTACATCTACCTAGCCCTCGAGTGCAAATTTGGGCAGCACGCCCTTTGTATTAACCTATTTTCCTGCCATTTATGACTTCATTATTTTCCTCAATCAGTCCCCAAAATCACACACAAATAATCTCATTGTAATAGCCGTTCAATAGGCTAAAAGTCATTCCATTACAAAACCAAGCTAGAAAAGTGACCAGAAATAAGGTTTAAGGTAAAGAACAAAATGACAGGTTTGATGTCTCTTACTGTATCGGTCACAATCGAAGCTACGCTTATTGGATTGGGGTACAATTTACACCGTTTTGAAGCTAAGACAAAGGGTTACAACTTTCTTGAAGACAACTCAGCCTGGTTCATAGTTTATCCAGGTCGAATTTACAGATTACAGAACCAGAATTTCACTATCAGGTTGGATAACAGCACTGGGTTCAAATGACAATAACTCAGGCTACACAAGTCCGATTGAGGCGTTTTCAGATGTGTTGGAAATCTAAGACAAAAGACTACAACTTTTGTGTTTTGACCAACTGCTGATTTAATACGTATCAAGGTGAAAAATGAAGCCAGAATGATGAAATGTCAAAACTGTCCGCAAAACTCTACCCATGGCAGTCAAGGGTATTTTAGTCATTTCATGTGATACAGTGCTCGGATTCAGCTGAAATTTTACAGGAACCTATAAAACATCATTTCCTACAACTTTCATGTTTTAATCTAAGCCCCATTAGGCCTCCATCATGGCCGAATGAAACTGGTCAGAACAGGGTAGTACAAAAACTTAAAGCTGAAATTAATGCATTCAAGTGATAATCTTCTTATTCATGTATAAAACCACTACTACCACTCCCTATCTAAGATTATTCACATCATATTCTATCTAAACAATAAGAAATACAACTAACCAATTCAAAACGCTAACTCACAAATCCATCATAATCATCTAAATTACTTAAATAGCTATCGTAAGCCAAGAGTACAAGTTGCTACATAAACTTAAGCAAGATTGAGGGGAAGGAATAAGATGGACAGCCATGATACCTCACTAAAATGCTTGCAAAATAAATCCACCAGCTCTCCTTGTAAAACTTTTAGCACCCCAAGCTTTCCAAGTGCTCAACTAAGAGATTAATCTGTTTGGATTCTTGATTCTCACTCAAATTAAGCTAAAACTTAAGATGGAATTGAAGCTCTCTTCTCTCTTTTTTTTACTCTCAAGGTTCGGCCACCATAGCTGTAAAATGAAGAAGAATGAAGTCCAAGAAAGGTTAAGAAGCTTGGTCTTAGGTTTGGTCAAAGATGGTTGGATTGCTTCCACTTGTCACCACAAAGTTTGATATTGAATTTTCTTCTTTTCCTTGGTTTTAATGGTCAACATTTTCGGCCATAATGATCTGATGAGGGGGTGATATTATGCACTAATAACAATGAGATCAAGTTAAGAAAGTGGTGGTCAAGTGGTGTGTTCAATCGGTAGTCAACGGCACACGTCGGTTCACACCGTTTTTCCCTAAATCGCACGTACTAGGGTTTTCACTTATAATTCACTAACTTATTATTATTACAACTAATCACACATGTAATATCATCTAAAACTCACTCTTAATCACTAAATTTAATACACACTCCGTACCGATTCTCATATTACGAAAAGACGTAAAAACCCTAGCTTATTATAACGATGAAAGTAAAAAGAAAATCCTTATTTCTATGATTATTTGTAGCTATTGGGAAAGTGAATGTGTAATAAAGCTACTGTAAAGTAATAAATTTCAAATTAAAGGGATTTTTTAAGAAAAATATAAGGGATTTTTCAAGTCCTCACACTCTCTCCCCCTTAAGAGAATTTCGACCTCAAAATTCATACCTTCCGTTGCCTCAGACGACTTCGGCACTTGTTGCTTGTCTAAGGCATATATCTTTGCTGGTACTTTTGTTCGGTTCCCTCTTTCATTCACTTGTTTCGATTTGGTTCCATTCACTTGTTGGGTACTATTCTCTCGGGGCTGTTTCTTTGGGCAATTGCTAATTTGATGATTGCCACTCCCACAAATCAAACACCTTCGCCCTTTCCTCCAGCAATCATTCTTAGTATGATTTGCCTTCCCACAGTATCCACAGGCCACGTGGGATGCCACTGTTTGGCCGTCTCGAGAAATCCCCTCTTGTCCTCTTTGACTTTCTTTTGTAGATCTTTCATCTAGTGCTCCTAATGTCCATGGTGGATGAGGTAAATGGTTCACTTTTTGCACTTTGGAGGGCGTTATCTTTTCTCTAGGTTCCTTAGATATGCTACTAGATGCACCTCTTTTTCGCGTTTGAAAAGCTTTTACTTGTGCTTTCGCATCCTCAATTCTTTGCTGTGAGGACTCGCAAAAATTTACTTATTTTAAATTCCTATTACTTGCTTATTTAAATATTTAATTACCCATTTACTCTGAATATTTTATTTCAATCTTTTTAGACCTAATTACATGGAATTATGACTTGTATATATTTTTAAAATGATTTTTTTCCAAATTTAATTTTTGAAAACTCGTTAAGTGAGAATAGTGAATACGCGATTGGAGTTAATAATCGATTTGAGGATACAATAAACTTGAAAAATTGGAAAATTGTACATTAGTCTTAAAATAGGTATTTTTATGTTTAAGTGCTCAAGTGTTAGTTAATTATACTATCGTTATAAGAAATTCTTAGAGATTCCACTTTATCGTGCACAAATCGGTACAACGCATTTTTACGCAGGCGATTAATTGAGGGATTTTAGACCCTTAAGAGTGAATAATAATAATATGAATGAAAGTGCATTACAGGTTTAGAGCACAAGTGAAACAAACTCGAGAGGAATCGAGCACGAAACGCGCGCGTACGCGCACTATCCTTGGTTGACTTTTGGAGCAATTTTGGCCACACATTCTTAAGCTTTTCATGGAAGCATCACACCAGATCAAAACTCTTCCTTTCTTCCTCTTAGCAGCCGTGCACTCCATGGAAGAAAAAGACCAATAATTCTCTTCATTTCACCTCACAATTATTGCACAAATCACCTCAAATTTTACGTACAACTTGCTAAACACTTGGTGAACAACATTAGCAAGGAAGAGAGCTTGCTTTCCACGGTTTTGTTGAGCTTCAAGAGGCCAAAAATTTCTGTCTTGCTCATCCAAAGAGGTAATGAACGATCAATCTCAAAAATCTTAGTTTATAGAAGTTATATTACACTCATGAGCTCTTGGATTCTCATGAGTAGCTTTAAATTGTTAGAAATTTGGTGAGTGGGCTCTATGAACTCCCACTTTGGCTTGATGGACTGATTTTGTGAGTTTTGATATTAATAATGTCGGATTAGTGCTTAAATTAGTAGAAATGAGTGATATTGTGGATGAAAACCCAAAGGAAGTGATGAGGGAATATTTTTCCATTTTTGCCCCTGTACATGTCGTGGCCTTAGAGCAATTTTTTTGTGGTTCTAATGACTTGTTTATAATGTATACATGTTTTGTGGGTTGTGTAGAAAGTTTCATCAAAAAATTTCATGATTTGGTTGGCCAAATGATGTGTTTTCGGAAATCAGCAAAAACTGGAAATTTTCCCGTAACTGCTCTGGTAGTGTTTTTGTTTTGGCTATAAATTTTTGTTCCGACGTCGAAATTGAGTGTCGTTTGTGGCACTGGAAACTAGACATTCCCAGATTTTCAATGGTATAAAATGCAATCCTGGTTCCACCTGAGTAGTCCATACCAATCGTTTGAACATGACTATCCTGTTTCGCATCTACACTGGGAGCTCTGTTTTGAGCAGTGAATTGGTGCTCAAATATGAGCTAGCTGTGGACAGATTTTGAGAACAATTTCTTCTAAGAAATTGTACATTTATGAATCTAGTTTTCAACACCACCAACCGCGCTCAATTCCAAGTTGAATTGAGTGAGTTGTGGCCAAAGTATGAAACTGACTCAATGATTTGAAACCCTCTTTTTGGCTAGTAAATGTCTAAATCTTGATTGGGACTTGTTGTTTCGAAATTCTTGGTATTAGTCATCTACCAAATACATCTTGGATGTTTCTTAGACATTACCTACATAAAAAGGACCATGTTTGAGACATTTTTCTTGGCCAAATGTTTTAAAAATGGAAAACTCATGTCCAAGGTAGATTTGCCTTGGAAATTTGGAAACTTTGGTGATCTTGTTAACCAACTTTCCGTGCGTATTTTTCCATGAAAATTGACAGAGGAATAGCTCTCATATGGTAGTATAATACTGCCAAGTTTGGTGCCATTCCAAGTCCTCCTCGATGCCCAGATGTCCCAAATTCTGCTTTTCAAATCTAGAAAACTTTTCCTTTTCTCTTGACCGAATGGTCAAATCTGATTTCGGGAGTTATATTTCATTACCTTTAAATTACCTTTAAAAATTATGATATTCATTACCTTTAAATTGCTTAGTAGATGTTTATGGACTCTTGGTTTCGAAAATGGAGTGATTTAGAACTAATTTCATTGCACAAGACGTTTGCAAGCAAAGGAAAAGTGAGAAGGCAGATTAGCTTTGAAATATTTCTTGAACTTTGGTTGTTTTAATGACTGCCTTCCCGTGGGAATTTTTGCATGAAACTTGGTAGAAATGTTGTTCACACATGGAAGATTTAGTGTACCAATTTTGGTGTATTTCTAATGTGAGGCCCCAGACAGTTCTTAAGTTTGATCTTAGGTGATATTCATTTTTTGTGCAGTAATTTGGGTTTTAAGGCTAAGGAGGAAACCCTAATTTGGGTTAGGATTGAAACCCTAGTTTTGTAGTAATCACAAGTTCAAGTTGTAATTAAAGTTAGTTATGCTAGTGTGTGTGTTAGTATTGGTAAGTATAGGATTTGATCTATTTTATATAGGTTAAATAAGTTTAAGAAGGTTAGAAACCCTAAATGAGTAAAACCTCTAGTGTTAAGATTGATTAGAAGTTTTAAGTTGGGTTTAAACCCTAATTTTGCCCTTGACAAAAAGGTTATGGTTTAATTGCTTTTATGTGGAATAAAGTATGTTTAAGTATAGGTGATTAAATTGGTAGGGTGATTAGTAGAGAAACTAAGAAGATTAATAAGTTTGGATTAGATTAAGTTTACAACTTATGGAGTAAATTGATAGAAAAGTAAAGGTTTAAGGGCAAGAGTGGAACAAAAGTTAAGTTGAAGTGCAAGGGCTAAAAAGCAAATAAAGCACTCTTGTGTGATTGGTTAGCTTAATAAATATCTCTCCTAAGTGGTCTTGCAGCACATATTAGTCTCAAGGGCCATAACTAAGTCATTAGTTGGACAAAACAAAACAAACCAAGAGAGTGAGAGAGAGAGAAAGCCGTGAGGGAGAAGAAGAAAAACCAAGGGAAATTTTGCAAAGTTCAATCAAATTTCTGCTATAGATCTTCATCTTGAAGCATAAAGAATCCATCTTGGAGTTGGGTTGAGTTCATTAGTCATCATACAACCTTCATCTTGAGGTAAGAAAGTTCCTATGCAAAGCTAAGTATGGTTTGTGATACTTGAAATGGTGGAAATGATGATAATAGTTGTTAGTTGTGATTGATTATGGTTTCACTTGTGCTTATCACTTGTTTTTATGGAGTAATTTGGTTAAATTTGGGCCTTGATGATTCGGCCATAGGAGCCTTAATTAGGGTTTCATGCTAAACATGTTGGTTAGCCTTAATCTTGTGTTATTGAACTTGTAATGGTTGTGTTTGATGATTTATTTCATTTGTTTGGTGAGTGGGTGGTAGAAACTGATTTGGGCTAAGAAACCCTAGGCTAAAGTAAGAAGTATTTGCTTGGTTAGGGTTAACTTGGTTAGGGTGTGATACACTAATGGTTAGTTTAAGTGAATGGGCGCATATGAAGTTGGATTAGAAGGTGTAGATAACATGAGGTTAGTTTTGTAGAATTGTATGGTGTAATTTCAGATTCTGAGAATGGAGTTAGGAGCTGGTTTAAGAGTGTGTATTTCATGTGTATTTGGCCAGCAAACTTGCATGTTACTCATAGAAGCGGATTGTACGGTTGCGGCGCGCAAAACCGGCAAAAACTGGAAACCAGGGCAGTTCAGCATCTGAACTTTGGCTTCATTTTTCTTGATGTTACGTATAGATTCAGGGATTGCCCAAAACATGAAAGTTGTAGTCCATTAAGTCCTTGTTGTGTTTGAAACATTCCAGCCCAATCCGATCAGTAGATCCTGAGTTATGGCCAAAACCTCCACTTCTGTTTTAAACTCAGGATTTTGCTACGTTTCTTGATTTTGCCTCTGACCATGTTCAGTTCACTTTGATAACGTGCGAACTGGGTGTTTAGGTCTTCATAAGAAATGTAGATATTGGTCTTAGTTTTGAAACGGTATAAAGTACGTCCAAATCCGAGTTCCGTAGCTTCAGGTATGACCAAAACAAGATCAGTTGTCAGAACTGCTTTCGAATTTGGACAGTTCTGACAGGAACTTTGACCCTCTTTTTCCCTATGCTCCATACCCATTCAGCTTTTGGTCAAAACACAAAAGTTATAGCCTTATAAATAATATTTCTAACGCCTCTGGAATTTCTTGATTCTGATTTCTGAGTCGTGAGTTATGGTCTTTCAAACAGGGCCTATTTGGTAACCCGAAATGAAATGGCTGGAACTGTTTTGCACATTTTTGGCCTAGTTCCATTGAGATCTGGCTTGAGGTACCTTTATGAAAGTTGTATCCCTTCTTCTTAGCTTGGCAACGGTGCCTCATGCACTTTGATCCGATAACCATAGCCTGAAATTTGATCAAAACGGTTCTAGGTGCCAAATCTGCCGTTCCCGTTGCCGGCCATTTACGTTTTCGTTTGCCGTTTCCGCACTTGCATGTGCCAATTTTGCTGTTTTGCTTGTTTTAGGCTTGTTAGTAGCCGTTTGTGATATAATGTGATGCAATCTTCTATTTCAGACGGTGGTGAGTTAGGCGGAGCCAGTGGGGCCTACTACTAGCTAACCTTCGTGACGCTATTTTCGTACTTTTGCTATCTTGGTTCTTTGAGTAAGTATTCAGGCCATTCTTACGTGTTACTTGCTGATGTGTTTTGATATGTATAAAAGGGTACCTAGGTGAGGGTGTACTTTATCGCACTCGACCTAAACCCTAATCTGCACACATATTTGTACATGGCATATGTATATGAACTATTTTGGAACTAACCCCTTGAGCTTGTAACTCGGGGTGACTTTTGGGTGATTTTGTGAAGTTCATGAGTTTGGGGCCCGATCTCAAGACCTAGATGGACTATTCGAGCCAGTCAGGGCTTGGTCGAAGTCAGTCCAACCTAGTCTGAGGTCACCAAGTTTGTGAATCCGGTTCACCGAGTATGTGAACCAAGTTTGTGACCCGAGCTTGTGAACCAAGCTCAATTTCGTTCGCTCGAGCAAGTTTGTGAGGTGACTGGCCAGAAAGGGTGGTAAGGTGTATGGTGGGAGTACAAGTGGAGTTCTACGGACCATTATTTGTGGTCGACGGAGTGTCGACAGGAGATCACACGTGGCATACGATTTGGCTTTGGAGCCAACCTGTATCCTTCATTTGTGTTGTTATCTTGTACTTTTGTTTTGACATTTTGTGGCATAATTGTTCGCATTTATGTGTAATTTATGTTTTTACCCCTGTTTACTTACTAAGCATATAGCTTACCCCTTTTCCTTTGTTTTCCTTAGCAGGGGCCGACGCGGGGAACTCTTTGGCACATACACTAGTATAGTTAAGTGTGCATGTCTTAGTTGGACGTTTAAGTCGTTTCTTCTTGTTTTGGTGGCCTGTATAAAACCTTTTTATCAGGTCTACTTTATATACTTGGTGATTAGCATATGGTGATATAGTAATCTGAATATCTATTTTGGAGGATCTAATTAGAACTCTTTTGGAATTGTATATATTGTATATAGAACTCTTTTGGTTTACCTAGCTTTTATTGCTTTAAGTTTTGAGTCCTGGCGCGAGCCAGGCAAGCGGCCTGCCGATACCCTTGGGTTCGCCCTTGGGAGAAGTGGGGTCATCACATCTAATGCCAAATCGATGGCCAAATGATATTTCCAAGATAGTCTTTGAATCTGGAAAATGACTGAACAGTTTGCGAAATGTGATTAACTTTGGACTGATGTCTCTCGATATTCAAAACTCCAATTTTTGTTTCGCCTATTGTGTTTTAAACTTTGATTGTAACTCTAATTGAGTTCCAAATTTTAGAAGCTAGTTCGCATTGTGTGAATTTTGCCGAATTTCCAAACTTTGCCGAAGATCAACCCAAAACTGTCTTAATGGTCCAAAACAGCCACTTTGGGCCAATTTTCGAATGCCTTCCATTTGGAATCATGGAAAAGTGTATTCTAGGAACTTTTAGTACTGTAGAAGAAGTTTCCAACGGTACCAAGTTTTCCAATTTTGGACTTGTAATGAGTGAGATACGATTTTTCAAAGATCTCGTATCAAAGCTGAAATTTTCGAAACTTAAGGAAATGGAATTTTTTGAATTCTCCTTTTTCCCTCGATATCACTTGAACGTTTTACACTTGATTTCAAAGGTGAAAACTCGATTTCCCTTGTGCTTTAAAAACCCTACTTTTGAGCCTTGATTCGCGAGTAATTTAGACTCGCTTTCGTGAGATTTTCTTGGATTGTACAAGCGTATAACCATTCGTAATAATTGGGGTATATAAATGATAGTTCACTATTAATTGCTCAGGCTCGCACGAGGACCTTCAAGAGGATTCCACGGTGGACGCCTGAACGTCAAGTGACATTTCTTCTTTGTTTATTTGGTGAGTGTCAAGTATGTGTTAAATGCTTATGTGATTGAGATATTAGTTGTACAAGTGTTATACATGATACGTAAACTTGCTGACCCGAGTGTGTACTTCATCACACTCGTTCTCATTTGAAATAAATGACTCATGTTTCACCTGACTTGACTTGCTTGACCTGACCTGACTTGACTTGAAAAATATGCTATGGCTGCATAAGTTGATTGGAGCGATGTCTCGTCGACCTCTGAACGATAACAAGTACCACACCGATTTGGTGGGAGGTACCTCTCGAATCGTTTCAGACCTATTAATTGAACGATTGTAAGTACCACACCGATCCGGGTGGGAGGTACCTCTCGAGTCGTCTCAATACCCTAGACCTCTGAACGACAGCAAGTACCACACCGATCCGGGTGGGAGGTACCTCTCGAATCGTCTCAGAGCCCTAAAGCATTCTAAGTCGATTGGAGCGATGTCTCATCGACCTCTGGACGATAGTAAGTACCACACCGATTTGGTGGGAGGTACCTCTCGAATCGTCTTAGAACTATAAACTGAATGATAGTAAGTACCACACCAATTTGGGTGGGAGGTACCTCTCGAGTCGTCTCAGAAACATACATGGAATATGTGAAGGGTTACGAAATCAATTACCTGCCCGGGGAACGGGGTGTCATCATGGGAAGTAATTAAAATTGAATTTGGGCAAAGTAAGAAATCATTAGCTCCGGAGAGCTTCTGCATCCTACTCAAGCGTGTTTATTATAAATTGTGAAATTCCTTGAATGTTATAGTTTTCACTATTGTGTAAGTGCTATTATTATTGAATTACTTGTCTTGCATGTTTTCTTGGCCTCACGAGCATCCGCTCACCCCGTTAGACTTGCTTTCTTTAATCAGGAGCTGAAATGGAAGGAATTATGGAGAGGTCGACTTGATGGCCTTTTATTAGAATTTTGAATGTATTCATTTAGTCAACTTTTGGAAGCTGTATATTTTGAGATTGTAAGATATTTTGGTAACTTATAATGTAAGACTTGATCGATTATTAAGGAATTGACCTTCCTTTATATTTTTGACTTTTAGTACTGATTCGTTATTCTTAAATTTGAATTGAATTTGTACAGAGTCCTAGCGAGAGTTGGGCAGGCGTCCCGCAAATACCCTTGGGTTCGCCCTTGGGAGAAGTTGGGGCGTCACAGTTGGTATCAGAGCTTAGGATTTAGATCTTTGTAGAGTATCCTAGACCTAAAAGTTAGGATGCCGGACCGTGGGATTTGATTGTGTATGAAGTGCAACGTGATTTTGGTGCTTGAGGTTGTAGTACCATTTTTGCTCACAAAACACTGTAAGACTTTACTCTTCAAGTTAGGTTGGAGGCGGGTCAAGATTAAAAAAAAAAAATCTAAATAGCCATCTAGTGAGTTTAAGGGTTAGAAACCTTGCTTTCCCCACTCTTGTCGAATATTTTCAAAGAAAAGTTGAACCATTTGAACAATTTTGGGCTCCACTTTGAACTTGAAAATGAGACATCTTTGTATTCCGTTTGATTTGACTTATTACCCTAACTTGTACAAGAACTTTCACCTTGAATCTAGCGAGGAGGCTGAGAATTTAGGAAGTAGCTCAAGCTTTTGGATGCAATTTGGAGTTTATAATCATTTGAATGATGTGGCTTGGTATCATGAATTATTCTAGTTTTGTCCCTAACTAGGCTTATGATTTTTCTTTTGATCCTGCCTAGTATAGTAGGGGTGGTGCTCGCCGTGAGGTCTTTTGTATTTTACCTGCAAGTACTATATTTGTGGCACTTAGTTGCCTATGACCCGTATTTGATACTATTAACTCGTTGTATGCACATTGATATGTGACATGACTTCTGACTTATGCAAATAGCTATGTTTTGATTTAAAGTGTTCTTGCAATGTGTACCTGTTTTTCGATTCACATGCTTATACTTTCTACTTCTATTATGCATTTAGAAGCTTGCTAAATGAATCGGCGAGGACGGGGACGGGGGCGTGGGGGTGGGTTTCGGCAACCCCGCATTCCCGAGAGATGTGAGGGGTCCGCGACTAGACCAAACCAAAACCTTAGAAACGAAGAGGGTGATCAAGTGGCTACGGCCATTAACTGCATGACCGATATTCTCGAGCGCTTAGCTGAGCGTCAGGGACCTGAACCAGCCGATCAACCTAGGAACCAAGAGAGGGGTGAGGATAGAGCTCTCGAGCGATTCTTGAAGTTTGCTCCCCCTAAGTTCCATGGAGGGTCTGAAACTAAAGTAGCAGAAAATTGGTTTGAAAGGATGGTTGATATTTTGCTGCTTTAGATTATACCGAGGAAAGGCAAGTGAATTTTACCGTTTTTCAATTTGAAGGGGCAGCACGCTCGTGGTGAAATGTTGTTAGTACAAAGTCGAAAAGAGAACAAATCCCTTGGATTTGGGTAAACTTTGAGAGGGAGTTTAATGTCAAGTTCCTCCCACCAATTATACAAGAAAAGAGGGAGGACGACTTTATTAAGTTAAAACAAGGGTTATTAAGTGTGGCCGAGTATGAGGAGCGGTTCACCAAACTTTCCAAATTTGCCCCTGAACTTGTACTCACCGAACGGAAAAGGATAAGGAGGTTTATTCAGGGATTAAATGTAGAAATTCAAGAATCCCTAGCAGCTGCCCAGATTACCACTTTTATGATGTTTTGGATAAGACACAGAGGGTAGAGAATGCTAAATCTCAATCTAAGACTTTTCATGCTAGAAAGAGGGGTAGCCCAAGTGATATCCCTAAACCGTCCGAGAAGTCTACCCAACCCCTTAATATGGAAAAAGGGGTTGGAGGAGTGAAGATGCATGAAAAACCCGGAGAAACTCCATCAAACAAAATCCCGCCAAAAGGAAATAGGAATAGACGAGGTCAACAAAAAGGAAAATCTCAAACTGGTCAAGCCGTGACTCCTCACGTAACTTGTGGATACTGTGGCCAGATTAACCACACTGAGGCCGAGTGCTGGAGAAAACAAGAAAAATGTCTGACTTGTGGCAGTACCGAGCATAAGTATTTGAATTGCCCTAAAGCTTCTAAGGGAAAAGGAAATTCTCAACAACCTGCTAAATCCACGGCAAAATCAGTCGAGTGCCAGAGGGAGTGATTAATGCTAATGATTGTAAGAGGGACCCAAGTAGTAGAAACTCTATGAGTAGGGGTAAATCTAACTCCAGTCGACAAATAGGGATTGTAGTTTTACCCTAGCATAGACTGGCACTTTTAGAGGTTGTAATCTTTTGTATAGGGGATAACATCCTTCTGATGTATATTACTACTTAACACGTTTTGATTTTGTTGATTCCCCTTTTCTTTTGAAATGATTTGATGAACTTATTATAATTTAGTGTAACCATTATGATCTTTTTGGCATATGAAAATCTACCTTACTTCTAATTGATTTTACAGTTTATATGTATATGTAATCTGTTGCTCCATATCTCAAGACCTATAATAAGATCATGAATGGCACCTGAGAATAGTTAAGTTCCATAAGTGTGAGTTTTGAATGGGAAAAGTAAAAGAGATGAAAATTGGTCAAGTAAGAAAGGACCAATAAAGATTTTGATCGAAAATTGAAGAGGTTAAAAACGCAAACAAGTCCCTCTAATGAAAGTTTTATAGAGAGATTATGGACTAGAGGGAGCAACCTGAGAAGTGGAAGAAACCATTCGAGAAAAGTATCCAGACCTGTTCACCAATCAAGGTATAATTTCGAGGACGAAATTTTCTTAAGGGGGAGAGGATGTGAGGACTCGCAAAAATTTACTTATTTTAAATTCCTATTACTAGCTTATTTAAATATTTAATTGCACGTTTACCCTGAATATTTTATTTCAACCTTTTTAGACCTAATTACATGGAATTATGACTTGCATATATTTTTAAAATGATTTGTTTCCAAATTTATTTTTTGAAAGCTCGTTAAGTGAGAATAGTGAATACGCGATTGGAGTTAATAATCGATTTGAGGATTCAATAAACTTGAAAAATTGGAGACTTGTACATTAGTCTTAAAATAGGTATTTTTATGTTTAAGTGCTCAAGTGTTAGTTAATTATACCATCGTTATAAGAAATTCTTAGAGATTCCACTTTATCGTGCACAAATCGGTACTACGCGTTTTTACGCGCGCGATTAATTGAAGGATTTTAGACCCTTATTTTTAGACCCTTAAGAGTGAATAATAATAATATGAATGAAAGTGCATTAGAGGTTTAGAGCACAAGTGAAACAAACTCGAGAGGAATCGAGCACGAAACGCGCGCGTACGCGCGCTATCCTTGGTTGACTTTTGGAGCAATTTTGGCCACACGTTCTTAAGTTTCTCATGGAAGCATCACACCAGATCAAAACTCTTCCTTTCTTCCTCTTAGCAGCCGTGCACTCCATGGAAGAAAAAGACCAATAATTCTCTTCATTTCACCTCACAATTCTTGCTCAAATCACCTCAAATTTTACGTACAACTTGCTAAACACTTGGTGAACAACATTAGCTAGGAAGAGAGCTTGCTTTCCACGGTTTTGTTGAGCTTCAAGAGGCTAAAAATTTCTGTCTTGCTCATCCAAAGAGATAATGAACGATCAACCTCACAAATCTTAGTTTATAGAAGTTATATTACACTCATGAGCTCTTGGATTCTCATGGTTAGCTTTAAATTGTTAGAAATTTGGTGAGTGGGCTCTATGAACTCCCACTTTGGCTTGATGGACTGATTTTGTGAGTTTTGATGTTAATAATGTTGGATTAGTGCTTAAATTAGTAGAAATGAGTGATATTGTGGATGAAAACTCAAAGGAAGTGATGAGGGAATATTTTTCCATTTCTACCCCTGTACATGCCGTGGCCTTAGAGCAATTTTTTTGTGGTTCTAATGACTTGTTTATGATTTATACATGTTGTGTGGGTTGTGTAGAAAGTTCCATCAAAAAATTTCATGATTTGGTTGGCCAAATGATGTGTTTTCGGAAATCAGTAAAAATTGGAAATTTTCCCGTAACTGCTCTAGTAGTGTTTTTGTTTTGGCTATAACTTTTTGTTCCGACATCGAAATTGAGTGCCGTTTGTGGCACTGGAAACTAGACATTCCCAGATTTCCAATGGTATAAAATACACATCCTGGTTCCACATGAGTAGTCCATACCAATCATTTGAACATGACTATCCTGTTTCGCGTCTACACTGAGAGCTCTGTTTTGAGCAGTGAATTGGTGCTCAAATATGAGCTATCTGTGGACAGATTTTTGAGAATGATTTCTTCTAAGAAATTATAGATTTATGAATCTAGTTTTAAACGCCACCAACTGTGCTCAATCCCAAGTTGAATTGAGTGAGTTGTGGCCAAAGTTCGAAACTGACTCAATGATTTGAAACCCTCTTTATGGCTAGTAAATGTCTAAATCTTGATTGGGACTTGTTGTTTCGAAATTCTTGGTGTTAGTCATCTACCAAATGCATCTTGGATGTTTCTTAGACATTACCTACATAAAAAGGACCATGTTTGAGACATTTTTGTTGGCCAAATGTTTTGAAAACGAAAAACTCATGTCCAAGGCAGATTTGCCTTGGAAATTTGGAAACTTTGGTGATCTGATTAACCAACTTGCCGTGCGTATTTTTCCATGAAAATTGACAGAGGAATAGCTCTCATATGGTAGTATAATACTACCAGATTTGGTGCCATTCCAAGTCATCCTCGAAGCCCAGATGTCCCAAATTCTGCTTTTCAAATCTGGAAATCTTTTCCTTTTCTCTTGGCCGAATGGTCAAATCTGATTTCGGGAGTTATATTTCAAAAATTGTGATGTTCGTTACCTTTAAATTGCTTAGTGGATGTTTATAGACTCTTGGTTTCAAAAATGGAGTGATTTAGAACTGATTTCATTGCACAAAACGTTTGCAAACAAAAGAAAAGTGAGAAGGCAGATTAGCTTTGAAATATTTCTTGAACTTTGGTTGTTTTAATGACTACCTTCCCGAGGGAATTTTTACATGAAACTTGGTAGAAATGTTGTTCACACATGGAAGATTTATTGTACCAATTTTAGTGTATTTATAATGCAAAATCGATGGTCAAATGATATTTCCAAGATAGTCTTTGAATCTGGAAAATGACAAAACAGTTTGCGAAATGTGATCAACTTTGGACTGATGTCTCTCGATACTCAAAACTCCAATTCTTGTTCCACCTATTGTGTTTTAAACTTTTATTGTAACTCTAATTGAGTTCCAAATTTTAGAGGCTAGTTCGCATTGTATGAATTTTGCCGAATTTCCAAACTTTGCCGAAGATCAACCCAAAACTGTCTTAATGGTCCAAAACAGCCACTTTGGGCCAACTTTTGAATGCCTTCCATTTGGAATCATGGAAAAGTATATTCTAGGAACTTTTAGTACTTCGGAAGAAGTTTCCAACGGTACCAAGTTTTCCAATTTTGGACTTGTAATGAGTGAGATACGATTTTTCAAAGATCTCGTATCAAAGCTGAAATTTTCGAAACTTAAGAAAATGGAATTTTTCGAATTCTTTTTTTTCCCTCGATATCACTTGAACGTTTTACACTTGATTTCAAAGATGAAAACTCGATTTCTCTTGTGCTTTAAAAACCCTACTTTTGAGTCTTGATTCGCGAGTAATTTAAACTCGCTTTCGTGAGATTTTCTTGGATTGTACAAGCGTACAACCATTCGTAATAATTGGGGTATATAAATGATAGTTCACTATTAATTGCTCAGGCTCGCACGAGGACCTTCAAGAGGATTCCATGGTGGACGCCTGAACGTCAAGTGACATTTCTTCTTTGTTTATTTGGTGAGTGTCAAGTATGTGTTAAATGCTTATATGATTGAGATATTAGTTGTACAGGTGTTATACATGATACGTAAACTTGCCGAGCCGAGTGTGTATTTTATCGCACTCATTCTCATTCGAAATAATTGACTCATGTTCGACCTGACTTGACTTGCTTGACCTGACCTGACTTGCTTGACTTGACATGACTTGACTTGGAAAATATGCTATGGCTGCATAAGTCGATTGGAGCGATGTCTCATTGACCTCTGAGCGATAGCAAGTACCACACTGATTTGGTGGGAGGTACCTCTCGAATCGTCTCAGACCTATTAACTGAACGATTGCAAGTACCACACCGATCCGGGTGGTAGGTATCTCTCGAGTCGTTTGAATACCCTAGATGTGACGCCCCGAAAAAAAATGAGTTTGAGAACCCGGAAATTTTCTAATTTTCTAGGGTTTATTTTTTTAAACGCTCGCCTTTTCTACATTTTCTTTATTAGAAAAATTCCCAGATAATTTTTATGAGTAATTATAGTTTTTAGATGATTTTTCTAGCATTAGGTAGTTTTTGAAAAATTAAGAATATATATTGGACGTGGGACCCACTAGTGCGAAAAGTTTGGAAAAATTCGGCCAATTAGGTTAAATTCCGGATACTGTGTAAAATTTATCGGGTGTTAAGAGATAAGTAGAGTGTGTGAAATGATTGATGTGAGAGAGAAAAGAAAGGATAGGAATGCATTAATGAGGTGCCAAGTGTCATGGTATCATTGGATAGGATTTAAGAGTTACTATTCCAATTTTTGACTTTTTTTTGACCAAAAGGTTAAATATCTTAAAAATTGCTCAAAATTCACTCATTTTTACTCCTCCATGGCCGGCTCTCTTAAGCTCAAGAAGGAAGAGGATTTCTTCAATTTTCAAGCTCCCAACTAGCACAAATCATCCAAACCACTTACCTAAATTAGTTTCTACTCCATATTATCCTTCCATTAGGTGCTAGTAAGTTGATTAGTGAAGTTTTCTTGGAGAGCTAAGGTGTCCTACAACTCCCTCTCTCTTGTTTACTTGGTAAGTAGTGATTGACTATCCTCTTACACCTAATGATGTTGAATTTATGCCTAATGGTGGCTATTGTGTTAGAAATTGTGGTTTATTTCTTGGTTTGAAGTGATTTGGTTAAGTTTTTATTTTTTTGAGGAATTTTCTGGTTTTATGTGATCTTGATGGTGTGGTTGTTTTTGATGGTTGGTAATAAGGGGCTATGGCTCTAGTAGGTGCATATGATAGGAAATTGCAATCAATTTTGGGTTTGGAGTGAAATGAGAAAAGTTAGGGTTTTTCAACCCCCTTTTCTGTCCAGTTTTGGATCATAGGGTTATAGGCCGAATTGGACTTTGATCAAAACATCAAAGTTGTAGGTATTGATGAGTTTGAAGTGCCTACAAAATTTCAGGGCATTTGGAGTAGTGTAGAGTGAGTTATGACGTTTTTACTGTTGCTGTTCTGGGTGATCAGAATGTGCGAACTGTGATTGTAATCGTCTGTTTTGACTGGAATTGGTTTGGATTTTGTTGTTGGTGTCTTCTGATTAAATGTAGCTTGATATCTTAGCTATCATATGCCTTTGGAATCAATGCATTTGGACTTGTATAGACTGAATTGGACTGATTACAGTTTTGTGTGATTTGGGAACCTGCAATTACGGTTCTGGGTTGGTTTTCTGCATTTTTGACCTAGTTGTGCTAGGATTTGGACTGAGTGGCCTTCTACATTGTTGTAGCCCTGTCTCTTAGCTTCGCGATGGTGGGTCTTACACCCTCATCCGATAATCGTAGTGAAATTGGTGACATTACCGCATTAGGAGGCCAAAACTGTTTTTGTTGTTGGGTCAAATGAGTTACATTTCCTGATTTTCTGGTTTGCTATAATGCTTGTATATGTTTGCAAAACCCTATTGGGGTTGTGATTGGCATTGTTTTGTGACTCGTTATCGAGTCTCATTGCATTTGTTTACGTGTTCTAGGGCGTGACGGTGGTTCACGACATTCTCCTGACGGAAGTGCATGAAATAGCACTGAATTGATTAGTGAGTATACTACTCACTTAAATGTTACAATGTGGCTTTGGTATATGTGAATTTGATGCCTTGACGGCTAATATGGCTATTGAAAATGATTGAGGTGAGGATGTACTTGACCGCCCTCACCCCCTTGTGATTCCATTCAGGACTGTTTACCGTTTTACTGAAATACTGCACTTGCTATATGAGATATTGAATTCCATTCATGGAAAACTGATTTGGTGTCGTTTGGACGAATGTCCAACGGCCTTACTGTATTACTGAGCTCAACCCCGTAGGTAGTCAATTGGATCGAGCCGGCGAGGGCTTGGTCGTGACTATTGACGTGCCACGGGGACTGTACTGGGGAATCTTGTAGTAATGAGACTCTTGGTTCCGGTATACTCGAGTATTACCAAAATGACTGATTGGAGTGCGGGCCCGGTTGGGGTATGTTTGGTGGAAGGAATGGAGTGAAGTGAGGTCTACGGTCGGGTATTCTTAAACATTGACGGAGGGTCAATGAGATTGGATCAAGAATGTAAGCGTGGAAATGGGCTCTTGAGAGCCATCCGTATCCTTTTACCGACTTGTTTTAATTCTTAATTGTGTACTCGAAATGAAAGATTATGCTTATATGATCCTTGTGCTTATGTGGTAGTAACTCACTGGGCTTAACCTCATTCCGTTCCATTTGTTTTCCTTACAGGAAAATGACCACTTTTGGAAAGGTTATACTTGTTAGTTGTCAAGTTGAGCTCATGTAAATGCATCTTTTGGATAGCTCTTCGAATGAAACCCTAATGTGTATTGGGTTCACTTTCTTTTGATTGGCAAACCGAACATGTATATTCGTAGTGAATGATTTTTGATATGCCGTTTTGGCTTGAAAATGTTACATTTCAATGTGTGTATGTTTGGTTGATATTTGGTTGAATTTTGGATCAACTCGTATTTCAAACGGCGAAAGAAAAATTTTGGCTACTCTCGGCCTAGTATCTGGATTCTGACGTGTCCAGCACTATTCATCTTCGGCTTCGAATTTCGTTTTTATTTATTTTGTGATTTTGACATATTTGCGCACGTTGGTATGTTCCGGAACGTAATAGATCGACGTAAATTGATCTGTTAGTCCTGGCGAGAGCTGGGCAGGCAGTCCGCTAACCCCTTTGGTTCGCCTTAGGGGAAAGTGGGGCTGTTACACTAGACCTCTGAACGATAGCAAGTACCACACCGATCCGGGTGGGAGGTACCTCTCGAATCGTCTCAGAACCCTAAAGCATTCTAAGTCGATTGGAGCGATGTCTCATCTACCTCTGGACGATAGTAAGTACCACACCGATTTGGTGGGAGGTACCTCTCGAATCGTCTCAGAACTATAAACTGAACGATAATAAGTACCACACCAATTTGGGTGGAAGGTACCTCTCGAGTCGTCTCAGAAATATACATGGAATACGTGAAGGGTTACGAACTCAATTACCTACCCGGGGAACGGGGTGTCGTCATGGGAAGGAATTAAAATTGAATTTGGGCAAAGTAAGAAATCATTAGCTCCGGAGAGCTTCTGCATCCTACTCAATGGTATTTATTATAAATTGTGAAATTTCTTGAATGTTATAGTTTTCACTATTGTGTAAGTGCTATTATTATTGAATTACTTGTCTTACATATTTTCTTGGCCTCACGAGCATCCGCTCACCCCGTTAGACTTGCTTTCTTTAACTAGAGCTGAAATGGAAGGAATTATGGAGAGGTCGACTTGATGGCCTTTTATTAGAATTTTGAATGTATTCATTTAGTCAACCTTTGGAAGCTGTATATTTTGGGATTGTAAGATATTTTGGTAACTTATAATGTAAGACTTGATCGATTATTAAGGAATTGACCTTCCTTTATATTTTCGACTTTTAGTACTGATTGGTTATTCTTAAATTTGAATTGAATTTGTACCGAGTCCTGGCGAGAGTTGGGCAGGCGTCCCACAGATACCCTTGGGTTCGCCCTTGGGAGAAGTTGGGGCGTCACATCTGCACTTTCTTGAGAGCTTCCGCAAAAGTGTTAACTTGTACCGCCGCTAAAGCTTCCTGGATTTCCAAATTCAAGCCTTGTATGAACCGTCTTACTCTCCTTCGCTCTGTAACCACTAATTCGGAAGCGAACTTAGACAGTTTAGTAAATTTAGTCTCATATTCGGCCACACTCTGGGTTCCCTGACGCAATCCAATAAACTCATCCTCTCTCCTTTCTTGGACCAAAGGTGGGATGTACTTCTCGTTAAATTCCCTTATAAAATTCACCCATGTCCATGTAGTCTGTTCTCTCTCCCACTTTGCCCTAATAATATTCCACCATATTCGGGCCAGTCCTTCGAATTGGAATACAACAAAGTTTACCTGTCTTTGCTCCGTGTAGTTCAAGGCTGCGAAGATGTTAATCATTGCCTCTAACCACTATTCAGCTACATCTGGATCAGGTCCTCCAAGGAATTTAGGTGGTGCAAATTTTTGAAACCGCTCCAGAGCCCATCCTCTCCTATCTCGGGATTCTGGGGTTGATTCACTGGCATTTGACCTTGTTGATCTACTAATTGCGCTAGGATATTTGTCATTTGTTGGATCGCCGTCACTACTTGGTCTCCTGCCTCAACCCTCGGGCCACGATCTTGCTCAGCTGCTGTTTCTCTTTCATTTCTTGGTTCTTGAGCTTGCCTAACCCCACGGCCCCGACTAGCTCCACGTCCGCGACTACGTCTCCCCTCCATACCCTTTTTCTCTCTCTTTTTTTTTCAAAAGGTGATTTAGTATGTAACAAAGTAAATTGACTAAAACAACAAGATATAACACACCAAATTCACAAAGCTACATATCAAGTTGAACAAAAACAAAATCAAGTACGGCAAATACTATACACGTAAGTATTAACATGCCACAAGCCAAATACATACGGTAATAATACAGAAGCAAAACAAAAGAAAACACGACATACCGTTCCACACTCGGTTAAAATATTCCCCGTCCAATCTCTCACTTCTCTTACCATCCGAACTAGACGTCCGTTAACCCCTGGCAGTTACTCTCACCAAACATTAGCCCATTCCTGTTCCCCGCAATAAAGATCGTAAGTCCTTAGTATTGCCCTCAACTCCCACTTACTCGGGTACAAGAATCCGAGATAATTCACCACTCGAGCTGGCCAGTCCCAAGAGTAAATTATCTACAATCGAGATTCCTACCTGACGTACATATCTATTGTCTTCAAGTACCATGAGAGAGATTTAAGACCTATAACAATTCATGATTCATAGCTTATGCTCAAAAGAGCACTTAATCCTTCATACTTATTCACGAAATTAGGACCATAACACCACTTGGCCCAAGCTCACTCCGCGCAGAGACCACGCAAAGTGGCTCTGATACCACCTGTGACAGCCCCACCTTCCCCTAAGGCGAACCAAAGGGTTTGGCGGACCGCCTGCCCAACTCTCGCCAAGACTCGATCGCTCTCATCAAGTGAAATAAGATATAACCTCGAGACTAAGCGAAAAATAATTCTCAAACTTGAAACATATACTTACATTCATATCCATCTCAAACAGAAATACAATCCCAATTAGAACAAAAGCTTTAAGTTCTTACTACATCCAACCTTATCCAAGCACTAGCGCGAGAACAATAAAAAAAATAAAATTTTAAAAAACTAGACCAAGCTAGTCTGCACAGGACTCACACCCTCGCTTGCATCCCCTGTAAGGAAAACAAAGCTAACGGAATGAGCTAAAAGCCCAGTGAGGTTCCATACACATAGCCAAATAATTAAACAAGGACATTAATCATGTAATAACAAGTAATCCAAAAAATATTTACAATATAAAGTAATGATAATACATTCATTAAAAGGATACATGCTCACATGGAGCCTTTCATTCATTCATTCCACCAACCATTTCCTTATTCCTCCAGTATTAAAAATAATTTCATTTGTAAGTGAAAACCCCTCCATTGTTCTTTCCATTCATTCATTCATTTCATTTTCCCCCTACTGGACACAAGCCAGTCTTCACCAGATTTCGTGGTCATACTCAAGTATACCAAACATTAACCCAGGGTCACCAATCGCCCGACCGAGTCCGCTTTTGGCTCGAGTCGACCGGCAATGAAGGGCAAGGGCCCAGTTCAACCAAAAGGCTTACATTCATGTACAAGTAGTATTTAAACATTTAATCATTTAATCATTGTAAATTTCACATTCATTTAAGTCGAGTGCGATAAAGTACACACTCGCCTAGTAAAATTCATTTTTAGAAATCATTGAAAATATTTAACATTTAATCCAACATTCACAAATAGTCACATAGTCACAACAATCCACATAGTCATTGGAAACATAACGTACAAAGAACACTCACCTATTTTAGCAAAATAACGTCCAAAGTTTCCTTCCGGATAATACCCTCAATCACCAAGGAACCCTAATAATAACCAAGAGAAAATATTACAGTTAAACCATCCAAAGTTTAGGTGAACCAAAGAAAATCCGAATAACTACTAGTACAAAGTATAAGTATAGTTTTGGAAGTGAAAAGAATACATTTAAACCAAAGGATATGAGTAAAATGTTTGTAAAACTTATGCTCGCTCGTAAAACTTTGAAATCTCCATTTGAGTCGAAGAAACGAAGAAAATGTATTTCTATTAGTCGTAAATTTCATTTTTCCAAGGGTACAAGTTTCGGCCAGATTCTAACTTATATACCTCTAATAAAGAATATTTGAATACCTTAGATGATTCAAGTTAGTTTCATCCTCAACCCTTACTCAAGTCGCGAGTACATCTACCTAGCCTTCGAGTGCAAATTTGGGCAGCATGCCCTTTGTATTTGCCTATTTTCCAGCCATTTATGGCTTCATTATTTTCCTCAAACAGCCCCCAAAATCACACACAAATAATCTAATTACAATAGCCGTTCAATAGGCTAAAAGTCCTTCCATTACAAAACCAAACTAGAAAAGTGACCGAAATAAGGTTTAAGGTAAAGAACAAAATGATAGGTTTGATGTCTCTTAGCGTATCGGTCACAACCGAAGCTAAGCTTATTGGATTCGGGTACAATTTATACCGTTTCGAAGCTAAGACAAAGGGTTACAACTTTCATGAAGACAACTCAGCCCGGTTCACAGTTTATCCAAGTCGAATTTACAGATTACAGAACCAGAATTTCACTGTCAGGCTGGATAACAGCACTGGGTTCAAATGACAATAACTCAGGCTACACAAGTCCGATTGAGGCATTTTCAGATGTGTTGGAAATCTAAGACATACAAATACAACTTTTGTGTTTTGGCCAACTGCTGATTTAATACGGATCAAGGTGAAAAATGAAGCCAGAATGATGAAATGTCAAAACTGTCCGCAAAACTCTACCTATGGCAGTCAAGGATTTTTTTGTCATTTCATGTGCTACAGTGATTGGATTCTGCTGAAATTTTACAAGAAGCTATAAAACATCATTTCCTACAACTTTTATGTTTTAAGCTAAGTCCAATTATGCCTCCATCATGGCCGAATGAAACTGGTCAGAACAGGGTAGTACAAAAACTTAAAGTTGGAATTAATGCATTCAAGTGATAATCTTCTTATTCATGTATAAAACCACTACTACCACTCCCTATCTAAGCTTATTCACATCATATTCTATCTAAACAATAAGAAATACAACTAACCAATTCAAAACCCTAACTCACAAATCCACCATAATCATCAAAAGTACTTAAATAGCTATCGTAAGCCAAGAGTACAAGTTGCTACATAAACTTAAGCAAGATTAAGGGGAAGGAATAAGATGGACAGCCATGATACCTCACTAAAATGCTTGCAAAAGAAATCCACCACCTCTCCTTGTAAAACTTTTAGCACCCCAAGCTTTCCAAGTGCTCAACTAATAGATTAATCGGTTTGGATTCTTGATTCTCACTCAAACTAAGCTAAAACTTAAGATGGAATTGAAGCTCTCTTCTCTCTTTTTTTTGCTCTCAAGGTTCAGCCACCATAGCTGCAAAATGAAGAAGAATGAAGTCCAAGAAAGGTTAAGAAGCTTGGTCTTAGTTTTGGTCAAAGATGGTTGGATTGCTTTCACTTGTCACCACAAAGTTTGATCTTGAATTTTCTTCTTTTCCTTGGTTTTAATGGTCAACATTTTTGGCCATAATGATCTGATGAGGGAGTGATATTATGCACTAATAACAATGAGATCAAGTTAAGAAAGTGGTGGTCAAGTGGTGTGTTCAATCGGTAGTCAACGGTACACGTCGGTTCACACCGTTTTTCCCTAAATCGCACCTACTAGGGTTTTCACTTATAATTCACTAACTTATTATTATTACTACTAATCACACATGTAATATCATCTAAAACTCACTCTTAATCACTAAATTTAATACACACTCCGTACCGATTCTCATATTATGAAAAGACGTAAAAATCATAGTTTATTATAATGATGAAAGTAAAAAGGAAATCCTTATTTCTATGATTATTTGTAGCTATTGGGAAAGTGAAAGTGTAGTAAAGCTACTGTAAAGTAATAAATTCCAAATTAAAGGGAATTTTTAAGAAAAATATAAGGGATTTTTCAAGTCCTCACAACTCTTCTATCTTTCAAGTGAAGGGATTTATGTCAAGATAAGCTAGGATTCCTAAGACAAAAATGCCAGCCTCTTCTACCCCTGGGGTGGAAAAAGCCACTATATGACGCCCCATACTCAAGAACTTGTCTACCTTGCTCAAGGAGTGAAGCCACTATGCAACACCCCATACTCAAGATCTTTAGTCCCGATCTTATATTTTTTCCTAAGATCTATCCTCCGGGTTGGACTCTTTATCAAAATTGTTTGGTGGATGATCAACACATCGCGAAGAAAGGCGAATAAGATTCTTGCCTCTCTTCTTGTCCATGAACTGTTGCTACTACTACTGTTGTTGCCATTATTGAGCCACAAATTCCTCAATTAGCAAAAAAAGCTGGGTTAAGAACTAACCCATATCTGGTAACGAAATTGGGTATTGGTTCCCACCTATTTGTGGTGACGAATTTTCCACACAGGATGTCTTTATGAGCCTACAAAGAGTTATTAACTACACCTTCTTCACCTTCAACTACCAGATTGGAGGTTACACCAATATCTTGGATGGGCCTATTTGATTTCGACATAGCAAATTACAGATCAAAGGTTATCAACAAGAATTGAAAAAGAAAGAGAAACTCTTTTCCACACCCAGTGCCAATTGTAGATGCACCAATCTACTAAGATGATGAGACATCTCAAATTGTATCTATTTTCAGTCAATATCAACCTAAAAGGAAAAAAAAAAGAGAATAGGGGTTTCTTCCTTGGTGCAGCTCCAATGCTCAAATCAGTAGAAAAAAGGGTTGACAAAAAGATCAGTGAGAGTGTCTTGTGTTTTCTGTATTAGGTAAGAATTAGATACCTCCTTCGTCTATTTGGGATCAGACTTTTTGTATCCACACATTTCATAGTGGCTTTGCCAAAAATTTTTGTAGTTATAGTGTGACATGCAATTTTGAACTCTTGACCTCGAGGTCTCAAGTGAGGTGTCATTGAGATTTACCTCCAACATTTAACTATGCTTGGTGACTCATTTTTTCTTTTCTTGCTAGCTACACCTAATAAACACTTGTCAATTCGCCACATGAATGGTTGACACTCGTCATTTGAGCATTGTGCCTCCCTTTATAGACAAATAAGCATTTATCATTATATCTGCAAACTAGCTTTGGAGCCATAGGAGTTTTGCAATAATTTAGTATAGCTTGTAGAAATATAAACCAAGCTACAGTTGATTGGTTAGTTTTATTTGTTGGCCACATGTCATTTGTTTATTGGCTAGTTTTGTTGGCAAGTGTAAAGTTGGTTACATGGGATCAAATCCCATAATGTTAGTAATAGTAGAATTAGAAGTCTGGGTCTTTTGTTGTAAGAAGTACGTCTAAATTTGTCTTTTGCTTTTTTAAGTAGTAGCCTCCGTTGTTCTTTGTATTGTGCAGCCAGTGCCCCCTTTGATTAATAGAAAATTTTCCTTTACCTCAATAACATTTTTCCCTTTGATTATTCCTGTAGGTTTATGATTTATTATCAATTTGGGTCCATCAGAGTAGTGCCAAAGTTACAGTAGATTGAAATATGGTAAACTCTACCCCCAATATTGTTTGTTCTGTCCAAAAATTCAAAATAAAGGCGAAGTTTAATTTTTTATAGAAACAAATAATAACCCATCTCAAGAAATATAAATTACATTGATTTATTGAATCTGCACTTGCTCAAAACACTAGTGAGGATGATAAGGTAAAAGATAGCTTGGCTTTGTCATAGATTCATCAAGCAATTGACATATCAATTTTTGAAAAATGTGATATGGTTGATACGATAAAGGAGGCTTGGGATATATTGAAAAAAACATACAAAGGGATTGATAGGGTCTAGCAAAATAATTTGATGGTGTTGAAAATAAATTTGAACTTGTGATGATGAAAAACTCTGAATCTATTGAGTCATATTTTTCTCATTTATCAAATATTAAAAACAAGATGAAACTCAATCAATAGGACCTTACTGATTGAACATATATTGACAAAGTTTTCAATACCCTACCCATGAAATTTGATCATGTGGTAGCTGTGATTCAGTAAACGAAAGATTTGGAAGATTTAAATATTGAAAATTTGCATGGGTCATTAATTCTGCATGAACTAAGAATTTATGGGAAGTTGGAGGATACTCTGACGAATGATACAGTAGAAAATGTGCTGCAGATGCAGTTGAATTTGAGAGGCAATAATAATGTCAAGGAGCAAGGTGAATCCATTCAGAGGAACAGAGATGGTTACAATAACAAATGTGGTCATAGCAATAGCAATAGAGGTAGAGGAGGCACATCAAACCCTACATGCAGTAGAGGTAATAATTTTAATTTTAGAAGTGGTCTTGATAGAGGCAAAGGTGCTAATTTTGGAAAAGAAAATAATTTTAATTAGAATAATTTTGTACAGAGAATTTAATGGTATAATTGTGAAAAATTAGACCATAGACAATTTGAATGGAGATTTGAAGAAAATGTAGATAAAAATTTTCAAACTAATGTTGCCGACAATCAAATGCAGGATAATAATAAAAAAAATCTGATACTTTATTATAAGCCTGTAATGCTATTGATGTGGTTGATATAGACAAATGATACTTGAATAAGGGTTGCAGTAACCATGTGTTTGGCAAGAAAGAATTATTTGTTGAGATTGATGAATCTGTCCGTGGTGAAGTTAAATTTGGGAATAACACTATTTTACTAGTGTTTGGCAAGGAAAAAATTCCTATTAACTCGAAAAATGGATCTAATGATTTTATTTCTGATGTTTTTTTTTATTATTGATTTTTATTTCTGATGTTTGAGCATGGGCCAGTTGTCTAAGAAAAAGTATGATATTTGTATCTCTAATGGTAATTGTACCATTTTTTATAAAAATATTAGAATGATTACCAGTGTGTCAATGACTTTAAATCGCTTATTTTCATTGAATTTGAGTATTGCCAATTTTTTCTATTTGAGTACTGTGATAGTTGACAATAATTGGTTATGACATGTGCAATTTGGTTATTTAAATTTTGACAATTTAAGATTTTTGGCCAGTAAAAGAGTGGTTGGTGGGCTACCTAATATTAGAAATTCTGATAGAATCTGTGATATGTGTGTTTTGGGAAAGTAACACAGAAATGCTTTTCAAACTAGGAAATGATGGAGGGTCAAAAAACCATTAGAAATTATTCATTCAAATTTGTACGCTATGGAGATTCCTTCTAATGGTGGTTCTAGGTATTTTATTACCTTTATTGATGACTTTAGTGAAAAGTTTGGATGTATTTTTTGAAGAAGAAATCTAATGCCTGTGACACTTTAAAATTTTTTAAAACTTTTGTTGAGAAGCAAAGTGGCTGCTAGGAATATTTGATTTGTGCTAATTTTCTTGAGAAAAATGGAATACAGTATTAGTTGACTACTAGGTACACTCCACAACAAAATAGAATGACAGAGAGAAGAATATAACAGTTATGAATATAGTGAGGTGTATATTAAAGTTGAAAAAATGCCAAAATCTTTTTGGGCAAAGGCAGTTTCTTGTGCAATTATTTATTGAACAAGTATCCTATCAAAAATGTTTTCGAAAAAAATTTTGAAGAAATTTGGACTGATAGAAGACTATTTGTTGGTCATCTCAGAATTTTTGGGTGTATTGCCTATTCTTATGTTCCTGATCAATTAAGAAAGAAATTTGATGATAAGAGGAAAATGTGTGTATTTATTGGGTACAGTGAAGTTTTCTGAACTTACAAGCTTTACAATCTTTTGACAGAGAAGGTGATAGTGAATAAAGATGTGACTTTTGATGAAAGAGCTATTTGGGACTGGTCTATTGAAAATTTTAAAATAGTAGAGGCAACTCTAAATTATCAACAAGAAGAAGCTAAAATTGATGTTCAACTATCACCAGTTGTTCAGCGTTCACAAACTGAGTTAACTGGATGTCCACAGCATCAGCAACAAATGCCAACTTGTCTGCAGGATTATGTTATTATACCATATGATGTTATTTCTGACGAAGATATTGTTAATTTTGTTTTGTTTGCAGATGTGACCTAGTTGTGTATGAAGAGGCAACCCACGATGATCGTTGGGTGAAAACAATGGAGGAAGAAATTCATACAATTGAGAAGAACGACACTTGAAAACTTATTTATCTTCCAACTAGTAAAAAGTCATTGAAGTGAAATGGGTATATAAGACAAAATTTAAGTCCTGTGGCGAAATTGATAAATGCAGGGCAAGATTAGTTGTGAAGGGATATAGGCAGAAACGCAGAATTGACTATTTTGAAGTGTTTGCATCGGTTGCCAGACTTAACATAGTCCATATGATAATTTCTCTAACTATCTAAAACAACTGGAGAATTTATCAAATGAATGTCAAGCCAGCTTTCCTAAATAAAATTCTTAATGAAAATGTATATGTGGAGCAACCTGCAGGTGTTGTCAGAAGTGATCAGGAAAATAAGGTATTTAGATCAAAAAGAGTCTTATATGGATTGAAACAAACCCTAAGAGCGTGCTATACAAAAATTGATTCCTATTTTTTGACTTATGATTTTCAGAGGCGTTCATATGAACACACTTTATATATTAAATTTTCTATCCGTGGTGATATTCTTATTGTGTGTTTGTACGTAGATTATTTAATTTTTACAGAAAATAATCTAGAAATGATTGTAGAGTTCAGGGAGGTCATGATTAAACAGTTTGAGATGACAGATATGGGACTTATGTCATATTTCCTAGGAATTGAAGTCTTTCAATCTGACCGTAGAATTTTTATATCTCAAAAAATATGCATGTAATATTTTAAAGAAATTCAAAATGGATACAGCGAAACCAATTCTGACACTAGTTTAAAAAAATTAAAGTTGACCAAAGAGAATGTTGGTGAATATATGAATCCTACTTACCTTAAAAGTTTGGTAAGGAGTTTGAGATATTTGACGTCTACGAAACCAAATATCAATTTTGCTGTTGGTTAGATAAGTAGGTTCATGAAAATTCACATCAGTCACATTCGCGGGTGGCTAAGAGAATTTTGAGATATATTGGAGGTATTTGTAGTGATCGCATTTTTTACTTAGGAAATGATCCAGTTGAACTCTTTGGCTACACAAACAGTAATTGGGCTGGCGATACAGTTGAGAGGAAGAATACTTCAGGATATGCATTTTGTATTGGTTCTGGTATGTTTTCCTAGAGTTCGAAGAAGCAACAAGTGATTACATTATCTACAACGGAAGCAGAGTATATTGCAGTGGCTAACAGTGCTACTCAAGTTTTGTGATTACATCGCATACTTGGTGTTCTACAACACAAATATGTTGATCTTACAAAGATTTATTGTGACAGTAAGTCTGCGATTGAGTTGCCCAAAAATTCAACACTCCATAGATGTAGTGAATACATTGATATCAAGTATCATTTTATACGGGAGTTGGTTCGAGTGAAGGAGATTGAAGTTGATTATTGCAGAATTGAATACCAAGTGGCTGACATTTTTACCAAGGCATTGAAGACGAAAATATTTGTCAAGTTAAAGAAGATGTTGGGCATGTCTAAATTTGAGAAGTTTAGTTTAAGGGAGATAATGTAAAAATATAAACCAAACTATAGTTGATTGGTTAGTTTTATTTGTTGACCACATGTCCTCTGTTTATTAGTTAGTTTTGTTGGCAAGTCTAAAGTTGGCCACATGGGATCAAATCCCATAATGTTTGTGATAGTAGAATTAGAAGTTCCGGGTCTTTTGCTGTAAGAAGTACCTCTGTGTCCGTCTTTTGGTTTTTTTTTTTTTTCCAAGAAGTAGTAACCTTTGTTGTTCTTTGTATCGTGTAGCCAAAGTCTCGTTTGATTAATAAAAAATTTTCCTTTGCCTCAGTAACGTTTTTTCCTTTGATTATTCCTGTGAGTCTATGATTTATTATCAATTTGAGTCCATCATAGCCTTACAAGGTCCTGATTTACAAATTAAAATTAACATATTGAACCAACATGATTAATGGAAACATTTTCAAAAAAAAACATGACTATGGGCGAACTACTTTTCTCGATCCTTAGCATTGAAGCAATTCTGCGCTGCTTTAGACATCAATTGAATCATTCAAATAACTCTGCACTTCCTTGTATATTTAATTGAATCCCCTATTAGTATTCGATGCAATTTATTTAGTGAAATGCGGCAATGCGGCAGATAAAACTTTGTTTATGCTAGTGGACGTGGCTGACAGTCCAGCACTCTAAAGCATAGTTTTTTTCTTCTTGGTACTGTCTTTTCGGTTAAATCAATAGAATAGTTTAGATTCAGTTTGGTGACGAGGGAAGATACAAATTGTGGTCCTACGATATTTTCATCTGGAGTCATAAACATGGGACATAAAGTAAGACCAATTTAATGATAATATATTAAAGTATTAATACCCACCAAACCTCATGCCAGATTATGACTAGGGGATTTTTTTAATTAAAAATTTGTATCCACGCATAAATACCTGCTCCAGTAATATAAGTTATTAAAATGGTCGAAGTACAATAGAGCATTTTTCTCATAATTTTAAGTCTGTAGGCTAACAAACAATCCTATTAGGTTCTCAATACATTTGCCGACCGGAAAAGGATGTTTGGACATTTGTGGGTCAATGACAAGCATGTATGGTAGGCTAATACAATAGCAGAGTTGTGTCAGAAGCTTTTAAGCATGTGTAGGTAGCATTATCCCTTGAGATATTGTTATTCATGACTTTGCACAAAGTACTTGATCCAGTTTCAAAACAGTTGTAAGTAACAACTGTTTACAACGATTTAATATTTTTTGAACAAGATATAATTTTACGTCAACTATTTATAAAACTTAATAATAGAGACACAATTATTACATATAAGATTCATATAAACAATAACAAAATATCACACCTCTATTATAATAATATATAAGAAGTTTACATAAAATTACAAAACGTTCAAAAAATGTTACACTGTTCATCAACCGTCCCTGCCCCTCCCCTTCAAGACTACCACAAAAGAGTTTCTACATATATTCCTAAGCCAAGAGGGAATTAGATTCTTCACATATTCACTCCAAATTGAGATAGTAATACTTTTTTGATATTATTTTGGTGCCAAATTCCTACACAAACTGGCATAAAAAGTTGTAATGAAATTATGCTTTATTTAATTTATTTACTAGTGTGTATGTTATTATAACTTGTTCAATTATTTCATGTTAAATTTGTTGTTGCATACTATATATATAGTCTAATCTTCATAGAGTGTATTCGACAATTGCTGCATTTCTCTGGAATATGTTATCGGTTCAAAATGTTGGTTACTCACCGAAATTTGATGTGTAATTTAAATGATTCCAAAAAAGTCAAGAACTAATTTCAAGAAATTAAAAAAGTTGTAGGACTAAGAGAACCGTTCGTAAAGGTTTAAGCACTCTAAGATAATATACATTCCCAAAAATTACCGTGCAAAATATTTCTTTGTAAACATTGATGTGCTAGTTACACTTCTAAAAGAAAATGTCAATCTTTTTCTTTTAACGTAAAATGCCAATCTTTTATTCTTTTGAAAAATAATTTTTTTGATTCACTTAGATGACAGGTATAACTCAAATTAATTTATTAGTTTTTTAGACTATTTCTATACTAGAAAAAATCTTATCAGAATAATTCGATTACCGGTAGTAGAGCAACCTAAACGAATCTCAAATAAGACAGTCAGGAAGATTTAATTTAAAAGATAACACATGTAAGAATTTTATGGAAAATTTCCGGATACGTTAGCCAGACTTTAGAAGGTTAGTTGATAAAAAAGTAGATTGAGCTCCTGATATGTAGGGGTGTGCATCGAATTCGAAATTGGTAATTCGAAAGTTTGAATTCGGAATTCTTCGAAATTTTGGTATCTGATAATTCGACCGAATTCGATTTCGAATTCACCAATTCGGAATTCAAATTCGTACCGAATTCAATTCGGAATTCGGTAAATTCCGATTTCACCGAATTCAGAAAAATTTATATATTATTATATAATATTATATTATATTATATAAATTTTATATAATATTATATAGTATAAATTTTATATTACATGTATAAAAACTATATTTATATATTAAAAACGAATTTGAAATCGAAATCGGAATTCGAATTCCGATTTCGAATTGTGAATTCGAAATCGAAAATTCTGATTTGAAAAACTCCATTACCGAATTCGAACCAAATTCGAAATATATGAATTCGGAAAACCCGAATTCGATTCCTATTTCCGATTTACCGATTTCAAAAATTCCGAATTCAATTCGAATTCGGTCGGTAAATCGGAATTTTTCGATTTTGCACACCCCTACTGATATGTAATGAACTTGTGTGGCAATGATGTAATGTTGCTTTTGGATCAGTGAATTTGAATTCAAGAAATGTATGTATGTGAAGAGTCACAAAATTTATCTATTTTAAACTCCTACTTGTATCTCATTTAATTATTTATTTGGCCAATTGCCCCGAATATTATTTTCTAATCTTTTTAGACCTAATTATATGGATCTATAGCTTAGTTATATTTTTAAAGTGACTTGTTTCAAAATTTAATTTTGAAAGCTTGTTAAGTGAAAATAGTGAATACGCGATTGGAGTTAATAATCAATTCGAGAATACAATAAACTTGAAAAATTGGAAACTTGTACATTAGCCTTAAAATAGGTATTTTTATGTTTAAGTGTTCAAGTGTTAGTTAGTTATACTATCGTTATAAGAATTTCTTGAAAATTCCACTTTATCGCGCACAAATCGGAAGTACGCGTTTTTACGCGCGCGATTAATTGAGGGATTTAAAACCATTATTTTTAGACCATTGAGAGTGAATAATAATAGTACAAGAATAAGTGCATTAGAGGTATAGTGCACAAGTGAAACAAAATCGAGAGAAATCGAGCACGAAACGGGCGAGCGCGCGCGCGAGGAGAGGGTTGACTTTTGAACGAATCGTAGCCACACATTAAAGCTTCTCTTGGAAGCTTCATTTCAGACCAAAACCTCTCTCTCTCTTGCTCTCTTCTGGCCGGCCACCCTCAAGAAGAAAACAACCAAGTTCTTCAACTTTTCCTTCATCAAATCTTCACCATTTCATCTCAAATTTCACCTACACTTAGCTAACCACTTGGAGACCACCTCAAGCTAGGAAGAGAGCTTGCTTTCCATGGTTTTGTTGAGCTTCAAGAGGTCCAAAATTTCTGCTTTGTTCATCAAGAGAGGTAAACCACGATCAACTACAAGAATCTTAGTTTATGAAGACTATCTTGCACTTATAAGCTTATATAATCATGTGGGTAGCTTTATTTATGTTGAAAAGTTGGTGTGTGGGCTCTATGAACTCCCACTATGGCTTGATGGACTGATTTGTTGTGTTTTGATGTTATTAATGTTGGATTAGTGTTATTTCTAGTGGAAATAGGTTGATTGTTGAAGGAAAAGTCAAAGAAAGTAATGAGGGAATTTTTCCATTTCTGCCCCAGTACATGCCGTGGCCCTTAGAGCAATTTTTTGTGATTCTAATGACTTGTTTATGATGTATACATGTTGTGTGGGTTGTGTAGGAAGTTTCATCAAAAACTTTCGGGATTTGGATGGGTAGATGTTGAGTTTTTGAAAGTCTAGTAAAACTGGAATTTTCGCGAAACTGCTCTGGCAGTGTTTTTCAAACGGCTATAACTTTTTGCTCCGATGTCGAAATCAAGTGCCGTATGCGGCACGGGAAACTATACATTCCCAGATTTCCAACGGTTTAAAGTGCACATTCTGATTCCACCTGAGTAGTCCATACCAATCGTTGGAACATGACTGTCCTGTTTTGCGTCTACACTGGGAGCTCTGTTTTGAGCAGCGAATTGATGCTCAAATAAGAGTTAACTGTGGACAGATTTTGAAAACAATTTCTTCTAAGAAATTGTAGCTTTATGAATCTAGTTTTCAACACCACTAATCACGCTCGATTCCAAGTTGAATTGAGTGAGTTGTGGCCGAAATCCGAAACTGACTCAATGATTTGAAACCCTCTTTTTCGCTAGTAAATGTCTAAATCTTGATTGGGACTTGTTGTTTCGAAATTCTTGGTGTTAATCACCTACCAAATGCATCTTGGATGTTTATTAGACATTACCTACACAAAGGGACTGTGTTTGAGATATTTTTGTTGGCCAAACGTTTTGAAAACGGAAAACTCATGTACAAGGCAGATTTGCCTCGGAAATTTGAAAACTTTGGTGATCTGGTTAACCAACTTTCCGTCCGTATTTTCAATGAAAATTGATAGAGGAATAGCTCTCAAATGGTAGTATAATACTGCCAAATTTGGTGCCATTCCGAGTTCAATTTGATGCTCAAACAAAGTCCCAAAATTTGTAAATTGAACCTGAAAATTTGCTTAACCGTCTCAATTTTTCAGCAAAATTGAGCCACTATATCTTGGTGCTCAAAACTCCGATTCTTATTCCGCTTGTTTTATTTTAAACTTTGATTACAACTCTAATTGATTTTCAAAATCTGAGAGGCTAGTTCAAATTCTGTGAATTTTACCGAATTTCCAAAATTGGAGAAAAAAATCAACCTCAAAACTGTCTCGCAAGCCTAAAACCGTAATTTTGAGCCAATTTTTGAATGCCTTCCGTTGGGAATCATGGGAAAGTGTATTCTAGAACTTTTAGTACTTCGGAAGAAATTTCCAACGGTACTATGTTTTCCAATTTTGGACTTGTAGTGAGTGAGATACGATTTTTCAAAGATCTCGTATCAAAGCTGAAATTTTCGAAACTTAAGGGAATGGAGTTTTTCGAATTCTCCTTTTCCCCTCGATATCACTTGAACGTTTTATACTTGATTTCGAAGATGAAAACTCGATTTCTCTTGTGCTTTAAAAACCCGGCTTTTGAGCCTTCATTCCCGAGTAATTTAGGCTTGCTTTTGTGAAATTTTCTTAGAATTGTACAAGTGTACAATCATTCGTGATAATTGGAGTTTATACATGATAGTTCGCTATTAATTGTTCAGGCTCACACGAGGACCTTCAAGAGGATCTCACGGTGAACGCCTGAATTTCAAGTGACATTTCTTCCTTGTTTACGTGGTGAGTGTCAAGTGCATGATTACTTGAACTCCTGAATACTTAATACATGTTTAATTGCTATAATTGATTGGAGATTTTGAAAATGGAGGCGAGTGTGTACTTTACCGCACTCATTCTTATTTGAAAAGAATGACTCATGATTGACATGAAATGAATGAATTATTAATGACTTGATTGAATGGAATGAAATGATTAAATGCTTGAATGAAATGAAATTGTATGCTATGGCTGCATACGTCGTTGGAGTGAATCTCATCGACTTTTGAATGTACATGGGGGACGCCCAAACTCATAGGCCGACCTTGGGACTCGAGCCGACATGGGTTTGGTTGGGAACCTCGGTGAGCCATGAGAATAACATAATAAGCTTGATCTATTGAAGAGATCTTGCTTGGCCTACACGTGAAGTAACGCCTTTATCGTTGTTCGGCCCGGTGGGGGTTTGGAAAGTGGACGGACATGAGAAGTAAGTGGAATTCTACGGATGGGAAATATCGACCCGGTTGACGGAGAGTCATCACGGAAAGATATACGGATGAAATTTGCAAAGCAAGTGGAAATTAGCTCCTGAAAGCTACAATATCCTTGAATTGTTTCTGTTTACTTTTTCTCGCTTGAATTATTATTTATTGTAATATTATTGCTCTACTTGTTAAATTGGGATTGTTAATTGAACAACGTGTCTGCATGTGTGTTCTTGGCCTCACGAGCGTTTTACTCACCCTGTAGTTTAGTTTTCCTTAACAGGAAAGGATCGGAAATGAACCTCGGAGAAATCCCTTTTGAATGAACTTTTGTATTAGAGTTTTCAATGTACTTGGCTAGACTCTGGATTATTGCATATTTTGGGGATTTGATGTAACTTTTGGATCCAATGTAAGGATTGGATAATTGTTATATATTGTTAAGTTTGAAAGTTTTCCGCACTTTCTTACTTATACCATCGTGATGGCTGGTATTTCATTAAGTTTGAATGGGATTTGCCTTGAGTCCTGGCGAGCGCTGGGCAGGCGTCCCGCGGATACCCTTTGGTTCGTCTTATGGAGAAGTGGGGGCGTCACAGTTGGTATCAGAGCGCTAGATTAGAGGTCTATTTGGGAGTTATACTAGAAACCTTATCTTTAGGACTTGAGATAGAATGACTAAATCATACATCAAGTGATACTTGGGCAAGTTAGTGACTAAGTTAGGCATGCCATAAGAGACATCCGTGCGAGTTAGCGATTAAGTTTCTAACCCAAAAAGTGTAATTGTTTTGCAGGGATGGAAAATGGAGATGGGACCCTCGTGGCGAATGGGAATGGCCATGCTAATGGTCATGTAGCCTCCTAGGCCTATTTACTACCGAGCTCTGGGTGGGGGAGCTCGTGTACGCTACTCGCCTGCTAATAGGTATTCTCGGTGTTCGTGTAGGTTGACCTTTACCTACCCGAACCACCTAGTACTTGCCTTGGATGACGAGCGTCGTCAGTTGGTGAACCTTAACCAGGATTTACGGGCAGAGGTAGATGAGCTGAGACAGATAGTTAGTGCTTAGGGCGAGAGGATCGCTGAGCTTGAGGAGGTAGTAGAGGGCGAGGTGGCTACAGCTGCAGTTGTTCGTGAGGAGCTCCAGAGTACTAGGGCTCGACTTACTAGATTAGGAGAGGAGGTCCGTGATCGGGCTTCCGGGATTCTTGCTGATGCTACTAGGCTGGTAGATAGGGTGATGGATGTAGTCCAGAGCCCCGATCAGGAGGAGGATTCTGAGGAGGAGATTCTCCCTGGTAGTCCTACTGTGGACTAGGCCCCTAGTGATCGACCCTCAATTGACTCTTTTGACCCTTTTGACTGGTACAGTTACGATTAGTTGGGGTGACGCGAGTGCTAAGACCATTGTATTTTGCATGATTGTGTAACCTACTTTTGAGGCGCTTGCTTTTACTTTAGTTTTCTGTGACTAAAAGTACTCTTGTGGCACCTGTGTGCTATATTTTTGTGATTTCCTCAAGACTTACTAATTATATAGATCTTGACATGCTAATGAATGTAAATCATTGTATTTCCAATATTTTTTTGATTGGTTCTTGTTAGAGGTGGCAATTTGTCCCAAGTCCCAATGGGTTACCCATGCCCATGGGGACTTTGAACGGGTTGGATACTGGAATTTGATATTGGGTTTAAAATGGGACAAATCCCAATTATACCCATTAATTGATGAGAAATTTTGGGAAATACTTGGGTACCCATTTGGCTCAAATAGCAAGTGCTCCGTTTGGATTAGCTGTTTTTGAAATATTTTATTGTAGCAATGTCTATGAAAAATTTTTACTATATTTTTTTTAAAAATATTTGATATACTAATGTGGATGGGATGTTTTTTGAGTTATTGTATATTACTGTAACATTGTATTTAAAAAATTTGTTTTTTGAAAAAATAGCCAATCCAAACAGAGTCTTAGATTCAAAAATTATCTTTAACAATTTTTATAGTCATACCAGCGAATATAATCTAGCAGTTTTCCTAATCATTATCCACAAGAATTTCCAGCATTTCAGTCAGTTTAGACCTGTAATCATTGGACAAAGATGAGGATAAATATTCAATATCTTAAGTGCCTTGGCCATCTTAATATATGTTGGAATATGGGTTGTATATCTATCTTTTCGTTTATTTGTTAATCCAATTTTGGTGGGAATCCTGAGTATAAAGCACTTGCATGTTTATTTAATAAAACTAAAAGAAATTTAATAAATCAAAAATATTAAAGTTATATAAAAAATAAAAAATGAATTAAAGGAAAAAAAATATGTAGAAAATAAATTTGGGTATTGGGTGGGATCAATCTAAACCCATCCCAAAATGATCCCGCCCAATGTAGTCCCAAAACACATATGGGTAAGGTTGGGATCAAACGCATATGACTCGGTTCCATCTCAAACCCAAGCAAATCCCGCCCATCCCGCCCATTTTGCCACCTCTAGTTCTTGTTTTCGACTTTTCTTGCATAATTGATTTATTTCCTGTACTAGGCACGTTTAGAATAATGGAAGGACTAAGAAGTGGCCGAGACCGAGGGCGAGGGACTAGACAGGCCCAACCCCATGGGGATGACCAGGGATCGGCAACTGGACCGACTCAGGGATAGGAAAATGTAGAGGGAAATCAAGTGGCTACTGCCATCAATAGGATGACTGACATCCTAGAACGCTTAGCTGATAGGCAAGGTCCTGGACTGCTTAACCAACCTGGAGGACAGGATAGAGGAGAGAATAGAGCCTTAGAGAGGTTCTTAAAGTTCAACCCGCCTAAGTTTACTGGTGAACCCGACCCTGAAGTAGCGGATAATTGGTTGGAAAGAATTACCAATATATTTGCCGCTCTAGACTATTCTGAGGATAGGCAAGTGAATTTCGCTGCATTCCAATTTGAGAGAGTGGCACGTGCCTGGTGGGATGTGATAAATGGAAAATGGGAGAGAGCCCAAACCCTTTGGACTTGGGAGAATTTTTCGAGGAAGTTTAATGAAAAGTTTCTTCCGCCCTTAATCCATGAAAAGAGGGAGGATGAATTTATCAAGTTGAAACAAGGAAACCTTAGTGTAGCGGAGTATGAGGGGAAGTTTACTAAACTTTCTATATACGCTCCTGAATTGGTAATCAATGAACGGATGAGGATTAGACAGTTCGTGCAGGGACTTAATGTAGAAATCCAGGAGGGTTTGGCCGCAGCCCAAATCTCTACATTTACTAAGGCTTTAGAGAAAGCGCAAAGGGTTGAAAGTGCAAGGATGCAAGTAAGAGACTTCCACAATAGGAAAAGGAACTTTTCTAGTCATACTTCTGGACAGGCTAATAAGAATACACAGTCTTCCAAAGTGGGAAGAGGAATGGGAGGAATCCGAACTGCTGGAACTTCGAGGGGAGGTTTATCTAGAGGAGGTCGTAGTGGGTCGACCCAAGTTAGGGGAACGCCTTCTACTGGTTCAGCTGTGACCCCTCAAGTCACTTGTGGGTACTGCGGATAACCCAACCACTCCGAGAATGATTGTTGGAGGAAGTTTGGGAAGTGTTTGGCTTGTGGTAGTACGGAGCACCAACTCGCGAACTGTCCAAACAAAATGAAGATGGTAGGTAACACTCAGAGACCAGATAAGTCAACCTCTAAGCAGAACAGTGTCGGAGAAAGTCATCCGAAAGTACCGGCTAGGGTTTATGCACTGGGCTATCAACAGGTTCCTGAGGCGACTGAGGTGGTTGAAGGTACAATTCCAATTTTTCACTGTTTAACTAGGGTTTTAATTGATCCGGGTGCAACACACTCTTTTGTAAACCCTAATTTCATGAGTGGAATAGACTTGAAACCAATTAAATTACCGTATGACTTGGAGGTTAAAACGCCTACTGGGAACCAAAGTCTAATCGCTAACTTGATATATAGAGATTGTGAAATCTGGATTGGGGAACGAAAATTACTGGCCGATTTGTTAGGCTTAGCAATTAAAGGGTATGATGTGATCCTAGGAATGGACTGGTTAGCCAGTTTCAATGCTCAATTGAATTGTAAAACGAAGATAGTAGAATTGTGTATTTTGGGAGAGGCAACCCTGAAATTGGATGTAAAGGGTAGATTAGCCTCATCTGCACTTATCTCAGGAATCCGGGCTAGGAAAATGTTAAGTAAAGGAACTCAGGGATATTTGACTTTTCTAATCAACATTCCTAGTGATAAAGTGAGATTGGAGGATATGCCTGTAGTGAAAGATTATCCGGATGTTTTTTTCGAAGAGTTAGAGTTCTTACCCCCGGAAAGGGACAACTTTTAAGATTGACGTGACTCCGGGAGTAGCACCTATCTCTAAGACGCCGTATCGGATGCCTCCAACCGAATTGAAGGAATTGAAATTGCAATTACAGGACTTGTTGGAACGGGACTTTATAAAAGAGAGTGATTCACCGTGGGGAGCCCCAGTCTTATTCCTTAAGAAGAAAGATGGCAGTTTGAAGTTGTGTATAGATTACAGAGGCTTAAATGATGTTACTATTAAGAATAAATACCCATTGCCCCACATTGATGAATTGTTTGACCAATTGCAAGGGGCGGTAATATTCTCGAAATTGGATTTGAGACAGGGTTACTATCAATTGAGGATTTTGGAGAAAGATATACCCAAGCCTGCTTTTAACTCGAGGTATGGACACTTTGAGTTTGCAGCAATGCCATTTGGATTGACCAATTCACCTACTGCTTTTATGGATTTGATGCACAGGGTCTTTAAGCCTTATCTAGACTAATTTGTGGTGGTGTTTATTGATGATATTTTGGTGCACTCTAAGAATGTGGAAGATCACGAGAAACACTTGAGAATCATTTTGCAAACTTTGAGGGAACACCAATTGTATGCTGAGTTTAGCAAGTATGAGTTTTGGTTAAAAGAAATGACTTTCTTGGGACACATAATTTCTAAGGATGAGATTAAAGTAGATCCAAGTAAAGTTGAAACTGTTTCAAAGTGGAAACGACCGAAAAACCCTACTGAGGTTCGAAGTTTTATAGGGTTAACAGGGTATTACTGGAGATTTATCCAGGATTTTTCTAGAATTGCTGGACCCATGACTGACTTGACCAAGAAAAGTGGGAAGTTTATTTGGAGTTCCAAGTGTGAATAGAGTTTCCAAGAATTGAAGAGACGCTTGACACGAGCGCCTGTACTAACTCTACCAAATGGGAAAGAAAGCTTTGTGATCTATACAGATGCTTCTAAGGAAGGATTGGGATGTGTTTTAATGCACAATGACAAGGTGATAGTGTGAGAACCCGTAATTTGCATTTTCTAGGTTTTCTCATTTTCATGGCTTGTTTTCTGCACTTTCTGTATCCGGAAAATTTTCTAGATAAATTTTATGAGCAATTATAGTTTTTAGATAATTTTTCTAGTATTGGAGAGTTTTTAGAAAATTAAGAATATATATTGGACGTGGGACCCGCTAGTGCGAAAAGTTAGGAAAAATTCGGCCAATAAGGTTAAGTTTCGGATACTGTGTAAAATTTATCGGGTGTTAAGAGATAAGTAGAGAGTGAGATTGATTGATGTGAGAGGAAAAAGAAAGATAAGATTTCATTAATGTAGGTGACAAGTGTCACCACTACATTGGTTTTGACTTAAGAGTTACTATTCACTATTTTGACTTTTGACCAAAAATTGGTTAAATATCTCAAAAATGCACAAAAAATTACCATTTCTTACCTCTTGTTGGCCGAACCTCTTGTGCAAGGAAGGAAGAAGAAACTCTTCAAGTTCTAGCTACTACTTGGTGCAAATCACCCAAAAACATTTGCTTACATCCATTTCTACTCCATAAAAATCTTTCTAGTTGGTGATAGAGGTTGTTTGGTGAAGTTTTCTTGAAGAGTTAGGGTGGTCTACAACTCCTCTTCTCTTATTTCTTAGGTAAGTGATGATTAAACATTCTACTACACTTATTGATGCTTATATGGTGCTTAATGGGACCTAAAGTGATGGATTATGTGACTTGTTTCTTGATTTGAAGTGTTTTGGTGGAGTTTTCAATTTTATGATGAATTTTCTGGTTTCATATGATCTTGATGGTGTGGTTGTTTTTTATGGTTGGTAATAAGGGGCTTTAGCTCTAGTAGGTGCATATGATAGGAAATTGCAATCAATTTTGAATTTGGAAGAATTTCTGGAAAATTAGGGTTCTTGGTTGAACATTCTGTCCGAAATTTTAGGTCATAGATAGAGGCCGAATTGGACTTTGCTCAAAACATAAAAGTTGTAGGTATTGATGATTTTGAAGTGCCTGCAAAATTTCAGGGCATTTGGAGTAGTGTAGAGTGAGTTATGCCGTTTTTACTGTTGCTGTTCTGGGTGAACAGAATGTACGAACTGCGATAGTAATTGTCTATTTTGACTGGCATTGGTTTGGATTTTGAAGTTGGTTTCTTCTGATGAAATGTTTCTGGATGTCTTAGGTAGCTTATGCCTTTGGAATTTCGGCATTTGGACTTGTATAGACTGAGTTGTGTTCATTACAGTTTTGTGTATTTTACAAACCTGTTTTGGTAATTCTGGTTTAGTATTTGGCACATTTGACCTAGTTGTGCTAGGATTTGGACTGAGAGGCCTTCTACATTGTTGTAGCCCTGTCTTTTAGCTTCGATATGGTGGGTCTTACGCCCTCATCCGATAAGCGTAGCGCATTTTGTGCCATTACCGCATACGGAGGCCAAACCTGTTTTTGTTGATTGATCAAATGAGTTATATTTTCTGATTTTCTGGTTTGCTATTATGCTTATATATGTATATGAAACCCTATTGGGGTTGTGATTGGCATGGCTTTATGATTCGTTATCGAGTCTCATTGTACTTGTTTGCATGTTTTAAGGCTTACTCTTATTCCGGTCATTTCCTAGCTAACTTTTGTACTTGTATTGCTTTGAGCCTAGTGAACGGCTTTTGGGAAATGAGATGACTTTTGTGTGAGGTTTTGGGACTGATTTGAGGAAATCATGAAGCCTTAATGGCTGGAAAAGTAAGAAATTTGGGGAAATGCTGTCCGATTTTCTAGGCCGTTTGGTTCTTTAAGTTGGATTTGCCTTTTGATGGAAATGAAGGGCTTTTGGGTTGTTGACCCTAGGTCTTCATGTTATCTTTTGTTTCCAAGAAAATCATGTTTTTGCACCCTTGCATTAGTATTTTTGGGCAAGGCGTACGACGTGTAGTCGAGCCTCACTTGTGCATTCCGTTTACTCGATTTGGGATATGAAACCTTCAATTGGTTTATTTTGATTATTTTAGGGTTTCTTGGCGATTAAGGCCATTCTGAAGTAAAAACTTTTGAAGTTGAGCCGGTGAGTGTACCACTTCCCTCCATTGCTATTTAACTTGATTTCTGCTCTGCAATCTGTTTATTTGTTCGAGACGAGAGTGTACTTTATCACACTCGTTCTCTAGTCTGTTCATATGCCAATTTACTATGCAAAATTTGAATCTGTTATCTGTGTCTGCATCTGTTCGGATTTCTATGACCTATGAGCTCAATCCTGTGGCTAAGTTATTCGAGTCGGGCCGGCAAAGGCCTGGACGATTAGATAACGAACCACGGTAGTCTGTTCGGGGATTTTGGGTATTGAGACCCTTGATTCCGGGTATACTCGAGTATTACCATTTTGTTCGTTTGAGGTGAGCGGGCCCGGTAAAGGGGTGTTTGGTGGACGGAATTCGGTGATAAGAGGGGTCTACGGACGCATTGGTTCTATATACGTTGACGGAGAGTCAACCGGTTTGGATCAAGTATTGCGCTGGAAATTTGGCTCCTGAGAGCCACCCGTATCCTTCTGATTTGAATCATTGGTTCCTTTGTTTTACATCTGACATGTGTATCTGATTTGTTAAATGTGAAATGCCATGATTTTAATGCTATCTGTTTAGTACCTCATTGAGCGCAAGCTCACCCCTTTCCGTTCCTTTTGTTTTCCTTACAGGAAAATAAACCCTTTTGGTCTGGATTTGACAAATGGCTGCCAAATTGAGCTAGTTGAACATATCTTTTGTATAGCTCATGTATTAAAACCCTAAGTGTACTTTTGGGGCGTTTTCTCTTTTGATTTGGCAAACCGTGTGTATATATTAACTTTTGAAAACTTTTGTATGTCATTTTGATTTGTAAACGCTAAAGTTCAGATGTGAATGTTGTTGGCTATTTCAGTTGGGTTCTGACGGGTCGGTCACTATTCATGGCCGACTTCGGATTTCATTTTATTTAAATTTTGGGTTATTTTACCATTTTGACTCGTTTACGCTCGTTCGTAAGTTCCGGATCGCTATAGATAGTTCTAGTCTGCATCGTGAGTCCTGGCGAGAGCTGGGCAGGCAGTCCGCTCACCCCTTTGGTTCGCCTTAGGGGAAAGTGGGGCTGTTACAATTGGTATCAGAGCCACTTCGCGTGGTCTCTGCGCGGAATGAGCTTGGGCCAAGTGGTGTATGCTCCTGATTTCATGAATATGTCTAAGTGCTCGTTTGAGCGTAAGTTATGAACCAGACATGCCATAAGTGTAAAGATCTTTATCATGGGATTCGAGGAAGATAGATATGTATGTCGGGTAGGAATCTGTAATATAGATGATTTACTCTTGGGACTGGCCAGCTCAAGAGGTGAATTGTCTTATTTCGGATTCTTGTGCCTGAGTACTCCAGAGTTGAAACGGTGTTAAGTATGTGAGATTTGCATATTGGGAACATGAATAGGCTTTGTTTGGCTGGAATGAGTCCATGAGGTTATTGGATATCTAGTTTGCATGGTAAGTGACGTGAGGGATCGGACGGGGTTATTTTAATTGGGTCTGGAACTATATCGCCTTTACTCTTGATTTGCTTTGATACCGCTATGACATAACAGTGGTTTGAGTATTGTGCATAGGATTATCTGTCTAATTTGGCATGTATTGGTGTATCTGATTAACCGTTTTCTTGATACATGGTGTGTTATATGTGCATATGTCATTGGTGTAATTGGTGTGCTAGAATTTGATTACTTTTGTCACTTTACTGTGGTTATGCGTTGAATTACCTTGGGGAAAGGGGAAAAAGAAAAGAGAGAAAAAAAAATATAAATATATATATATATATGTAAGGAGTAAGCAGTCGTGGACGTGGTCGTGGCCGTGGAACTAAGCGAGGCCAAGAATCAAGAGAAGAAAAGGGAAACAATAACTGTACGAGGATCGAGAATGCCACTTGTACTTAGGAATGTATTATGACTCATTGTTTTGCCCGACAGGCTAGTACCCGAGTTCCAGCACTTCCGTAAGATGACACATTGGATTGATCCGTATCAGAAAATTTCGGTTCTCCGAGATGAACTAGAGGTTCAAGGGAGGCTGACCGAGTACTGGGAAAGGCAATGGAAGCAAGAGTATTCGGAGAAACTTGAGCTCTTATACCAAAACATGGAGTTAAAGAGGAAATACGAAGAGATTTCCAAGGAGACTGTAGCAATGGCACAAGGTAATACTTCTATGGGGACGCCAGAGGAAGCTCAAAGGGCAGGAATTGTAAGGCCACAGGGGACGATCTTCTATGCCAAGAAAAGAGGCAAGAAAAGGGGTAAATTGCCAGAACAGGGTGAGCAAGGTAGGCCCTTGGCGAAGAAGGGTCGTGGAGCTAGGGGTGTGACAATTCTGGAGACACTTAAGGAGGATACGCCGGGAGGAAACTCAAGGGAAAAAGGACCACTGAGGGATATCTCACAAGGAGATCAGACCCTAATTCCTCTACCATATTGTGGCTATTGTAGAAAATCCAATCATTTTGAAGAGAATTGTTGGAAAAGAGGAGGGAGATGTCTGTGTTGTGGGAGCGCCGAGCATCGAATTGCTCATTGCCCGAGTAAAGCGCGTGAAAAGAAAGGAACCCAGCAACCAACCAAGACCGACCCTGGACCGTCAAGTGGAAAAGGGACTGGAATGAAGAATCTCGTTTCTTCTGACTCTGAAGACGAAGAAGGTACAGGCCATTGGTTACTTTAAATTTGAAAGGTAAAATTTCGAGGGCGAAAATTCTTTTAAGGGGGAGAGAGTGTGAGAACCCGTAAATTGCATTTTCTAGGTTTTCGCATTTTTCATGGCTTGTTTTCTGCACTTTCTGTATCCGGAAAATTTTCAGATAAATTTTATGAGCAATTATAGTTTTTAGATAATTTTTCTAGTATTGGAGAGTTTTTAGAAAATTAAGAATATATATTGGACGTGGGACCCACTAGTGCGAAAAGTTCGGAAAAATTCGGCCAATAAGGTTAAGTTTCGGATACTGTGTAAAATTTATCGGGTGTTAAGAGATAAGTAGAGAGTGAGATTGATTGATGTGAGAGGAAAAAGAAAGATAAGATTTCATTAATGTAGGTGACAAGTGTCACCACTACATTGGTTTTGACTTAAGAGTTACTATTCACTATTTTGACTTTTGACCAAAAATTGGTTAAATATTTCAAAAATGCACAAAAAATTACCATTTCTTACCTCTTGTTGGCCGAACCTCTTGTGCAAGGAAGGAAGAAGAAACTCTTCAAGTTCTAGCTACTACTTGGTGCAAATCACCCAAAAACATTTGCTTACATCCATTTCTACTCCATAAAAATCTTTCTAGTTGGTGATAGAGGTTGTTTGGTGAAGTTTTCTTGAAGAGCTAGGGTGGTCTACAACTCCTCTTCTCTTATTTCTTAGGTAAGTGATGATTAAACATTCTACTACACTTATTGATGCTTATATGGTGCTTAATGGGACCTAAAGTGATGGATTATGTGACTTGTTTCTTGATTTGAAGTGTTTTGGTGGAGTTTTCAATTTTATGATGAATTTTCTGGTTTCATATGATCTTGATGGTGTGGTTGTTTTTGATGGTTGGTAATAAGGGGCTTTAGCTCTAGTAGGTGCATATGATAGGAAATTGCAATCAATTTTGAATTTGGAAGAATTTCTGGAAAATTAGGGTTCTTGGTTGAACATTCTGTCCGAAATTTTAGGTCATAGATAGAGGCCGAATTGGACTTTACTCAAAACATGAAAGTTGTAGGTATTGATGATTTTGAAGTACCTGCAAAATTTCAGGGCATTTGTAGTAGGGTAGAGTGAGTTATGCCGTTTTTACTGTTGCTGTTCTGGGTGAACAGAATGTACGAACTGCGATAGTAATTGTCTATTTTGACTGGTATTGGTTTGGATTTTGAAGTTGGTGACTTCTGATGAAATGTAGCTGGATGTCTTAGCTAGCTTATGCCTTTGGAATTTCGGCATTTGGACTTGTATAGACTGAGTTGTGTTCATTACAGTTTTGTGTGTTTTGCAAACCTGTTTTGGTAATTCTGGTTTAGTATTTGTCACATTTGACCTAGTTGTGCTAGGATTTGGACTGAGAGGCCTTCTACATTGTTGTAGCCCTGTCTTTTAGCTTCGAGATGGTGGGTCTTACGCCCTCATCCGATAAGCGTAACGCATTTTGTGCCATTACCGCATACGGAGGCCAAACCTGTTTTTGTTGATTGATCAAATGAGTTATATTTTCTGATTTTCTGGTTTTCTATTATGCTTATATATGTATATGAAACCCTATTGGGGTTGTGATTGGCATGGCTTTATGATTCGTTATCGAGTCTCATTGTACTTGTTTGCATGTTTTAAGGCTTACTCTTATTCCGGTCATTTCCTAGCTAACTTTTGTACTTGTATTGCTTTGAGCCTAGTGAACGGCTTTTGGGAAATGAGATGACTTTTGTGTGAGGTTTTGGGACTGATTTGAGGAAATCATGAAGCCTTAATGGCTGGAAAAGTAAGAAATTTAGGGGAAATGCTGTCCGATTTTCTAGGCCGTTTGGTTCTTTAAATTGGATTTGCCTTTTGATGGAAATGAAGGGCTTTTGGGTTGTTGACCCTAGGTCTTCATGTTATCTTTTGTTTCCAAGAAAATCATGTTTTTGCACCCTTGCATTAGTATTTTTGGGCAAGGCGTACGACGTGTAGTCGAGCCTCACTTGTGCATTCCGTTTACTCGATTTTGGATATGAAACCTTCAATTGGTTTATTTTGGTTATTTTAGGGTTTCTTGGCGATTAAGGCCAATCTGAAGTGAAAACTTTTGAAGTTGAGCCGGTGAGTGTACCACTCCCCTCCATTGCTATTTAACTTGATTTCTGCTCTGCAATCTGTTTATTTGTTCGAGACGAGGGTGTACTTTATCACACTCGTTCTCTAGTCTGCTCATATGCCAATTTACTATGCAAAAATTTGAATCTGTTATCTGTGTCTGCATCTGTTCGGATTTCTGTTCGGATTTCTATGACCTATGAGCTCAATCCTGTGGCTAAGTTATTCGAGTCGGGCCGGCAAGGGCCTGGACGATTAGATAACGAACCACGGTAGTTTGTTCGGGGATTTTGGGTATTGAGACCCTTGATTCCGGGTATACTCGAGTATTACCATTTTTGTTCGTTTGAGGTGAGCGGGCCCGGTAAAGGGGTGTTTGGTGGACGGAATTCGGTGATAAGAGGGGTCTACGGACGCATTGGTTCTATATACGTTGACGGAGAGTCAACCGGTTTGGATCAAGTATTGCGCTGGAAATTTGGCTCCTGAGAGCCACCCGTATCCTTCTGATTTGAATCATTGGTTCCTTTGCTTTACATTTGACATGTGTATCTGATTTGTTAAATGTGAAATGCCATGATTTTAATGCTATTTGTTTGGTACCTCATTGAGCGCAAGCTCACCCCTTTCCGTTCCTTTTGTTTTCCTTACAGGAAAATAAACCCTTTTGGTCTGGATTTGACAAATGGCTGCCAAATTGAGCTAGTTGAACATATCTTTTGTATAGCTCATGTATTAAAACCCTAAGTGTACTTTTGGGGCGTTTTCTCTTTTGATTTGGCAAACCGTGTGTATATATTAACTTTTGAAAACTTTTGTATGTCATTTTGATTTGTAAACGCTAAAGTTCAGATGTGAATGTTGTTGGCTATTTCGGTTGGGTTCTGACGGGTCGGTCACTATTCATGGCCGACTTCGGATTTCATTTTTTTTAAATTTTGGGTTATTTTACCATTTTGACTCGTTTACGCTCGTTCGTAAGTTCCGGATCGCTATAGATAGTTCTAGTCTGCATCGTGAGTCCTGGCGAGAGCTGGGCAGGCAGTCCGCTCACCCCTTTGGTTCGCCTTAGGGGAAAGTGGGGCTGTTACAGAGAGAGGGCCGGCTATGGAGAAGAAAAAAATGAGGGAATTTTAGTGAATTTTGGAGATATTTAATCCACAAGTCAAAAGGTCAAAACCATGAATAGTAGTCTTAAGTCCTAACCAATATCATGGTGACATGTGGCACTACAATAAATGCATTCCTATCCTTTCTTTTCTCTCTCACATCAATCATTTCACACACTCTACTTATCTCTTAACACCCGATAAATTTTACACAGTATCCGGATTTTAACCTAATTGGCCGCATTTTTCCGAACTTTTCGCACTAGTGGGTCCCACGTCCTTTCTATATCCTTAATTTTTCAAAAACCACCCAATGCTAGAAAAATCATCTAAAAACTATAATTACTCATAAAATCCATCAAGAAAATTTTCCTAAGCCAGAAAATGCAGAAAACAAGCAATTAAAGGGGAAAAACCCTAGGAAAATTCTTAGGGCAATACGGGTTCTCACATGTAGCTCCAGAATCTAAAACATTTAGCATAAGTTTACACCACGGGGAAGAATAAATTGGGGAAATTACGTAAGCTATGAGAATGGAGAAGTGGACTATGTAGATATGTGTGATGCTGAGTGTATGTCAATCCATGAGTTGAATAAAATGGTTGAGAAAATTGGTCATCCTAATGCAACCATTTTGTACTATTTCCTTGAACCAATTGCAGACATAGGGATTAGATTGAGAGAATTATCCACTGATACTCATCTTAGGCGTGACGACCCCACCTCCCCCTAGGGCGTACTCTAGGATTTAGCGGACCGTCTGCCCAACTCTCGCCAGGACTCACTCACTATCGACTTTAAGAAAACAAGTTATAACTTCAAAAGGAAATGAAACAACAGTTCCAAACTTAGAATTTCATTTAAGCTCAAGTCTGCCTCAGTCGTTCATACATTCCCAAATATAACAAAAGATTTAAGTTCCAAATAATATTCAACCTTAATCGACCACTAGCGCGAGTACAATCGTAAAAATTCAAAAACTAGATGACGCTAACCTGTACCAGCCTCACGGCCATGCTCGTACCCCCTATAAGGAAAACAAAACTAATAGGGTGAGTCAAAACTCAGTGAGATTCCAAACATCATGCAAAAATCAAGTAGCAAGTTGACAACCATATAAAACTTGAAATATCAAAGTATCGAGCATAAGAGTTCATAAAAATAAGCAATAGCACTTCAAATAGCAAATCATTAGATATCCAACATTTCCAGGTAAAAGGATACAATAACTCTTGCGAGTTAACTCCTCCATTGTGATGCCCCCACTTCTCCCAAGGGCGAACCCAAGGATATCTGCGAGATGCCTGTCCCGCTCTCACCAGGACTCAAGATAATTCAATTCAAACTTAACGATACATACCAAAATCATACAAGTCCAAATGAAGAAAAGTCGCTTCCTTAACTAAATATCAAAATCATACATCATGTTCTCAAAAGATACATCGAGTCCCAAAATACAACCATTAAAAGCCGACTAAACATTTATAACCAAGATTCCAATCAAAAGTATAACCTAGTCGGCTTTTCCAAAATCTTCCAATCCAACCCGTTACGAAAAACAAACTAATGGGATGAGCCAATACTCAGTGAGGCCAAGAAACACACATGCAAGCACGTAATCCAAGTAGCAGTCACAATTTAACCAGTAAAACAGTAGTATTCAAGTAATTAACAAATTGAGTGAGAAAAGTAAACAGAAACAACTCAAGGATATGGAAGCTCTCAGGAGCTAAGTACCATTTGCTTTGCCAATGCTCGATCGATTACCTCCCCGCGATGGCACTCCATCAACCGGGTCAATATTTAGTCCGTAGAAAACTTCACTTACTCGTTCCCCGTTCACCATTACATACCCCCAGCGCCGGGCCCGCTCTTCTTTTATATAAGGCAATACTACTCGAGTATGCCAAGTAAGATCTCTCAATAGATCAAGCTTATATTTTTTCTAATGGCTTACCAAGGTTTCCGACCAATCTCATGCCGGCACGAGTCCAAGGCCGGCCAATGAGATTTAGGCGTCCCCCACTATTACCACTAAGAGTCGAGGAGATTCACTCCAATCAACTTATGCAATCATAGCATAAATAATCATTGAAACACTTCACTTAAATATTCACTTTAAGTAATTCAAATACACTTCACTTAAATGAGAACGAGTGCGATAAAGTATACACTCGACTCGGCATTTTCAAAATACCCAATCACTAATAACAATTAAGCACGTAACACTTTTTCACACACTTGACACTCACCAATCAAAAACAAGGAAGTAGTGCCCAATTGAGGGTTTAGGCGTCCACTATGAGATCCTGTTGAAGGTCCCCTTGAGTGCCTGAGTAAATAATAATTAACTATCTCATACTATCGCTTATAAGTCTCTTGTTAACAAAAGAGATCGTACACTTGTACAATCTAAGAAAATGTCATGGAATGGAGCTTTACTTGCTCAAAATTCAAGGTTCAAAAGTGGTGTTTAATAACGCAAGGAAAAACCGATTTCCTTCATAAAGGCAAGTCTAAAATGGTCATTCAATATCGAAGGGTAGTGAAGAGTTTCTAAGAACTCAATTCCCTTCAAGTTCAAAATTTCAGTTTTAAGGAGCAATCTTTGAAAAATCATATCTTACGCTCTGTAGGTCCAAAATTGGAAAACTTCCACCGTTGGAAACTACTTTCAAAGTATTAAAAGTTCCTAGAAGACACTTTCCCAAGATTCTAAATGAAAAATACTCAAATTTCAGCTTAAAGTGGCCGATTCGCCCTACAAGACAGTTTCAATCTTCGTTTTCAACAAACTTTGGAAATTTGGCAAAATTCACAGAAAGTGAACTAGTCTCTAAAATTCACAGAACTATTAGAGTTCCAATCAAAGTTTTAAACACAACAAATGGAACTAGAATCGCAGTTTTGAGCGTCAAGATATAGCAGCTCAAAGTTGGTTAAAATTAAGGACTGTCCGGTCCATTTTCCAGATTTGGAAGAACAACTTCGGTATCTTGTTTGTATATCAAAACAGTCTTAGAATGACACCAAAATTGGTACAATTCAACATCCATAGGAGGACTATTCCTCCATCAAATTTCATTTGAAAATTCGCATGGGAAGCTAGTTAACAAAACTACCAAAGTTTAAGAAATTTCCAAGGCAAATCTGTCTTCTTGCTTCCGTTTTCCCTTTTCAAACATTTGGCCCAATGAAATCAACTCAAATCTGGCTCATTTGTGAAAAAAAAGGTCTAAGAAACATCTAATATACATTTGGTAGGTGATTGACATCAGAATTTTCAAAACAACAAGTCCCAAGTCAAGCTAGGCCATTCGGCTAGCAAAAATTAGGGTTTTCCAGATGTGGTACAGTTCAGTAATTAGACCACATCTCACTCAATTCAACTTGAAATTGAGCATGGTTGGTGGCGTTGAAAACTACATTAAAAAGGCTACATTTCATGAGAACAAATCATTTTAAACTTCAATTTTCAAATGAGATAAAACAGAGCCACAAATTGCAATTTCTAACTTCCTCTCGGTTGGGCTGACAGAACAGGGCAGACGACTTTGATCAATCACTACAGATGATTCACTTCGAATTAGAAGGTGCATGATATACCGTTAGAAAACTACGGATGTCTATTTTGAAATTCCACAAACGGAACTTGATTTTGATGTCTGACCAGAGAGTTATGATCGTTCAAAAATGCCCTGTCCAGAACACTTGGCCACCGTTTTCCAGATTTGAAAATTTTTGAAATTTCAACTTTTACCCAACCAAATCAAATGATTTTCCATGAAAACTTTCCACACATCCTACACAATATATATACATCAGATTCAAGGTCATTTGAGCATCAAAATTTGAATCAAACCTTCGAGAAAAACAGGGCAGATTTTCGGCCTCTTCCTATACAATTTTCCTTTGGTTTTCCTTTCACTTTTCCAACAAATCTCATCTTGCTTATCACATAACTAACACAAACAACACTTATCATTATCATATCAGTTCTATATCATCAAGGTGGGATTTCATAGAGCCCACTCCAACCATTTAAATCCAACAAGAACAACAATGAAGCTACAAGCTTCCTAGCAAAGATCAACCCACTAAAGCCAAGGTTAGATGGTTGGATGATTACCTCCTACTCCTTTGAGTGAAATCAGAAATTTTGCACCCCTAAACCCCAAGAAAAACCATGAGAAAGATGTCCTCCACCAAGATTGAGTTGCTCTCCAAGTTGTTTAGGTGTTGTGTGAAGGATTTAAGGTGAAGTTGTGCAAGAATGGAGCAAGGAGGATGATGGGCTTTCTCTTCTTCTCCCTTGAAGAATTTCGGCTAGCAAGATGAAGAGGAGAGAGAGGGTGAGCTGATGAGCGAAGCTTCTTGGAGAAGCTTAGATGTTTTGTGGCTAAAATTTGAGAAAAAGTCAACTTTGAATAGTAATCGCACGCGAGGATTTCGTGTCCGTTTTCTCTCGGATTTATTTCACTTGTGTACTAAACCTTTAATGTACTTCCTTTAACACTATTATTATTCACTTTTAATAGTCTAAAAATAATTTTCTAAAGTCCTTCAATTAGTCGCGCGCGTGAAAACGCGAACTTTCAACTCGCGCGCGATAAAGCGCAATTTCCAAGAAATTCTTGTAACAATAATATAAGTAACTAATGCTAGGGTAATTAATCATAAAAATAATTATTTTAAAACTAACACATGAGTCCTCAAATCTCCAAGGTCCCTGTACTCTCAGATCGAATATTGCCTCCAAACGCGTAATCGCTAAATCTTACTAAACGAGCTTCCGAAAATTAAATTTACAAACGGGACGTTTTAAAAATATATGTAAATCATAGTTCCATGTAAATGGATTTAAAATGGTTGAAATAAATTATTCAGAGAAAATGGTGAATCATTATTTAAATAAGCCATTAATATGAGATAAAATAAGAAAATTTTCGGGTCCTCACAACCTTCCCTCCTTAAAAGGAATTTCGTCCTCGAAATTCACACTTAGGACAATATCATTCTCTTCATAGTTAAGCCTATCAGATCAATCACTGACTTATGTTTTCCAACCCATACTTCGCAATTTCTATTCATTCAACTAGTAATCAAACTTTAATTTTTCCCAGTAGGTGTTTTAACTTCCAAGTCATTGGGCAACTTAATCGGTCTCATGTCTACCCGAAATAGGTAATGTCTCCACTTCTTTAATGCAAGTATTGCAGCCGCTAAGTCCAAATCATGAGTTGGATAATTTCTCTCGTAAGATTTTAACTTTCTAGAGGCAAATACAATCACCTTATCATATAGTATTAATATACATTCTAAACCATTCTTTGAAGCATCTATATAAATCACAACTATCTCCTCCGCTCGGTAAGGCATCGGTTAAGCACTTTTCACTTTTAAAATTCTTCCTCACATTTAGAATCCCAAATAACTTACCAAGTATTACAATCTTAGAAAAGTCCTTGATAAACCAAAGGTAATATTCGGCTAACTCTAAAGAGCTCCAAATTTCGGTAAGGTTTTTTGGTCGTTTCCTCTTAAAACAGCTTCCACTTTAATTGAGTCTATAGCAATTCCTTCCTTAGATATTGTACAACCTAGAAAGGCTACTACTTCTAACCGAACTCACATTTATTGAATTTAACGAAAGTTGGCGCTCTCTAGGGTTTGTAAAACTATCATCAGGTGTCTTTCATGACTTCCTCCAGCCTTAGAGTATACCGATATACCATCAATTGATCCAAATACGGCTTAAAATCCCAATGCATTAAGTCCATAATTGTTGCTAGTGCATTAGTCAACCCAAAGGACGTAGTTGTGAGTTCGAAGTGCCATGTCTTAAATTAAAAGTGATCTTATGTACATTAGTTTCTAGGATCCTCAACTAGTAAACTTCTATTTTAAATCCAACTTGAATAACACTACGGCCCTTGCAGTTGATCAAATTTTCATCTATATGAGGAAAAAAAATATTGGTTCTTAATAGTCACATTGTTCAAGTCTCGAGAATCTATGTATTGCTCAAACTTCCATTCCAAATATTATATCATGTCCCACAATTGTTAGGCTCATTAAATCCATCGAATATTTCCTTTCACTAACCCAAATCTCACAATTTTAATATATCAAATTGGCAATCAAACATTGGATCCCAACTTCAACACTAAGTTCTCGACTTTGTCCCGATCCCTGGCCACCTCTAAGACCTCGGGGTTGCCTATGCTCTCAAGTACGATCGCGACCACGTCTACTACCGTTCATGTCTTATCACCAATCTAAAGGTGTGGGGCAAAGTTTAAATATGCCTGTAAGCCATGAAATCAATTAAAAGCAAGTAAATTGTCATATGTTATAAAAGATCATATAGTTACATCAAATTGGAATAGGTTTATCAAATCATTTCAAAAGGAAAGGGAAACGACAAGGTCATAACAGAACGTGCCGAATTGCCAGGATACAAAACAACAAAAGGATTTTCCTTTTTTTTTTAACAAAAGATTACCACCTCCAAAAGTGCCAGTGTAGACTAGGGTAAAACTACAACCTCTGTGACGCCCCGTATGACGGAGGGTTTTTATTTGATACATAGCGTTGTTGTTCGAGCGGAGTAGCAAAGGTTTTCAACTCGGAAAGGAAAAAGAAAATTTTCGGAAAAATGCAGGGGTCAAATCCGGCCGAGAATCCGGCCAGTTTCTGGCCGGATAGCTGGCCGGATTGCCTTGCAGTTTTGAAAAAATTTTGATCAGCCTCGGCCTTGAATCCGGCCAAGAATCCGGCCGGAAATCCGGCCAGATTCCGGCCGGATTGTGACGTGTCACAGCCGGTCAGAAGGTTTGACCGGCTGTTTCCTTCATAAATATCTGGTTTTTGTTGTCTTTTCTTCCATTTTTTGTTCCTGCTCAACCGAGGCCTTGAGAGAAAGAAAAACTCTTCAATTTTCTAGCTTTGATTTCTTACTCAATCTTGAGTTTTAACCAATGGTTTTGGACAATATTTCACACAAGGGTTTGCTATGGTGGATTAAAGCTTTTGATGGATTGGTTTTGAAGGGGAAGCTTTGGTTTGATTACTCTCTTGAATTTGAGGTAAGTTGGATATACAAGTTCCTTTTGTTCTAGTATTGGTGAATTAATGGTTTGTGGTGGCCATGTGTGTTATATTGTGGAGTATTTTATGGGTTTAAGGAAATATTGATGAATTTCTGATTTATTGGGTATTTTTCTGAGTTTAAATGATTATGCTTAGTTGGCTTGAATGATGGCTTGAAATGGTGTTAAATGAAGTGATTGTGCGTTAATTGTGATTGGTTGTGGGAAATTTACGCTTATGGTATAAATTTCTGGTTTTAGGGTTTCAATTGGGGAATTTTTCCAAGGTTGGTTTATGAGCTTCTAATTGGCTCAATTGAGGGGAATTGAGGCCCTAATTGGTTATGTTTTATCGTTTTCGAATTGTATGAGCAAATGTGGTTAATTGCATGTGATTGGGTTTGTTTGTAGGTTGGAAAAATAAAGGAATTAAGGGGAAATGCTGTCCGATTTTGAATAGCGTTGGTGACTTTGAGTTTAAGTTAAAAGGCTTGGACTTGAATGATGAAATTGGCTATATTGGACGAGAATTATGAGCCGTGGAGGTGAGTGACCTTAAACTCTTTCCAACGGTACTTTAAAATGTTTCTTGCATCGTTTCTTTGATTGCATATCCTGTGTGCCGGCATATAAGTTCTTGACATGTTTTGGCTCAAATGAGTACTTGGAATTCGTGTGCTGGACCCCGACGTCTCCTCCACCGTTTAATGTTCCTGTAGAGCGCCAATGGGCTCATTCTCACTGTTTAATGTTAAATGTTCAATGATAAATGATTGTGTGGAGCGTTGGCCGTCTAAGTACCATGATTTCACTGGCTCACGAGAGAAATGAAAGTGCATTGATTATTGAAGCATGGCATTATTGAAATGAATGATTGTGAACCTGATTTGATAACTGATTTTATTGGTTACTCGCTGAGCTTCTAGCTCACCCCAAAATGTTTTATTCCCCTCCACAGGACTCAAGGCGAAGGAAGGGCTTGTAGTGTTTATTCATGGATTATCTCAATTGATGGATTGAATTTGTATTTCCTTTTGTGTAATCATTCATAATGGGATTGTATTGAACGTTTAGAATTGATTGGATGTGTAATAGTCAAGATTTGGACTTCCTCCTGTATAATAATTGTGATCAAGGATCAGAGTGGCGCAGTGGAAGCGTGGACGCTTCGCTTTTGATATGTAAATATTAGAATATTTGATATATATTTGAGATTTTATCCTGTATTTGTTTGAGGACTGTAGTGATCGACTGAGTCCCGGCGAGAGCTGGGCAGACGGCCCGTTGACCCCTCTGGTTCGCCTTTGGGGAAAATGGGGTCGTTACAGTTGGTATCAGAGCTTAGGCTTCAGATCTCTGTAGTGTATCCTAGGCTTAAAGTTTAGGATGCCGGACTGTGGGTATGGTTGGACACATAAGTGATTGCTTGTAGGATTGAAACTTAGACGAGTACGTGTTGTTTGAATCTTAGTGCTTGTTTGGGTGCTTGAGTGACTTCTCTTGACTTGATTAGTGCAAGTGGAATGTCGAGGACGACATTCGTTTAAGGAGGGGAGATTGTGACGCCCCGTATGACGGAGGGTTTTTATTTGATACATAGCGTTGTTGTTCGAGCGGAGTAGCAAAGGTTTTCAACTCGGAAAGGAAAAAGAAAATTTTCGGAAAAATGCAGGGGTCAAATCCGGCCGAGAATCCGGCCAGTTTCTGGCCGGATAGCTGGCCGGATTGCCTTGCAGTTTTGAAAAAATTTTGAACAGCCTCGGCCTTGAATCCGGCCAAGAATCCGGCCGGAAATCCGGCCAGATTCCGGCCGGATTGTGACGTGTCACAGCCGGTCAGAAGGTTTGACCGGCTGTTTCCTTCATAAATATCTGGTTTTTGTTGTCTTTTCTTCCATTTTTTGTTCCTGCTCAACCGAGGCCTTGAGAGAAAGAAAAAACTCTTCAATTTTCTAGCTTTGATTTCTTACTCAATCTTGAGTTTTAACCAATGGTTTTGGACAATATTTCACACAAGGGTTTGCTATGGTGGATTAAAGCTTTTGATGGATTGGTTTTGAAGGTGAAGCTTTGGTTTGATTACTCTCTTGAATTTGAGGTAAGTTGGATATACAAGTTCCTTTTGTTCTAGTATTGGTGAATTAATGGTTTGTGGTGGCCATGTGTGTTATATTGTGGAGTATTTTATGGGTTTAAGGAAATATTGATGAATTTCTGATTTATTGGGTATTTTTCTGAGTTTAAATGATTATGCTTAGTTGGCTTGAAATGATGGCTTGAAATGGTGTTAAATGAAGTGATTGTGCGTTAATTGTGATTGGTTGTGGGAAATTTACGCTTATGGTATAAATTTCTGGTTTTAGGGTTTCAATTGGGGAATTTTTCCAAGGTTGGTTTATGAGCTTCTAATTGGCTCAATTGAGGGGAATTGAGGCCCTAATTGGTTATGTTTTATCGTTTTCGAATTGTATGAGCAAATGTGGTTAATTGCATGTGATTGGGTTTGTTTGTAGGTTGGAAAAATAAAGGAATTAAGGGGAAATGCTGTCCGATTTTGAATAGCGTTGGTGACTTTGAGTTTAAGTTAAAAGGCTTGGACTTGAATGATGAAATTGTTTATATTGGACAAGGATTGTGAGCCGTGGAGGTGAGTGACCTTAAACTCTTTCCAACGGTACTTTAAAATGTTTCTTGCATCGTTTCTTTGATTGCATATCCTGTGTGCCGGCATATAAGTTCTTGACATGTTTTGGCTCAAATGAGTACTTGGAATTCGTGTGCTGGACCCCGACGTCTCCTCCACCGTTTAATGTTCCTGTAGAGCGCCAATGGGCTCATTCTCACTGTTTAATGTTAAATGTTCAATGATAAATGATTGTGTGGAGCGTTGGCCGTCTAAGTACCATGATTTCACTGGCTCACGAGAGAAATGAAAGTGCATTGATTATTGAAGCATGGCATTATTGAAATGAATGATTGTGAACCTGATTTGATAACTGATTTTATTGGTTACTCGCTGAGCTTATAGCTCACCCCAAAATGTTTTATTCCCCTCCACAGGGCTCAAGGCGAAGGAAGGGCTTGTAGTGTTTATTCATGGATTATCTCAATTGATGGATTGAATTTGTATTTCCTTTTGTGTAATCATTCATATTGGGATTGTATTGAACGTTTAGAATTGATTGGATGTGTAATAGTCAAGATTTGGACTTCCTCCTGTATAATAATTGTGATCAAGGATCAGAGTGGCGCAGTGGAAGCGTGGACGCTTCGCTTTTGATATGTAAATATTAGAATATTTGATATATATTTGAGATGTTATCCTGTATTTGTTTGAGGACTGTAGTGATCGACTGAGTCCCGGCGAGAGCTGGGCAGACGGCCCGTTGACCCCTCTGGTTCGCCTTTGGGGAAAATGGGGTCGTTACAGTTGGTATCAGAGCTTAGGCTTCAGATCTCTGTAGTGTATCCTAGGCTTAAAGTTTAGGATGCCGGACTGTGGGTATGGTTGGACACATAAGTGATTGCTTGTAGGATTGAAACTTAGACGAGTACGTGTTGTTTGAATCTTAGTGCTTGTTTGGGTGCTTGAGTGACTTCTCTTGACTTGATTAGTGCAAGTGGAATGTCGAGGACGACATTCGTTTAAGGAGGGGAGATTGTGACGCCCCGTATGACGGAGGGTTTTTATTTGATACATAGCGTTGTTGTTCGAGCGGAGTAGCAAAGGTTTTCAACTCGGAAAGGAAAAAGAAAATTTTCGGAAAAATGCAGGGGTCAAATCCGGCCGAGAATCCGGCCAGTTTCTGGCCGGATAGCTGGCCGGATTGCCTTGCAGTTTTGAAAAAATTTTGATCAGCCTCGGCCTTGAATCCGGCCAAGAATCCGGCCGGAAATCCGGCCAGATTCCGGCCGGATTGTGACGTGTCACAGCCGGTCAGAAGGTTTGACCGGCTGTTTCCTTCATAAATATCTGGTTTTTGTTGTCTTTTCTTCCATTTTTTGTTCCTGCTCAACCGAGGCCTTGAGAGAAAGAAAAAACTCTTCAATTTTCTAGCTTTGATTTCTTACTCAATCTTGAGTTTTAACCAATGGTTTTGGACAATATTTCACACAAGGGTTTGCTATGGTGGATTAAAGCTTTTGATGGATTGGTTTTGAAGGGGAAGCTTTGGTTTGATTACTCTCTTGAATTTGAGGTAAGTTGGATATACAAGTTCCTTTTGTTCTAGTATTGGTGAATTAATGGTTTGTGGTGGCCATGTGTGTTATATTGTGGAGTATTTTATGGGTTTAAGGAAATATTGATGAATTTCTGATTTATTGGGTATTTTTCTGAGTTTAAATGATTATGCTTAGTTGGCTTGAATTGATGGCTTGAAATGGTGTTAAATGAAGTGATTGTGCGTTAATTGTGATTGGTTGTGGGAAATTTACGCTTATGGTATAAATTTCTGGTTTTAGGGTTTCAATTGGGGAATTTTTCCAAGGTTGGCTTATGAGCTTCTAATTGGCTCAATTGAGGGGAATTGAGGCCCTAATTGGATATGTTTTATCGTTTTCGAATTGTATGAGCAAATGTGGTTAATTGCATGTGATTGGGTTTGTTTGTAGGTTGGAAAAATAAAGGAATTAAGGGGAAATGCTGTCCGATTTTGAATAGCGTTGGTGACTTTGAGTTTAAGTTAAAAGGCTTGGACTTGAATGATGAAATTGTTTATATTGGACAAGGATTGTGAGCCATGGAGGTGAGTGACCTTAAACTCTTTCCAACGGTACTTTAAAATGTTTCTTGCATCGTTTCTTTGATTGCATATCCTGTGTGCCGGCATATAAGTTCTTGACATGTTTTGGCTCAAATGAGTACTTGGAATTCGTGTGCTGGACCCCGACGTCTCCTCCACCGTTTAATGTTCCTGTAGAGCACCAATGGGCTCATTCTCACTGTTTAATGTTAAATGTTCAATGATAAATGATTGTGTGGAGCGTTGGCCGTCTAAGTACCATGATTTCACTGGCTCACGAGAGAAATGAAAGTGCATTGATTATTGAAGCATGGCATTATTGAAATGAATGATTGTGAACCTGATTTGATAACTGATTTTATTGGTTACTCGCTGAGCTTCTAGCTCACCCCAAAATGTTTTATTCCCCTCCACAGGGCTCAAGGCGAAGGAAGGGCTTGTAGTGTTTATTCATGGATTATCTCAATTGATGGATTGAATTTGTATTTCCTTTTGTGTAATCATTCATATTGGGATTGTATTGAACGTTTAGAATTGATTGGATGTGTAATAGTCAAGATTTGGACTTCCTCCTGTATAATAATTGTGATCAAGGATCAGAGTGGCGCAGTGGAAGCGTGGACGCTTCGCTTTTGATATGTAAATATTAGAATATTTGATATATATTTGAGATTTTATCCTGTATTTGTTTGAGGACTGTAGTGATCGACTGAGTCCCGGCGAGAGCTGGGCAGACGGCCCGTTGACCCCTCTGGTTCGCCTTTGGGGAAAATGGGGTCGTTACATGTAGAGCATGTAAAGTCTATAAATTTCTTAACTATTAATAATTGGACTAAATTGAAATGGATTTGAAGTTTATTGTGTAATATTCTAAAAGTGAAAATCAGGGTGCAAAATAGGAATGGTGAAAACTCAAGGGGTTCAAAGCAGAATTAGTCCAATAAATGAATATAGCATTACTTTGTGGTTTATTACATTAGGTTGAAAGTTGTTTAAATGCAGTACATTGGCAGAGCCAGTAACTTTGTGTAAGGGGACAAACTTAAATGTATAGGAAACTGTTATTTACGTATATCATTTTTACGATTATGAATTGCATGTTTACTTTTTTTGTCTATTTCTTTTACTTAATTACCCAAGTTTGATATCTAATTACGATTGAAAGTATAAGATTTTTAAACCAAATTGTTATATCAGTAAGCTCTTTCTTATCACAAGATGATTTGATAGAAGGTCTGTTCAACGAGTGCCCCATGGACAATCATCAAGATGTAGCTCAAGTATTTTAAAGTTATTTAGGAAATGTGCATAAATTCAAAAGAGAATAATAATTGTTAATTTGTACATTACATAATAGGTTAGGTGTGATTAGGTGTATTAACGGTACCTAATGGCTAACGGATACTCATTAGAAAAAACCCTAAATGCTAATTCTAGTAAAATATGCTGCAAAATATGTATTAATAAATTTAGTATACCATTTGTTTCTTTATTTTCTCTTTCTTAGTTCTTACCCTTGCTCTATCCTAGCTCTAATAACTCGATTCTTTTTGTTTGCACATTTACAAGTAATGCATAATGGTAAGTTCAATACCAATAACAAGAAGTTAAGGAAATGCAATCACAATGTTAAACGAGTCTCCAATTTTAGGAAATGCTACCACAACGTTAAGGAGTTTCTGTTGTGAAATAATAAATAATTATGGATATTTATTACATTTATCTCATCTCCTAGATGATGACAAATCTTTCACAATTTTTGAGGTAATAAAGCTATCATGAATTTTGAGGTGCTAAACTATCACAATTTTCAAAATGACAAAGCTGGCACAATTTATGAGAAGATCTTATCACTATCTTGAAGGTGTTAATTGATGTACTTTGAATTCTCCTATGAATAGGGGTTAAGCCCCCCTCCCCCCTTGTATCAAAGTGATGGAGAACTGAAGTTTCATAAGAATAGTTCTTATTTTTTACTTTCCTTTTTTCCTGAGTTCATTAGTTTTATTAATTTTCTTAGTATAGCGCCCACTATATAAACTATACAAATCCATCACTCTATTAGTATTAGTTTTATAACATATTATCAGCACAAGACTTTGCCAAAATTCTACAATTGTTGAATCAATCATTGGGCACTTTTTTGGGCAATCCTTCTGGTGAACTTTGAGGTAATATTTCTCACCTTTAACTCTTTTCGATTTTATTATGGCTAATCTTACAAAATAGGAATTTGTACTTCCTGATAGTTTTGGATAAAACTACTTATCATGGGCAATAGATATGGAAATTCATCTTGAATCCATGGATCTTCAAAAAACCATTGCAAAAGATAATGATGCAACAAACCAAGACGGTGCAAAAGTCATTCCTCCGTCATCATCTTGATAAATGACTAAAAAGGAAATGTCTTACAGTAAAAAATCCACTTGACCTTTGGAATAATTTAAAAGAAAGGTTTGACCACTTAAAATTAGTCATTCTTCTAAAAGCTAGGTATGATTGGCCTCACCTACGACTTCAAGATTTCAAAACAGTTAGTGAACATAATTCAGCCATATTTAGAATTATCTCTCAATTGAAAATATGTGGCAAAAAAGTGACTGATAAGGATATGTTGAAAAAAAACATTTTCCACCTTTCATGTCTTGAATATTATTTTGTTACAGCAATATTGAGAGAAAATTTTGAGAAGTATACTGTGCTTATTACATGCTTTCTTGTAGATGAATACAATAATAAAACCCAACCAATTAACTCTAGTCCATTTCTAGAAGTGAATGCGACTAAAGTTCGACATGTTAGTTATGGTTGTGGTCATGACAATGATTTTGGTAAATATATATCTTATCATGGTAAGATAAAAAAAATTTCCACCTGAAATGGGATAACAATGATAAGAACAAGAAAATAAGGATCTTGAAAACAAATGTCCTGAAGTATATTTGACCAATCAAAGTTATAACATTGATAATATTGACGCAACATCTTAACATGGCCAATTTCTTTAAGCACCCTAAAGGTGTATGATGATCATTTGATCTATAATAGTAGTAATTGTATCTTCTTCCTAAACAAGAAATAGATGCCAAACATTTGGGATCAAAGGATTATGGTGATGATATTTGTTTTATAAAAATTATGGTGACATTGATACGTGTGTCAATTTGAATTCGCAAGTAGTAGTGCAAAATTAATTGAAAACTCCGGAAGAGCCACTACTATATTTCTCTCTGAATAAAAAAATTTGTCATAAATAAAACACTATTCTCTCCCAAAATTTGAAGAATTTACTGAATTTTCAAAATATCCATCGAAATGGATATCAAATCAAGGCAGTAAATGAGATAATAATAAATATCATGTTTAGATATCAAGTGAGACAAACGTTGATTATAACACAATAACCATTCGAGAGAGAAATGATTATCGATATAGTTGTCTTCATTCTCATTTGATTTATAATTCATCACCACAGTAAAGCAAAAGTTTACTGATCCCAATGGATGTATGATTAGATAAAAAGTGAGAATTTACGTGATTTTAAAAGCCGACAAGTATTCATGCATACCCCTTTATATTATATGTGGCTCCAACAAAAATTTAAAAATCTATGTCGGGTATGAATCATCCTTTACAATTAAGCATCATGAAATATTGATGGATGATTTATTGATATTGTGATAAACTATAATTGCGACATTAGCGTGAGGAAATAATCAACCAAAAAAAGGAATCACTTGAAAAATATCATTAGATTTTTATGATCCTCTAACAAAATAATGTGAACTGAAAATTCAAAAAATTACTCATTTAAAAAAAATTACAAATCAATTACCGGATGTATTTAGTAATGCCAGAAGATTTATAAATCATATATTCCTATAGAAAATGCTCCGATTAAAATTGATATCTGAGAAAGACAAATTATAAGTGTTAATGAATCTAAAACATGCCTGAAACGTTGTAGAACTCTTGGTTCCAAAGATAAAAATCTTTGAAAGAAAAGAAAATTAAGTAACAATAAAATTAAGGAGTCAATAATTGATCAAAAACATCAAGATGTTGCTAGTGACAAAATTCAACATTCTCAAGAGGCTATTCCTAAGGAGTTAGCTCTTGAATAGCATACTCTTAAAGAAGATGAAATTATAGAAATTTCAACAAATTTGTCACTACAGGGAAAAGTTGGAACCGAAAAGCAATAATTGTTGATGATGTTTTTGCTTATAATGTAGCACTTGAAATTATAGAAAATGATGAGGATTTTGAACCTAGATCGGTTGATGAATGTCGGCAAAGAAATAATTGGCCGAAATGGAAAGATGCGATCCAATTCGAATTGGACTCATTGGCTAAAAGGAAAGTTTTTGGATCAATAGTCCAAACACCTGATATAAAGTCAGTGGAATATAAATGGGTATTTGTAAGAAAAAGAAATGAGAAAAATGAAATTATGAGATATAAAGCAAGACTTGTGACCCAAGGATTTTTCCAAAGATTTGGGTTTGATTATGATAAAACATATTCACCTATAGTGGATGCGATAACATTTAGATATCTTGTGAATTTAGTAGTGTCTGAACAACTAGATATGTGTCTAATGGACATAGTTACTGCTTGTTTATATGGGAATCTTGATAATGATATGTACATGAAAATTCCTGAAGGATTCAACATGCCTAAATCATGTAAATCAAATTCTAAAGATATTCATTCTATTAAATGGCAAAGGCTATTGTATGGCTTCAAACATTTTGGATATTTGTGGCATAACCATTTCAGTGAATGTTTAATTAAAGAAGATTATACCAATGACCCAATATATCCATATATTGTTATGAAGAAAAATGGGTCAAATTTTGTAATTATTGTAGTGTATGTTGATGATCGTAATTTGATTAGAACTTTTGAAGAGCTCCAAAAAGCTGTTGAATATTTGAAAAAAGAATTTGAGATCAAGGATTTTGGAAAGACTAAATTTTGTCTTGGTTTACAAATTGAGCATTTGGAAGGTGAAATTTTTGTCCATCAAACTGCTTATACTTAGAAGGTATTAAAGCAGTTTTATATAAATAAAGCACATCCATTGACTTTCCCGATGGTCGTCAGGTTTCTTTATCCAATTAAGGATCCCTTTAGACCAAATAAAGAAGATGAAGTGATTCTTGGTTCAAAAATACCATATGTCAGTGCAATTGGTGCACTAATGTATTTTACTAATTGTACAGGACTAGATATATTATTTGCCGTGAATCTATTAGCAAGATTTAACTCCTCTCCTATAAAATGCTATTAGAATGGTAATAAGTATATTTTTTGCTATCTCCAAGAAACAATTGATTTTGGTCTATTTTATTCGAATGAATCTCGACATGAATTCTTGGTTATGCTGATGCTGGGTATTTATCTAATACACATAAAGTAAGATCTCAAACTGGATTTCTATTTACATGTGGTGGTACAACTATTTCGTGATAAACTACAAAGCAATCAATAAATGCCACTTCTTCAAATCATGCTGAAATAATAGCAATTCATGAGGCTGGTCGAGAATGTGTTTGACTAAGATTAATAACCCATTATATTCGAAAAAATAGTGGGATATCCTCTCAAGGAGAAAATCCTTCAATTATATTATATGAAGATAATGCGGTTTGCATAGCCCAATTACAAGAAGGATATATTAAAGGAAATAGGATGAATGATTCACCAAAATTTTTCTTTATTCATGATTTACAAAAGAATGGCAAAATTGATGTGTCACAGATTCAATTCAACAATAATTTGACAGGTTTATTTACCAAGGCATTGCTAACTGCAACGTTTGAAATGAAGAATACTGGAATGTGTTGATTAAAAGATCTCCACTGATGCTTGGATTAGGAAAAAGAATTAAAACACAAGAATAGTGTAATCTTTTTCCTTCATTAGAGTTTTTTCCTAGTAAGGTTTTAATGACGCATAATCTTTGTGTAATAAACATCTAAGGGGGAGTGTTATGAAATAATAAAAAATTATGCATGTCTATCACATTTATCTCATTCCTTAAATGATGAGAAACCTTTCATGATTTTCAAGATAATAAAACTATCACGACTTTTGAGGTGCTAAAGTCACCACGATTTTTGATAAAATTAACACGGCTTTTAAGGTGATAAAGGTGGCATGACTTCCAAGAAGATCATATCATCATCTTGAAAAAAATTAGTTGTTGTATTTTGAATTCCCCTATAAATAGGGGTTAACCCCTCTCTTCCCCCTCCCCCCCTCCCTCACGTATCAAAGTGATAGAGAACTGAAGTTTTATAAGAATAGTCCTTCTTTTTTCCTTCTCTCTTTCTATTAGTACATCAGTTTTCTTAATTTTCTTAGTGTAGCACCCACTATATAAACAATACAAATCTACCACTATATTAGTATTAGTTTTATAACAGTCTCTAGTTTTTAGTGATTCGTGAGAATTGCTGATGGTTGCCGCTTAATTTAAGAAGTGATAGCAGTTGCCAAACCAAAAAATTTATTTGGGTCTGGTTCAGCTACTTGACAAGATCAATAGTTAGTCTTTGACCACTTTGATACCAAAATGGCTACCAATGAAATTAATGGACTCCATAATCTTATTTGTAGAATTTTTATTAGTCAAAGATCAATTAGTGAGAATGCCAAGTAATTTGTGTCTACCATAATAAAATTTCTTTTGCCAAACAGCATTTTTTCCCTTTCTAGGTAGTTGGATTTTCAATCAGTGTCCCAACCCTAGACCCTGCTACCTTAATATCCAAGAATCATGGTCAGAAGGTTAGACACATATTGCTTTAAGAAGAAAGCGACCTGTACAATGCGCATAGTACTGAAATCAAATACTTTCGGATTGAAAAGAACTGAAGAAGATAATATTTGTCTATGATTAACTTCTTCTTCTCCTTTTTTTTGTGCTATTTTTGGTCCAATAGACAATATAATTAGGCGAAAGGGGACTAAGGTCCCGTTTGGAGTTGCAGTACTTTTAATAAAAAAACACTTTTGGATGTTAAAAGTACTTTTGAGGTATTTGGTAAATATTATTCCATAAAATTAGGAGTGAAACTTTTAGTGTTAAAAGTACTTTTAGCAAAAGCTCAAATTTGATGCTTTTAGGATAACTTTTGTGGTTAAAAAATAAAACATTAAATTTAATAATTTTATCCTATATTATGAACTAAATAAAAAGATAAGTACATTTAAAAATTTTTAAATTACACGTTATCCAATACAATAAGTAGTTATCAAATTATGTATTCAATCAATATATATATAAGATTTATGCACTTAATAAATACTTTTATCAAAAGCTCTATTGGTAAAATACTTTTCAATAAGATACCGCAACTCCAAACTAGTCCTAAATTCATTGTGGTCCACAATGAGCTTAATGTGATTAAGAGTTTTTTCATATATAAGATTTAAGCACTTAATAAATACTTTTATCAAAAGCTCTATTGATAAAATACTTTTTAATAAGATACCATGTAGACACCAAATTTTTGGCTTTATTTTTTCATTTTTGGTTTTACTAATTTCATTTTTTTAGACATTTTTAGTATTAAATTTCAGGAAAAGGAAATTTCCACAAAAAGTTGTTTTAATCATTTGTTTGTTTCTTAAATCAATTTTTGAAGAAAATTGAAAAAAACAAAAAGATAATAAGAGAAATGGCAGCCAAAGGAACAAAAAGGGTTGAAAAAGCTTTGAAACAAAAAAAGAAAAAGAAAAAGGGGGCCACGCTGCAGCAAGAATTTCATAAGCAAAATTGCAGCTACCTATTTCTTCCATTTTTTTCGTGGCATTTTCTTTTCTTCCAAGTACTCTCAGTACAAGTGCAGCTCACTCAAAGATCTCGTTCATAAAATCTAAGGGCTCCAAAATTTTGGTAAAAACCCAACTATCATCCCAGCCTTAGGTGTGAGGGTTTGGGGGTTTAGCTTCCCATATAAAAGGGATAAGAGGGATGAAAAAAGGACACGGACGGCTGAGGAAGCTTTAGGGTTGGGAGATAGAATGGGAGAAGAGACGGGAAAGAACTAGAGAACCGAGAGTGAAACAGAGAGAGAGGGTTTCGTGGAAGCAAAGGGTAGAAAAGAAGTTGCAGGAGGAGAACCGAAGCAAGGAAGAAACCAGGCGGCTTCTTTTCCAGAAATTCCACAGAAGTCAACTCCGGCTCATCTTCTTTGGCCTCAGCCTCGTCAAAGAATCATCATCAGGTGATTGTAAACTCTTGGTTTAATACGGTTTTTATAGAGTTTTGGGTCCCCTATACATGAAAATGTTCATTTTTTTTCAAGTCTCTGTGATTGTCAATGCTTGATAGCGATGATTGTGGATCTGCTTGTTGATGTTGTTGTGTTGTTGATAAACCCGGTAGCGCCCCCTTTGTCCATTTAAAGTGAATCTAAACCAAAGAAATGCGAATCGAGAATCCATAAACGGGTCGTGTTTCCCGTATATGTAATCCGATGAACTAAAAGTCGCACCTTTGGTCCTTGTTTGCGTGTACAAGTTGGGTCTGATAATTCTTAGGAGTACAAACTACAAGATTCAATTTTGATTGTTGGCTTGGGTTGGAAGTTTGGTACTTGTTTGGATTTTTGGCATGAAACCCAGAAATTGCAGTGTAGGAAACCAGGTTTCTGCTAAAAGATGCATGAACTGTCAACCCCTTTTGCTGCTGGTTTATTGAGCTTGTTCCATAGCTTTATCATGTTTACTCTTTGATGTCTCTCTTGCCATTGTTTTCCTTTTTTCTTCTGTCCTGTGTATCTTGGGCATGAGTCTTGAAATAAAAGCATCGGCTGCATGATTCGGTTGGGATTCGTGCACGAAATCTGCTGCAACAAGCAACAAGCTCGAAGCTGCTGGTTTGTTGCAGCGATTAGACAAAACTGATTTTTCTTTTGGTGTTTGAGGTTCTGGTTTGGCTTGATTTTTCATTTGGGTCTGTTTGCTGTGTGTTAGTGATGCTGTGTATGTGCTTGCTGCAATTTAAAGCAACAAGGTGCGGTGTCCCAGCAGGCTGCAACATGGCAAGCTCATTCGTTGCAGGCATAGAGTCACTTTGCTGCATTTTATGTCTAGCTGCTGTGATTAGTTCTTTTAGGGATAGATGATTGTTTTTGGGTGATGTTAATGGCAATAGGATGAAGTTATAGCATCTGGGGGTTTGATTCAATAGGCTTCGTTTGAGTTACTTCGCATAGACCTCTTAGTTGGGTGATGAAATTTTCATCTATGAAACTCCCAAAGCTGGTGCTCCTTTTGCTGCCGCAGCATTTGTTTTCTTTTTAGTCACCCATTTAACCTTTAATGGTATGTTGATTATGATTGGTTTGGGTTAATCAACGGGTCTAGTTGTTAAGTGGTGATTGAGTGATGGTCTTTTGCTGTTTTTTTTTGGAGTCTTGTACGAAATTTGTATTGGAAAGTTTAAAGTTGCAGCAAATTTCAACTGAATGTTGCAGAAGAAGGCTTCTACGTAACATGCATGCAAATGGCTTTCAAAAATTGCCTTTACTCCCCTTAGTTTCCATCTATGCTACAGAGGCCCAATAATGTTCTAATTTCTTGTAATTAGGTCCTAGAGTAATTGCAATTTGAACCATTACTTGACCCCTTCTTTGCTCTTGGACCCGTGAATTTCCCAAAATGTGTTAATTGGGCTTGAGAGATTGGTTAACATTTGCAACTGGGTCCTTGGTAGTTTTTCTATTTTAAAATTTGATCAATAATTTACTTTTCTTGGAAATTATGCATTATTTGATTTCATTTAAGTTGCAATTGAGAGGGATTTGGTGATTTTGTTTATACTGTACTATTTAATTGGTGCCTTGATCCTTTTATTGTTTTGAAGCTATTTTTCCTCGATTTGATTACCATTGCAAGGAAGGTATACTCTATCCCTTATTTTCACTTTATTTGACCCTATGTGTCTATGTGATTTATGTGCTTAATTGCATGCCTTTTGAATGTTTTCATTTTATTTATTTATTTATCCATTTTATTTGTTTTAGTTTTGTATAGTTATTTTCAATTTCGATCATTTGAAAGGCACTTGAATGCCAAAATTGTAATAGCTAGGTTATTATTTTATTTATTTTATTCCGTTTCCCCTCTTAGATTGTAGTTGGCTTCCCCCGAATGTAATAGTTAGGGCTTTATTTGCTTTATTTGCCTTATGTATGTTTTGCATGTCTATGTGCTATGTGTTACCGCTTTCTTAGGGTCTTGCATCTAGATATCATGCTTATGTGTTATGTGCTATGCGTGATTTATGTGTTTACATGCTTTTATTAGGTCTTACATGATTTATTTGTTTGTAACCAATGTGTGACGTCACCACACTAGTCCAATGCTAGTTGTGGTCAATTTCTCGAATCCACACTAATCCAACGCTAGTTGTGGCCCTTTGTTCTGACTTTTCTCACTAGTCCAATGCTAGTGGGAAATTGTAGACATGGGTTAGTCCAACGCTAGACCCTTAGGTGCCCCTCGAGCGTTAGATCATGCTTGTGTGATAAAATCACTTCATCTCATGCATGTTTTCACTTTTTAGGGTTTTACCATGTTGCATGACACTTTCTTATATATGTACATCCTTTATCCCATATTCCCTTCTATTTATATCCCTTATTCCGTATTTTCCTTATATATATATTACTTACCCCTTTGCATGAAAACATGACATTAGACTTGCATTCCCATTTAAGAGTTAGAACTAGACTAGTCCATTTGCATGATTAGATTAGGAAAATCACCCTTTGAGTATGGGATATGGACGAGTTTGGCTTTCTAACCTTAGCACGCTCGTATTCCCTCTATTAAAGGGAACATTGAAGTCACGAACATTAGTCCCCCGCACCCGACATGATGCATTCCTTTAGGTCACGTATATTTGTATAATTATTTTTATTTTCCTTTTCTTTTTTTAGAATCTCATATTTTTGCATTATTCGTGACCTCTTCAAAGAGTCTTTATTGGGCGTCACAATTAATGTGACTGGTACCAAGTGAGCTTTGAAGAGAAATTTCGATCCCCCCGATATCCTCTTAGGTCTAGGGTTTGCATTCATATAGTACATCCAAATGTGATAAATCTTTAGGTTAAAATAAGAAAATCTTTTGACTAAATCACGCAACTAGCCTTGGCTAAGTTGAAAGAGTGCCTTGGATTCTTATCCTTACCTTCCCATTCTTCAAATGTGACTCCCGAATCTTTTTCTCTGATTTTCGTAGACTTGGAGTCGTTTAAAAAGGGTTTTTTTACTTTTTTTCTTTAAAAATTCATTTTTTAGGTGACTTGATATACCTTAACTCTATACCAAGTGGCGACTCCATTTTTCATTCAAAAAACCCTTTTTAAACTATATTTTGGGTCAAATCGTCGCATTTTCATGTCCCATTTAGACCCATATTTTTCTTCATTTTCTTTGTAAATCAAAATTCATTTTTCAAATCAAAAATTCACTTTTTAAATCATTTATTTATTTTATTAAAATTCATTTATTTATTTTATTAAAAATTCACTTTTTAAATCATTTATTTATTTTATTAAATCATCATTTATTCATCAAGTAAATCTTATATAGTTTCTTCATACATACCAGCATTTCATTTTACATCGCCGCTAGCCGTTGGGTCAGTCCCACTAGTGCGCAATAAACATTTTACACCGCCGCTAGCCGTTGGGTCAGTCCCACTAGTGCGCATTTCATTTTACACCGCCACTAGCCGTGGGTCAGTCCCACTAGTGAGCATTTTATTTCCATCGCCACTAGCCGTGGGTCAGTCCCACCAGTGTGCACTTCATTTGCATTGCCGCTAAACATGGGTCAGTCCCACTAGCGTGCATTTCATATTTCATTGCCACTAAACATGGGTCAGTCCCACTAGTGCGCATTCCATTTTAAGTTTATTCGGGTCAGTCCCATGATTTTAAGTTTGTTCGGGTCAGTCCCATGATTTTAATTTTGTTCGGGCCAGTCCCATGATTTTAATTTTGTTCGGGTCAGTCCCATGATTAAATTCTGTTCGGGTCAGTCCCATGTTTAAATTTCTCATTCGGGTCAATCCCATGATTAATTTCTAGTTCGGGTCAATGCCATGATTTCAATTTTTGTTTGGGTCAGTCCCATGATTAAATTTTGTTCGGGTCAGTCCCATGATTTAAATTTCTTATTCGGGTCAGTCCCACTTTAAATTTCTTGTTCGGGTCAGTCCCATGTTTAAATTTCTCATCTGGGTCAGTCCCATTCTTTTAAAATTTTGTTAAAGGGGTCAGTCCCCATTTCAGAAAGCGTCAATCATTCGAGTTGTTCGCATTCGAATAACATGTGAGTATTTGGTGTCTATTTCTCTGTCTCAAGTTTTTCCAAAACTCAGACAAAGAGGGGCAAACTGTAGACACCAAATTTTTAATCATTTTTATTTTCTTTTTAGTGATAATTATTATCTATTTTTATTTACTAATCTCATGATTTTTGTTTCAGGCGTTGTTTTTAGCATTTTTATAGTATTTTAGATTATTATTTATTATTCTATTTTTTGTCCGTTTAAATGTGAAAAAAGAAAAAAAGCAAAAAAAGAAAAAAGGGGCAAGCTCACGGACCCTGAGAAGCACGTGATCCAAGCCTTTGCTCTTCATTTTCATTTGCAAAAAATGCAGAAACAAGAAATTTCCAGCTGCTGTTCCACGGGTTTCATTTTTTATGCTCTGTTTGATCATTCCACTTGGCTTTAATCCCTATCCTAAGAGCATCATAGGACAACTAACCATCTAAGGGTTTATAAGGCAGGAGGAAGACATCAAGTGAAGGGGAACCATCGGATGTTAGGGCTAAAAGATCTTTGGGATATAAAAAGGAAAGCTAAGGTTGGGAATGACGGCTAGGTTTTGGAGATAGAGAGAGAGTTGGGATTTTTTATGACGGCGGAGGGAGAGTTTGAGAAAGGGGTGACGGCATGACGGCTGAGAACGGGCTAGGTTTAGAAAGGAGAGCTTCGGCTGGGCAGTAGGGAGGAACGAAGCAAGGGATAGAAAAAGTGTGGCGGCTGAGATTGTGAGGAAGAGAAAAAGAGAGGGAGAGAGCGAGAATCTGGGGATGGATAAAGGGAATGAAATAGTAGAGGCGACGGCCAGGTTTTAAGAACAGAAAAGACGCAGCTTTCAGCGAGAGAGAGCAAGGAGGAAGGGAGAGGAATCTGGTGTTTTTTCTGCAAGAAACCAAGAGGGCTTCATTCCGCCATCATCAGTGGTGAATCTCCAACAAAAAAGAGATCACTGTAAGCTATTCTTTCTTTTAAGCTCTAGTTTCTCTTCAGGCGTAGATCCTTTAAGCTTTCAAAGCATGTATTCCGTGACTTTTCTTGTGGAAATTTTACTGTTCTTCATCGTTTATCTTCCCCCTCTTTTTTCATGTTCATCAAGAATCTGTCCTCTCGTTTTGCGAGTTAGAATCTGCTGTGGTTGGCCATTTGTTGCTGATTTCTTTTGTTGAATGTTCAGTGCACGTTCTATCATATTTAGATGGATTGTGTTTGTGTTTTTTGATAAAAATGATGCTTTGTTGTTTACGGCAGCAATAGCAGAAATTTTCCAGAATTGCATGGTCCATTCTAAGTCTTTTGGTTCTGTTAGATGTTGAGTTTTGAGCTGTTGTAAATACTAGAATAAAAAAAGAAACCTGCTGTGTTAGAAGTTTTGGCATTAGGAGTATGCAAATGCAAGCACTCAGTCCTTTTTTTTTACTTGCGAAGCCGAGAAGAAAATGTATAAGGGGGAAAGTTTTGAGCTCTAATCTTTTGTTTCCTGTGATATTTCCCCTGTTGAATTGTGATTTCTTGTTGGTTTCTAGTCGATAAGTGCATGGAATCTGCTGGAGTTTACCTGAATGTGTGTGATTGACCAGCTGCATAATTCGGCTTGGACTCCATTTCCTTTCGTTTATACTTGGGTAGAGCCAATCTAGGAGAAATGTTGTAGAAAGAATGGTGGCTGGAATTTGCAGAATGTATGAGCTTCTTCGTGTCTTTTTGCATGAGTTTCCTTCTATGTTTTGCTTGTTTGGATGTCAAATTTGTATTGTGTGATTATTTAGTTTGAAGTTTGGATGGACAAATCACTAAGCATTCATTCCCATTTTTTCTCATGATAATCTTTCGGCCTGTAGCTGGAAATTCGCAGAATGCTATTTCAATTTTTGCATGCCGCAAGTTTCTTTCTTTTTCATTTTTGCTGCAATCTTTCACAATCTGTTACAGCTCATGAAGTCTGTAGTTTAGGAAGCCATTGCACGGCAGGCTACTAACTCCACGCATAGATGGGTTTCGGCTAAAAAAATACAGCAGCCTGCTTGTTTGTTTTGTTGATTGCAGAAATTCTCGCTGCATTTTCTCTTGTGCGAGTGCTTGTTTCTTGTTTCATTGATTGGATTCTATCGAATGGGATACAGAGGGTAGTCATCCACCTTTGGTTAATGATGTTGGGAAATGTGTGTGGGTTTGGTAACTAAATGATGAGTTAGTGCGCAATCATTCACTTGAGTGAATTGAGCTGCAATGTTGCAGCAGAAAACTGCAGAAGTAAAGAAGGCTTTAGCCTTCGTTGCATGCATGGAATTTTTCTTTGGCATTGCACTTTGGCCCCCAAGTCTCCCTTTGTTGCACTATGGCCCTATAAACTTTTAATTTCTTTCAATTGGGTCTTTAATTGAATTGCAAATAGACCCCTAATTTTGTTTTGCTTTAATTGTGACCCCGAATCTTTGTGCTGATTATAATTTGACCCCAAAGCTTCGTTAATTTTTACAATCAAGTCCTTTCTTGTCTTGACTTTCCAAATGTAGGTTGTCTACATGATTTAATTGATTCAATTTTATGATTACTTTTATCTTTTGTGATTATTTCTTGATTAAAGTGGTGTCTTGACCCTTTTATTGTTTTGAAGCTAATATTTCCTTCATTTCATTACCATTGCAAGGGAGGTAACCTCTATTTCCATGGTTTTATTTCTCTATGTGATCCAACGTGCTAAGTGAGAATTGCATGTCTACTTTGCTTTCCTTGCCTTTCCTTAATTCCTTTCATTTATTTCATTTACTTTTGCTTTTATTAAGTTATTCTTTTATGGGGTATGTGTACACCTCTTGGCTTGTAATAGATAGGGCTTGGAGAGCATTTTTATTCACTTTTCCCCTTCCCCATTTGTTTTAGTTAGCCAATGTAATAGGTTCATTAGTGTGATTTGCATGATTACTTGCTATGTGTTCTTGCTTTCATAGGCCTTGCATCTAGATACCATGCTTGTGTGTTATGTGAATTACGTGCTTACATGTCTACTTGCTTTAATTATGCACATTACTTATATATGTGTATGATGGATGCAAATGCACGTAACCGTGGCTAGTCCAATGCTAGTCATGGTTGTCCCCTCGAGCTCTTGCAAGTCCAATGCTTGTGAGAGAGCGTAGATATGGGCTAGTCCAACGCTAGACCCAATAGGGCCCCTTCTCGTTAGTACATACTTGCATGTTTCACTACATTTCATACATTTTTTCTTAGTTTTCTAGCATTGGCATGATCCTCCAATCCTTTCCCTTTCATTTTAGGCTTTTTCATCCTCATGCTAGTTATAGGGTACATTTGCTTGAGAGTCCCCTTTCGGTAAGGGAAACGAGCGAGTGTGGCTGCAAAATAGGCTTAGCACGCTAGTTCTTCCTTCTAATCAAAGGGAAAATCAAAATCATGAAGTTAGAAGTCATTCCCGTACCCGACTTGATGCACTCCTCTAGGTTCATGCACCTCCATTTTACCATATCACTTTTTTCATTTTTTTTACATTTTCTCACTACTTATATTTTTCTCACTCCACATGCCATGTTCACACATTTATCTTCTTTCCCTATCACTTATTTATTTTCTACCTCACAAATTGCACCCAATTGTACCTAGAGGCATTTACTACTATTATACCATATTTTCATCCACTTGCACACAAACACCTTTATTTTCTCAATTGGCACACATGCACTTTTCTTTCATTGGCACACTTGCACTTACATTTGTATTTTTATGGTATTTTATTTTTGCATTCCTCTTACATTTTCACACTTGCATTCATATTTGGGTCCTCATTTGCATTACCCGTGACCTCTATGAGAGTTTTCCTTATTGGCCATCACAACTCATGTGATTGGGACCAAAAAGCCTCATAAGAGACATTTTAGATTTAGGATTGCATTTTTTTTCATATCCATTAGTCACATCCAATATGCAACACATATTTTGGGTAGAAGAATTAGGAAAAGTGGGGCTAAGTCACGCAACTAGCCTTGGCTAGGGTAAGGGAGTGCCTTAGGCTTTGCCTTTGCCTTCTCCCTTATCAAATGTGACCCCTGATCCCATTCTTTGGTTGCGTAGACCTAAAAAATTCTTTAAAAAGGGTTTGTTCACTTTTCTTTTCCAAAAAAAATCACTTTTTGGGTGACTTGGTACACCCTAACTCTATACCAAGTGGCGACTCCATTTTCCATTCAAAAAATCCTTTTTTAGAAACTTTTGTTTGGCGCAAACCGTGCGCATTTCACAATCCCACGGGCGCTTATTATTTTCCAATTTTCAACACACGTTCACATACATATCCCACACACCACTTTCACATCTCAAAAAGTGGGGCGCGACAGTTTGGCGGCTCCACTGGGGACATCCTAAGTGGGTCCAAGCATTTGATTTAGTTATTCTTTTCCTTTTTTCTACCCTTCTATGCATAGCATTTGGATGTTTAGGATTGCATTTTTCCTTTTTAGGACTTTTTGCCTCGCGCGCGTATCAAACTACTCCCTCACTCACGTATGTATGATTGGTTGTTTGGATGTATGTTGTACTTGTTTTATCTCGCGCTTTGCATTGCATTTGGGTGGGGGACATACCCTAGAGCCTCGCGTTGGTTCTTGATCCCTCCCCTCCAAACGAGCACTAGCATACGTGCATACGCTTTAATTTTTACCCCTTATTTATTTTCTTTTAGTGGCTTGTCACGCCACTCCACCTTATTCGGATTTTAGGCGACCAACTTGGACATGTGACCGTGACACGACGTGTGCGTAGCATGGTTTGAGGGGTCACTCAATCTTCCGCTTTAAGCTTTGGGTTAATAGCCTTTAGCTTTTAGTCGAAGGTTGAGGGGTTTTTGATAGATTCACTCAGACATGTGGCCCTGACACGACGTGTGCGTAGCAGTGTCTGGGGAATCGCTCGAGCCACCGACAAAGAACCTTGGGATTGATGACCTTTGGTTTCTAAGTCTGAAGGCTCGGGGACCTAAAATCTATCGAGTCTAGATGCATTAGTGAGCCAATACCTCATGCATCCATGATAGCTTGCCTAGGGTAGAGTCTGCCTTGCCTTTTTAGGGACACTATTCACGAGGGGAGGGATCCAACCCCTTTTTCTCCCTTTTATTGCTTTATTTCTTTGCATTGATTTTATTGCTTTATCTCGTTGCTACAATGTGTTATGTGTATTTATCTGGCTGAACTAACTTTTTTTTGGTTTTGTGTCCCCATTGCATTCACAAGCCCTAGCGAATAGGAGGTCTGGCATGACCTTCTTTTAGAACCTACCCTTGAAAATGTCCTATTGCACGTTTAAGAAATTTTGGTATATTTTGTTCATAAATTAATAATGCCATACCATTTTAGGCCTACACTGGCAAATAAAGGGTCCCTTAGGTCATGTTTCATTTCAATTGCGTATTTACGCGCTTTAATAAACTGGCATCATGCATAAACCCTAGAAGGGGAATGCCATTTAGGGGATCCCGTGTTAGGAATAAGCCACCTTGTGTCTCGGATACTTAATCCAAGGAGACTTGCACGTTTACAATTTGTACCATCCAAAGGGGTAGTGCACAAGATAAGGTAGGATCCGATCATTTTCATAGAGCGATCTTTGGAATATGAGCGTTTAATAATCACTTTTTGGCCACTTTATCAAAATTGGTAAAAATTCCTGGCGTAAAGGACATTAATTGGAACAAATTCACCAATATTTCCTCACTGTTGAGACGATAAATAAATTGAGACCAAAATTTGATATTAGAAGGCTCATAAACTAATGCATCGTAATAAATTTTTGAAACTACCAATAAGCCGTCAATTCCATTCAATTCATTGGACCATTTTATTCATCAATTTCATCCAGTCCATTTTATCAATTTGTTCATTTTGATTTCATTTGACCAGTTTACCCTCTT